>NW_026843647.1:5103517-5414557 GCF_030254825.1 Meriones unguiculatus
TGGGGCTTTTCTAAGTCTGTGCCATGTCTTCTGTGGCTGTATTATGAATATAACTGCAATGAGCATGAGAACTGTGACACTTCACAATACCAATTTCATGTGCATGGAAAATCTAATGAATCCACAGCAATTCTGTCTTTTTATGAGAACTCTACATAATGTAGTCACTATGTGACCATGTTAATGTATGCTGTGTCACTGAACTCAACAGTAAAGTCACTTTGTATCACTTTGTACCTTATATCAAATAATCTTCAGTGGCATGTACTTGTGGTTTATGTGAAATTAATGATTATATAATAATATATTTTACCCTTTCAAACAAGTATAAACACCACCATTAAACATATTTTTTTTCAGAAGAAAAAGATTTAAAAAATTAACTTTCAATTTGAAGATTGAATTAAAAGCAATCCAAAGAAAATTCCTAATGATTTATTACAGGAAATCTGATTCCAAAACCATGTACTATGTGAAAAACTCAGAATTCTCAATAGGATTATGAGGAAATTTTAGACACACACTTGTACAATGTGACTTCTGTACTTACCTGAAACTACAATAATTAAAAGGTATACAATATTAATGAAAGAATAACTGGATGCAGACAAAACCACAAAACCATAATCCCCTAAATATATTCAAGTTTTCATCAAATGACTTAAGGAAACAGATAGAATGTGAATTTGACCACTGTTACTTATGTATGTAGAAATTAAACAAACTCAGATTTCACAATTCACAAAAAAGTAAATTCAGCATGACAGCCTAAACTGTTATATTATTGGCTTTCCAGCTACCATTATTTATTTCTCTTCCAAAAAGGAGAGGCCCCATGTTCTATACTTCTCTCTGTAAATTGAAGTGGTCAGAAAGTTGGGCTATTTCTCTGTGGCTCCTCAAGTCTTTTTCTGATTCCAAGAAACTCAGCCACAGCGATGTCCACATACAAAACAATGTTGAAGTATACTTTCATGTCAGCTTCCTGACATATAGGTGATAGCACAAGATGTGAAATCTGCTCTATCTATCTGCATAATGCATGCACACTTGAGAAACCTCTGCTGCTCAGCAGTTTCTTTTGTACCTGGAATTGAATTTTCCTGAATCACACAACTGTGGATGGTAGTAGTGGAAAGGTAAAGAGAATCTAATTAAATATTGCCAAAAGGTTGCTTCTGTCTCCTCTGTTCTACCAGTTTCTAAACAAAATGTAAAAATTATCACAGAAAGCTGTAGTTCGGAGGTAATTTTCAGGCTTTTATAAAACTTTCATTTTTTTTCAAACTGTCCTGTTACTGCATATCAAATGCAATGTCAGGGCATGCACACTTAACAAGGATATCATGAGCACCATCACCTCCTATTGCCAGGGTTGCAGCGCCCCCCCACCTCTCAAAGGGATCCTCATTAACATCACCCTGTGTACCAACAGAGCTGTAGTGTGGCTCATTGTATACTATTCCAGTATCAGCAGATCAGACTGAAAGCTCAGCCAACCTGCTTTGGCTGATATGGAGAGTAGACCAACTCTCATCATGGTATGGCATGAGATCTCCTTCACAGTTACCACAGCTGCATCAGAGAAAGATCCAGAAAAGAAGTCTCAGGCTGCCACTTAATGGTGTTCCTGGTTACTAGGACTTCCTACAGTCCATCATTAGCTAAACCACCGAGTTCTGCCTCAGGTCAAGCAACAGCTCCTCTCCTGGGTAAACAGAGATCAAATGACTCAAAAGGCACAGGCCTATCACACCTGCCCTTCCACTCCAAGGTTAGAAAGGGAGATAGTCTAGTAAATTTGGACTTTGGAGAAATTCCTGCAGTCTATTAGAGCACTTATTTCTCTTCCAGGGCATAAGGCCAATTGTGTGCATATTTCATTACACACCAAATGTCCTTGAAATAATTTTCTTTTTCAAAATATAATTTATTTATTACAATTTATTCACTTTGTTTCCCAGCTGAGCCCCCACCCTCATCCCCACAATCCCACCTTCCCTCAGTCCCTCATCTCCTCCCATGCCCCTTCCCCAGTCCACTGATAGGGGAGGATCTCCTACCCTTCAATCTGACGGTAGCCTATCAGGTCTCATCAGGACTGTCTTTCCTAGTCTTCCTCTGTGGCCTGGTAAGGCCGCCCCACCTCATTGGGAGGTGATCAAAGAGCCAGCCACTGAGTTCATGTTAAAGACAGCCCCTGTTCCCCTTACTATGAGGCCCATTTGGAGACTGAGCTGCCATGGGTTCCATCTGTACAGGGTTTTTAGGTTATCTCCATGCATGGATCTTGGTTGGAGAATCAGTTTCAGAAAAGTCCCCTGAGCGCAGATATTTTTTGCTTCTGTTGTTCTCTTTGTAGAGCTCCAGACGTTTCTAGGTCTTTCAATCTCCCCTTCTTTCACCAGATTCCCTGCAATCTGCCCAAAGTGGCTATGAGCCTCAGCATCTGCATTAATATCCTTCTGGGTAGAGTCTTTTAGAGGCCCTCTGTGATAGACTCCTGTCTTGTTCCTTGTTTTCACCTCCTTTCTTTGTCTATCCCATTTGCCTTTCTGAATGAGGATTGATCATTTTTCCCTGGGTCCTCTTCCTTGCCTACCTTCTTTAGGTGTACAGATTTTAGTATGTTTATCCTATATTACATGCCTAATAACCACTTAAAAGTGAGTATATACCATGTGTCTTTCTGCTTCTGGGATACCTCATAATTTCCTTGTTTTTAATTGCTGAGTAGTATTCCTTGTGTAAAAGTAACACTTTAACATCCAAAGCTCCCTCCTTAATAATTCCTCCACTTTCCACAGGTCTTTATAAACACCTGATTTTTCCAGCCTTATAGTTTGACCCTCATGTTCCTCTGACCACAACCTCTACAACTTATAGAGTCTCCATCTTGGGCTCCTAACTGAATGTTTTGCAGGCATCAGGGAAGCAGAATGCAATCTGCTTCAGAAAAGTTAGTCTTCATGTCTTCAAGTTGATTTTATTTCTTTACAGTAGTCACAATCTCAAGCAGGGGTATGTGTCTTGACATGCGTCCTTGTGGGCTCCCATTGCTGCCTATTTAACACATGCAAGATAAACTCAGTCTTGTGGCTTTGTTCAAGTGGTCAGGCACTTTTTAATCATTTGGTATTATCAGTTCTGTCCTGATCATTTTCGGATACTTCCATATTTTTATGGAGATTTTGGCTTAGAAACTTCTTTAAAAACCAATCCTAAATTCCTTAAGCTATCAATCTTCTTCTTCTGGGTCATCTGGGCTGAGTTAAAGATGAACTGAAGATCAACCTTTCCTACCTTACTGCTATTAATGACATGTTTATGGAGCTGAATAGATGGCTCAGTCCCTAGGCACACTGGCTGCTCTTCCACATGACCTAGATTTGATGTCAGGCATCCAAGCCACAGCTCACAATTGCCAGTAACTCTAATCACATGGAGGAGACACGATCTTCTGCTTCAGCTCATACATTGCATGCACTTGGGATACACAGCAATAAAATTTATGTACCTAAATTACATGAATTTTAATAAAAATAACATATACATTAAGAAAACCTCTTTTACAATGTGGAGTCAAATATGCATGTGGGTTTTCACCATTTTCATAGCTGGTGCCCTAGGTGGCCAGAGGAATTCATAAGATACCCTAGACCTGGAAATATACATTATTCTCAGCTATCTGATGTGGGTTCTAGGAAACAAATTTGGGCATGCAAGAGGAGCAGAACTACTAACATTCTATCTCCCAAACATGTCATTACAATAGAGAGGATGAAGATGTTCCATTACTACTTTGGTCTCCTATCACTTGAAGGTTATGTATTCATGCTAGATGGCTGCTGAAGGGCTCAATGGATTTCTTTCCCTCTGTGACTGGACTTCGGACAGTTTCCTATTTTCATTATTATCACAGGTCTCTTAATGTGAGTAAATGTAACAAGAATATTTATTAAAACCAATGTTCAGGAAGATTATATCAGAAACATTTCCATGCTTTGAGATATACTCTTTCATTTTAGGATCTTTTTGAGAGAGGATATCTCTACATATCCATGGCTGTCTGAAATTCACTATGTAGACCACACTGGTCTAAAACTCATATTGGGTTACCAATGTCTTTCAGGTGCTTGGATTACAGGCATGCACCAGTAAGCTAAACTGAGACATATTTTTTAAATGACCTGTTTTTGAACTGCAAAACGAATGAAAAAAAAATATCCACTCATTTTCCAAATCAAAACCAGGACATTAATTCAAAAAGGAACCATCATTGTTTCAATGAACAGAAATACATCTTGAAATCCAATAGCAATAATTTAGTCTGTCAAATCTTTTCATATGTTCTCTTGTGTTATTTTTCTTAGCTTTGTGAATTTCATCCTTTAAAATGTTTGCACTCTGTTAGCATGTAAGTACCTGTGTATGTGGCATTGAGAGGACAGTGTATTGCTGACTATCATCTACATCTCCAATGTGGGTCCTAGAGATGAAACTCAGGCAATTATTTGGTTCAGGTGACCTCAATGGTCCTGACTTAGATTTACAAAGAATTTCTGTATACGCTGGTGTGTGAGTGTGCATATGCCATAGCTTAAATGTAGAAATAAGTGAAAAATTTGGAATAATATGAAACTCCCAGAGATTGATGTCATGTTATCAGGCTTAGCAGCAACCAACTTTACCCACTGAGACAATTCTTTGACACTCACTTGTAGTTCTCATATATGTTATGAACAAGTGTTTACTCCTAGGAATAAATCAATACAGTCCAAAAAATAGAGCTCCAGATCATTTTCATTTACAAATAAAATTAATTCAAATCACCCTGATTTCCTCAATTATTACATGAAAATGTTTACAATGTGAAAAGACATTTTATTTATGTAATATCTCAACTAATCTTATTTGAGCATCATGAAAACAGTTCTGTAGGGAACATTTGTGGTGTCCAAACCTGGCAACTTGACCTCAGTCATCATATAAAGATAGACAAAGGAGACTGCACAAAGTTGTCTCCCAATTTCTACATATCTGTCATGACATAAAAACCCATAATTATGTTCCGCACACACATCAGAAGTGGTTTTGAAATTAATATTCTTGCTGTTACATTATCTAGAATCTTCATATATTTCCTATAGAATGCAGTACTTTAGATGAAATCACAAATGGATAATTAAGAGGAACATGCAGAATCATGGAACATCAAATTATATATTCATATCACAGCAAGCTATGTAGTGAGATATACAATTGATTGCTGATTATATCACTTCATTACATCTCTATGGTAGATGAAAATGCAAAACTTTCATTTACCATATTAAATACATTCATAGGGTGTCTCTTCAGTATGATTCATTCACAATAATAAAACCTATAGAAATGTACAAAGGTTTCATCATACTAAATATATTTATAAGGTTTTCTCTCAAGTATGATTTCTTTATGGTTTGAGGGTCAATGCACCATGCAAAGGCTTTACTACACTGTTTATAGTCTTAGGGTTTCTCTCCAATATGAAAACTTTCATGCCTTCGGAGATCACAGCAACGTGAAAAGGCTTTATCACATGGATTACATCATAGGCTTTCTCTCCAGTGTGTTCTTTTATGCTTTTGGAGACTATTGGGATGTGAAAAGGCTTTATCACATTGATTACATTTGTAGGGTTTTTCTCCAGTATGAATTATTTCATGCCTTTGGAGGTTACTGCAATGTGCAAATGCTTTTCCACATTGATTACATTCATAGGGTTTCTCTGCACTATGAATTCTTTTATGCCGCTGGAGATTAGAACTTCGTGCAAAGGCTTTTCCACATTGATACATATGTAGGCTTTCTCTCCAGTATGAATTCTTTCATGCCTTCGAAGGTCACTGGAATGTGCAATGACTTTACCACATTGACTACATCCATAGGATTTCTTAGCAGCATGAATTCTTTCATGCCTCTTGAGATCACAGCAACGTGCAAAGGCTTTATCACATTGATTACATTCATAGGGCTGCTTTCCAGTATGTGTTCTTTTATGCCTTTGGAGACTACTGGGATGTGAAAAGGCTTTGCCACATTGATTACATTCATAGGGCTTCTCTCCAGTATGAATTCTTTCATGTCTCTGGAGATCACAGAAACGAGAAAATGCTTTATCGCACTGATTACATCCATAGGGTTTCTCTCCAGTATGTGTTCTTTTATGCTTTTGGAGACTACTGAGTTGTGAAAAGGCTTTACCACATCGATGACATTCATAGGGTTTCTCTCCACTATGAGTTCTTTTATGACTCTGGCAGTTACTGCGATCTGCAAAGGCTTTACCACATTGATTACATTCAAAGGGTTTCTCTCCAGTATGTGTCCTTTTATGATTTTGGAAACTACTGTGTCTTGAAAAGGCTTTTTCACATTGATTACATTTGTAGAGTTTCTTTCCATTCTGAATTCTTTCCTGTCTTTGAAGAGATCTATGACATGCAAAGGCTTTACCACACTGATTACATCCGTAGGGCTTCTCTCCAGTATGAATTCTTTCATGCCTCTGGAGATCACAGCAACGTTTAAACGCTTTACCACACTGATTACATTCATAGCGGATCTCACTAGTATGTGGTTTTTCATGGCTGCAAAGATAATTGGTATATGTGTAAGCTTTTTCACATTCATTACAGTGATTCATTACAGTGAATTAAGTTTACAATTTGATCTAAATGTAAAAAGGACTTACATCTTAATGTTTTATCACTTTGTTTACATTTATAATTTCCCCCTTGGTTGTGGAAATTTTGCATTTTGAAGATACCTTTGAGGTAAGAAACATATTACATGGATTGCTTATAGCATCCTTTTTCTTTCTTTCCTCTTTTAAAGAGCATATTTTTATTAATTACAGTTTATTCACCTTGTATCCCAACTGTAGCTCCCTCCACCTGCCCCTAATAATCTCATCCCCCCTCCCTCTTCTCCACCCATGCTCCTCCACCAGTCCACTGGTAGGGGGGTACTTTTTCTATAAGTGTTTTTTCACATATTTGAAAAGAACTAGAACTCATCTATACAATAGTGACTGCATTCATAAATTTTCCTATAGTGGGAGTCACACTACATTTGGAAAGTGAACTAGGGTAAACACAACAATTTCCACAGGGCTAGTAATCTCTAATGTGATTTCTGTGGCTATATTCCCAATTAGTTTCAAAAACTAATTAAGTACAGTAGTTTAATTTATTAATTGTCCCCTGCTTTCATTAGACTTTCTGTCATTAATAATGAATTGATACATGAATAATTATAAATTTAGTGTTGTCACTTTCATGGTTTCTGTTGTACATATGTATAGAATAGTTTAGAATGCAATAACCTATGATGGTGTGCATGTTAACTTCACTCAGGAAAAGTGGGCTTCGTTGGATCCATCCCAAAAGAATCTCTTCAAAGAAGTGATGCTGGAGACCTAAAGGAATCTCACTGCTATTGGGTAGATGGGGAATTTTCTTTAACTGTTTAAATAATAATCTGATTATTATTTATGATTATTATTTAATTATTATTAGTGATTATTACTAAATTAAATGTAAACTTGCATCACATTCACAAAGTCTATTCCAAGTAAGGAATACTACATATCTTCTGGTAAGTATGATTTTTCTTTTCATATCCTTATGGTCAAATGATTTGAGTAACAAATGGAAGATCCTCATATTCACAGTTTGTATTTTGTCTTCAACGACATGTGCTATGGGGATCATTTTTCCTCCACAACAATTTTCTTGACTTTTATACTTTCCATCTAACTAAACTTAGCAAGTTTACTTCAAGTATTTGAGTCACATCAGCTTTTCTATGGAATATTTGCTCTTGAGTAGGTTTTGTACATAAAATTATCACCTATTTAATGAGCTTGCTTTTTCCAATATCTGAATTGTATAAGACTTAAGAGATTAGAATTTCTACGGAGCATCTGTAATGTGGATATGAGTAATGATTTTTATAGAGGAATTTGATTTAGAGACTTGTTGCTCTGGCAAAAGATCACATCAGAAGACCCTCTATTTCTATGTGATCTGGCTGGAATATAACAATACATTAATCCAGTATACAGAGGCAAGAAGATCTGCCTTCAGTGCCAGCCTGGTATAGAGCAATGTCCAGTAAAGAAAAGCTTAGTTTCAGGCATGGTGATACATGTGTTTAATCTCAAACAATGGGTGTAAAAATAGTTGGGAGAAGGAAGCACACATGTTTGAAAGCAATATCTAAGTGAGTGGCAGAAAAGGGGACAAATTCAGAAAAATATTTGACAGAATAGGATACTTTCATCTCTCATGAAATAGAGAGGAAATGAAGCTCCTTAAGGGACACAGCATGGAGAGAGGAGGCAGTTTTTCTGGGACAGTAAAAGAAAGACAGGTTGGAGAGAACTAAGGTGAAGATCAAATGATCAGGAAAATAAGAGCCTAAAGATTAGAAAAGACTGCTGGAGTTAGTTTGAGGCCAAACAAAGCAATTCAGAGGATGGGAGAAAAGCCAGATTTAATAAGTTAGCTAGGAAAGGAGTTTGAGCCACAACAGCTGAACTGAATCAGCCATCTATACGCTCAGAAAGAAAGGGTGTGCATATTAAGCAGTAATTCACAGAGGCTGAAAATATTCTATGCTTAAGATAGATTGTATGGAACCTAGAAGCTGCCCTGCCCAGGTCTAGGGCAGCAGACAGGGGCAGTAGTCTTCAGATAGAGCAATGACTACATGTGAATTAAAGTCCTTTTCACAGCAATATCTGTTAAGCAAGTGTTTCATCATCTTCTTTCTTAGAGAAATGCCTTGAAAACATAAATCAGACACCTGACTGTGAGGAAAATGGGTTTGGGAGAATTTAATATTCCTTAATATACTTAAACTAGTGCTTTTTCTCTATTGTTTTTATTTAAAACTTCTGGGACACATTAAAAAAAATTTTTCACAGGAATATTTACACCAGTTTCCACAAGAAAATTACCTTCCATGTCTTCTAAAATGTTGACAATGTGCTTCAGTATGGTCTTCCCAATTGTAGCCTAAAATATATACCAGAAAGTGTATGACATATTATTCAAAATTAGGCAAAATTTAAGTTACTATTTTCAGTGAATCTTAAAAACATGTGTGATTTATTCTTCCTCATTCCAATTGAAATTTCATAAGAGCATCAATAAGAAAAAACAAAAACAATAACAACAGATGTCCTCTTTTTCTTAATAGTGAAAGAAAATTCACTGTCTTACCTAGAGCTGTAAGGTGTTTGTAGGTCTCCAGCATGACATCTTTGTAGAGACTCTTCTGGGAAGGATCTAGCAAAGCCCACTCTTCCGGAGTGAAATTAACATCCACTTCTTCATAGGTTATTGATTTCTAAAATATCCCATACGTGAGTATCACAGAAAGCATGGCAATGCATGCTGTATATGTATACTTAATAGACAATGTATTCCTATAATTCCAGTGCTTCTCTTACTTATCTCCTCACATAGACGTTGATGTAATGAATTAATGTAATTACCAAGTCATTTTAGAAGGAAACTAAATGATGAGGTTCACCTTGTCATCTCTGGACCCTTTGACTAAAATATAGCTTTTCAAAGGAAATGCCAATTAAAAGACATAAAGAGAGACAAGCAAATAGATGAACAGTACAGATGGCACATCACAGAAATGCTATGCTCAATTACTAACTACAAAAAATATGGGCAAGCAGGATGTATTGGCTCATGCCTTTAACGCTAGCACTCAGGCGGAGGTCTGTGTATCTCATTAAGATAGATGCCGGCCTTCCTTTCAAACAAGTTTCATGACTTCCAGAGGTACATTTAAGATCTGAATCCACTGCAAAAATCATTCAAAAAGAAAGATACAAAGAACTCAATGGTTTATATATTCACTACAGTTTTATATCTAACTTCCAGAAACCTGAAGTGTCCCAGGTTAAACTGTAACAGTAATAAAAACTTATTAAAAGGGAATGCGTGTTCAAACAGGTACAAATGGACAGATGAAATAAGCAACATAAGGCAGTTGAAGTGGCTCAGCAATGAAAAGCTCTTGTTGGTCCTGCAAATAATTGGGCTCAATTGCCAGTGTTTAAATGGAAGCTCACATCTATCCATTACTCCAAATTCAGGAGTTCTGAGACCATCTGCTGACTATTGGGAAGACCTGGTACAAAAGAGGTGCATATTCATACATACAGGCCAAATACTACCCTTATTCGCCCGTTAAAACAAAACAAAACAAAACAAACACAGGAGGCAAGAAGAATGTCACACACCTACAATCCAATGACTCAGAAATACAGGCAGTGTTAATGTGATGAATACATGACAACCTGAGAAACAAAATATACACTCCGACAAATATCAAAATTCAAGTGTGGATGTGAAGACCAGCAAAATAGAATATGCTTGACATGTACTAGACCCTACATACCAGGCCCATCAGCCTATATATCGAAACAAAATGTGCATATTGGACTACATTTGATCCCAGCCCTCTGCAGCCAGAGGGAGGTAGACCTCTAAGTGTGAAGCCTGGCTGAATTTCATACCTACATTCAGGACAGCCAACGCTACACAAAGAAACTTGGTCTCCAAAAACAACAAAATTAAACATGTAAAAACCTCAGGATACCAAAATAGCCTAGCACTGAATAGCAATTGCTTTGAGTCTTTCCTATATAATTTTGGGATAGAGTTGATAAAGGTGAAAGCATGAGAACATAACAAGGGGTCAGAATGATCAATTTCAATCACAACACAGTAGACACAAACACCAGGAACTGGGTTGAGATCATAGACACTCAAATCCAATCCCCAATCTAGACAGGTTCCTCCTCCAAAAGCTTTCCTAAGTTCCCCCAAAGAAACACACAAAGAAGAAACAAATGTTCAGTGATATTCTCCTACTTGTTTCTGTGGAGCTTTTCCCACTCTCTGTTACAGAAGACCCAATTCTCATGGTTGCCCCTAGCACTACAAAGAACACCAGTGGCAGCTTCCCCTTTCTTCTGTCCTGTAGATTACACACTCCCAATCTCTGTTCTGCTTCTGTAATCTCACCCCCAACTCCTCTGCTCAACCATAGGCCATACTTGCATGGAGACCAAGGTGGAATACCAGAAATCTTCCTCACTATCTTTGTTACCACAAACCCAATTCCAGGATCTTCCCTACTGTTCCAACTGAACACATGTTGCACCTCTCCCTCCATACCATCCCAGCAAACATAACACCTCTCTTGGCATGAATACATGCCAAGCAGGTCATTAAAATATCAAGACTCAGCCAACACACTTTCTGGAACTTCAGAGTGCTAGCAGAACCTCAAGCACAAAACTCCCACCCAAAAAACCTGCACTTAGACCTATAATCACCCCAAATCCAGATCTCTAGACACCAGCATAGGAATAGATTCAAGAACAGTCAGGCAATATGTCACCACCTTAGCTCAGCTATATTACCATAGCAGGACCTAAATCTATCTGAGAATTACAAAACATTCTACAGAAACACAAAAAAATATACCTTCTCGTCATTTCATGACACATCCTCTAAAATTGACTACATATTCACACACAATGTAAATCTTAATAGAAAATTAAAATAACATCTTATATCCTGTCAGACCACCATGGTTTAAAGCTGGATAAAAATAGCATCAGAAAGAATCATAAAAACATTACAAACTCATGGTAAGTGAATAATCTTCTACTGAATGAAAAATGGGTTAAAACAAATGAAAAAAATAAAGACTATAGAATCCAATAAAAATAAATACATACTGTATGCAAACTCATGGAATACAATGAGGAATGAAAGTGGTGCTAAGAGAAAACTTCATAGCACAAAGTGCCTACATAGAGATATTGGAGAGATCTCATACTATCAACTTAAAAACACACCTGAAAAGTCTAGAACAAAAATATGTAAGCACACAAAAAAGGAGTAGACATCAAGAAACTATCAAATTGAGGGCAGAAATCAATAAAATAGAAAGAGAAGATAAAGAACCAATGAAACAAAAAGTTGGTTCTTTGAGAAAAATCAACAAGACAGACAAACCCTTATCTAAATTAAATAAGTACTTATCTAATCTAAGTAAAAGACAGAGAGAAAATAACCAAAGTAATAGAATCAGAAATTGTGTTACAAATGTATGTTCCTTTAAAATCCCACTCATGTTATGTGAATGTGTTTTTCTTTTAACCCCAGGTGTGGAGCACGAGGCTGCTTCAATTTGTCCACAGCTGTTAATTCTGATTGTCTCGTGCTCTAGCAGGCATGTGTTTTTGCCAACTGCACATAGTTTAATTCTGAGTCTTCTGGAGAGGGTACACATGCGAGAGCCATAAGAGGGCCTGGGGTATTTGAAGAAGAAAGAATGCTGCTCTTCATGATGCTTTTCACCCACACTGCTACTGTGTTTGTCATTGCTGGTTTGTTGGACTGCTGAATATCCTCATGATTAAGAGGTATTGCCCCAAAGAACTTGACCACAATAAACCATAGGAGGCAGCTTTATTAAAGAGACCTATATCTCTTTTCCCTCTAGCCTTCTTTCTCTTTTACCTAGTGTTGGGGTGTTTGAAGGAATAATGGTTGTAAGGGAAGTAGAGGCATAATAACCCAAATAAAATATATTATAAAAAATCGTGCCAAGCTGTTTGCTGTTTGAGTAGACTTCTGGAATCCAGATGGCTGAGACTGGTATTGCCCTAAAGAAGCCAACAACCCTAACCAGCATTAAGTAGCTGGAGAGGTCTGAGTTCCTTGTCTGTACAAACCAGTTTTCTCTCCTAACTAGGGGTAGTGGGTGGAAGGGGGATAGAGGTATTTAAGAATCCTAAATTTATTAGGTTTTTCAAAAAGCAAAGCCTATAATTTTGCTCTCAGCAATGTGAAATATATATCCTCGAGGAAACATATTTAGGTCATCTTTTGTCTTATCTTTCACTTGCTTGGATTGTGGCATTACAGAGGTTCATGCTCATTTCTTTCCAAAACAATACTTTTGCTTTGCAAAAAAAAAAAAAGAGAGAAGAAAATAAACAAAAAGCTAAAATGGTACTCATGCCCTTTACCATTCAAAGAAATCCTTTCCAGTGCCTCACCCTTCAGGGCACTGTACTTGTGCCCTTCCTTCAAAATACATATTCCTGCTTGGCTCCATCTGAAAATCCAGCACCCACTCGTGTTTCCCTGGACATCTCTTGTCATAAGGAAGAGTACTCAGACTCCAGAGATGAACTTCTGGAAGTATCTACATACCTGACTTCAAGATATATTACATACCCAAACTTATGGGACACAATAGTAGCAGTGCTAAGAGGAAAGTCCACAGCACTAAGTGCCTTCAAGAAGAAATTTAAAACATCTCATAAAAGCAACTTAACAGTTCACCTGAAATCCTGTAAAAGTAAAAGTAGACACTTCCAAGAGGAATAGAAGGCTAGAAATAATCAAAATCAGGGCTAAAATTAATAAATTAGAAACAAAACAATTGAAAGAATCAATTAAATGAAGAGCTGTGTTTTTTTTTTTTTTTGAGAAAATCAACAAGATAGACAAACCCTTCACCAGGCTAAGTAAAAGAGAGAGTCACTACCCAAATCAACAAAATAGGAAATGAAAAGGGGGACATAACTGACTTTGAGGAAATCCAAACAATCAGTAGGTCTTACTTCAAAACCTATATGCCACAAAATTTGAAAATAGAAATAAAATGTACAATTTTCTTTATCAATTCCACTTACCAAAGCTGTATCAAGACCAGGTAAATAAATTAAGTAGTCCTATGTCACCTAAGCTGTCATCAAAAGTCTCTCACCCAAAAAATTCCCAGGAACAAATGGTTTCAGTACAGAATTCTACCAGACCTTCAAAGAAGAGCTAACTCTAATTCTCTTCAAACTATTCCACACAATAGAAACAGAGGGAACATTTACAAACTCATTCTATGAAGCCACAGTCACCTTGATAACTAAAACACACGAAGACCCCACAAAGAAAGAGAATTTCTGGCCACTATTAGGAACATTGATGCAAAAATACTCAACAAAATGCTTGCATACCAAATCCAAGAGCACATCAAAGATATCATCCACTATGACCAAGTAGGTTTCATCCCAGGAATGCAGAGGTGGTTCAAGATACAGGACTCTATCAATGTAATCCACCATATAAACAAACTGAAAGAAAAAAAAAAACAACAACACATGATACTCTCCTTAGATCCTGAAAAAGTATTTGAAGAAATTCAACATATATTTATGTTTAAGGTCCTGGAGTGATCAGGGATACAATGCACATATCTAAACATATAAAGTCAATGTACAGCAAGGCTATAGGCAACATTAAACTAAACACAGAGAAACCTAAATCAACCTCACTGAAATCAGGGACAAGACAAGGCTGCCCACTCTATCCATATCTCATCAACATACTTTTTGAAGTCCATGCTAGAGCAATATGACAATTAAAGGAGATCAAGGGGATTTGGTTTGGAAAGGAAGAAGTCAAAGCATCACTATTTGCAGATGTTATGATAGTGTAGATGAGTGACCACAAAAATTCTACAAGGGAAATCGTACAACTAATAAACACATTCAGCAAAGTGGCTGTATACAAAATAACTCAAATAAAAAATCAGTAGCTGTCTGTACACAAAAGACAAATAGGCTGAGAAAGAAATTAGGGAAACAACACCCTTCACAACAGCCACAAAGGACATAAAGTACCTTTGGTGTAACTCTAACTAAGCAAGTCAAAGACTTGTATGAAAGAAAAACTTAAAGTCTCTAAAGAAAGAAATAGATGAAGATATCAGAAGATGGAAAGATCTCCCATGTTTATGGCTTGACAGGATTAGCATAGTAAAAATGGCCATCTGACCAAAAGCAATCTACAGATTCAATGCAATTCCCAACACAAACCTTGAAAGAAACATTCTCAATTTCATATTGAATAACAAGAAACCCATAATCAGTAAAACAATCCCCTACAATAAAAGATATTCTATGGGTATCTCCATCCCTGATTTCAAGCTGTATTATAGAGCAACAGTAATAAAAACTGCACAATGGCATAGAAATAGAATTGTAGATCAATGGAATCAAATAGAAGACCCAGAAATAAACCCACACAATTATGGATACCTGATTTCTGACAAAGGAGCCAAAACCATACAATGGAAAAAAAAAAAAAAAGACAGCATCTTTAACCTATGGTGCTGATCTAACTGTATATCTACATGTAAAAAAATGCAAATAAATCCATACTTATCACCTTACACAAAATTAAAGTCCAAGTAGATCAAAGACCTCAATATAAAACCAAACACACTAAATTTACCAGAAGAAAAAGTGGGGAAGAGCCTTGAACTCATTGGCACATGAAACAATTTCCTGAACAGAAAAACAGCACAGCCTCTAAGATCAACAATCAATAAATGGGACTTCATGAAACTGAAAAACTTCTGTAAAGCAAAGGCCAATATCATCAGAACAAAATACAGCTTATAGAATGGGAAAGTATCTTCACCAACCCTATATCTGATAGATAGCTAATATCCAGTATATATAAAGAACTCAAGAAGTTAAACAGCAATAAGCCAAGTAATCCAATTATAAAATGGGGTACAGAGACAAAGAGAGAATTCTCAATAGAGAATAAAACAAGAAATAAAATAAATATAAGATCAAAAAATCAAGTGACAACACATGCTGGAGAGGATGTGGAGAAAAAGGAACCCTCTTCTATTGCTGGTGGGAATATAAACTTCTACAACCACTTTGGAAATCAATCCAGCTCTTTCTCAGACAATTAGGAATATTGCTACATCAAGATCCAGCTATTCCAATAATAGGCATATATCCAAAATACCCTCAAGTACACAACAAGGACATTTGTTCAACCATGTTTTTAGCAGATTTATCCATAATATCCACAATTTGAAAACAACCCAGATGTCCCTCAGTTGAGGAATGGATACAGAAATTGTGGTGCATTTACACAATGAGCTAGTACTCAGCAATTAAAAACAAGGAATCATGAAATTTGTAGGCAAATGGTAGAAACTAGAAAGATGATCCTGAGTGAGGAATCCTAGAAGCAGAAAGAAACAAATAGTATATACTCACTTAAAACTGTATATTAGTCATATAATATAGAATAATCATACTAAAATATGTACACCTAAAGAAGCTAAGCAGGAAGGAGGACCTTTGGTAACATGCTCAATCCTCATTCAGAAAAGCAAATGGGATGGACATTGGAAGAGGGTGAACACAAGGAACAAGATAGGAGCCTACCACAGAGGGCCTCTGAAAAACTCTACCCAGCAGGGTATTAAAGCAGACACTGACAATCATAGCCAAACTTTGGGTAGAGGGCAGTGAATCTTATGAAAGAAGGGGGAGATAGAAAGACCTAGAGGGGAGCTCCAGAAGAAGAGCAACAGAACCAAAAAATCGGGGCACAAGGGTCTTTTCTGAAATTAAAACTCCAACCAAGGTCCACGTATGGAGATAACCTAGAACTCCTCCACAGAGGGAGCTCAGTCTCCAAGTGGGATCACTAGTAAGGGGAACAGGGACTGTCTCTGTCATGAACTCAGTGGCTGACTCTTTGATCATCTCCCCCGGAGGGCGAAGCAGCTTTGCCAGTCCACAGAGGAAGACAATGCAGACAGTCCAAATGAGAACTGATAGGCTAGGGTCAGATGGAAGGAAAGGAGGACAGGCCCCATCAGTGTACTGGGGAATAGGCATGGGAGGAGAAGAAGGAGGGAGGGCATATTGGGTGTGAATGAGGAAGGGGTTACCACTGGGATACAAAGTGAATAAATTGCAATAAATACAAAAAGAAGGAAAGATATATTATAGATAAATATTAATACAATCTGGCATAGAAATAGGGTTATTGATCAATGGAATAAAATCAGAGACCCAGAAATAAACCCACATTCCTACACAATTGCTTTTTAACAAAGGAGCCAAAACCATACAATGGAAAATTATAGCAACTTAAACAAATGTTGCTATGTGAAATGGATGTCCACATGTAGAAAAATGCAAATAGATCCATATTTACTACCCTGCATAAAACTAAAGTCCAAGTGGGTCAAAGACCTCAACATAAACGCAGACACACTAAATCTCTTAGACAAAAAATTATGGAAGAGCCTTGAACTCATTGGCACAGGAAAGAACTGCCTGGAAAGGACACCAACAGTACAGGCTCTAAGAGCAACAATCAATAAATGGGACCTCATAAAACTGAAACGCTTCTGTAAAGCAAAGGACAGTGTCATCAGAACAAAATGACAGCCTACAGATTGGGAAAGGATCTTCACCAAACGTACACCTGACCGATGGATAACATCCAGAGTATATAAAGAACTCAAGAAGTTAAACACCCCAAAACCACATAATCAATTTTAACAATTGGGTACAGAGCTAAACAGAAAATAGTCAACAAAGGAATACTGAATGGCAGAGAAGCACTTAAAGAAATGCTCAACATCCTTAGTCATCAGGGAAATACAAATCAAAATTGACCTGAGTTTTTACCTTACACCCATCAGAATGGCTAAGTTCAAAACTCTAGTGACAACACATGCTAGAGAGGTTGTTGAGAAAGGGGAACTCTACTCCATTGCTGGAGGGATGTCAACTTGTAAACCACTTTGAAAATCATTCTGGTGTTTTCCCAGAAAATTAGCAATAGTGCTACCTCAACATCCAGCTAGACCACTCCTGGGAATATATCTGAAAGGATGCTCAACCATACAACAAGGACATTTGCTCACCTATGATCATAGCCGTTTTATTCCAGAACCTGGAAAAAACCTAGTTGTCTGTCATCTGAGGAATGGATATGGAAACTGTGTTACATTTACACAATGGAATACTACTGAGCCATTAAAAACAAGGAAATCATAAAATTTGCAGGCAACTGGATGGCACTAGATAAGATGATCCTGAGTGAGGTAACCCAGAAGCAGAAAGCCTCACATGGTATATAATCATTTATAAGTGGATATTAGCCATATAATATAGTATAAACATACTAAAAGTCATAGTCCTAAAAAAGGTAAACAACAAGGAGAACCCTAGGGAAGAAGCTTAATCCTCATTCAGAAGGGCAAACAGGATAGACATCAGAAGTGGGAGAGGACAGTAGCCTTACTTACCTGTGCATACATTTCTTGCCTTCTATCCAAATATGCTATTACCCCAAGGATCAAATAGCCTCTTTTTTCACTGTTCCAACCCTTAAACTCCACTATCTTGCAACTATGAGAAATACTGTTTTTCTTTACCAATGAGTGTATTCTTTTTAATTTTATTTTTATTTAATTCATTTATTCACCTTTTATCCCAGCTGTAGCCCCCTCCTCCATCCATTCCCAATCCCACTCTCCCTCCCTCTTCTCATGTGCCCTTCCTCAAGTCCACTGATAGGGGAGATCCTCCTCTCCTTCTGTCTGAAACTAGGTATTGGGTCTTGTCAGGACTGGTTGCATTGTCTTCCTCTGTAGCCTGGCAAGGTGATCAAAGAGCCAGCCACCAAGTTCATGTCAGAGACAGTCCCTGCTCCCTTACTAGGGAATCTGCTTGGAGACTGAGTTGCCATCAGCTACATCTGAGCAGAGGTTCTAGGTTATCTCCATGTATGGTCCTTGGTTGGCCTACCAGTCTCAGAAAAGACCCCTGTGACCAGATATTTTTGGTACTGTTGCTCTTCTTCTGGATCTCCTGTCCCCTCCAGGTCTTACTATCTCCCCCTTCCTTCATAAGATTCTCTGCACTCTGTCCAAAGTATGGTTATGAGTCTCAGCATCTGCTTTGATACCCTGCTGGGCAGAGACTTTCAGAGGCCCTCTGTGTCTCTCTTTCAGAGGCTCCTGTCCAGTTCGCTGTTTTCTCCTTCTTCCAATGTCGGTCTCCCATTTGCCTTTGTGAGTGAGGACTAATCATCTTACCCAGGGTGAAAATGTTACTTTTGCAGAAAGGTTCTATGCACAATACTGGATGAGAAAAGTAATATTCAGTCTTACCGAGATATGAACTATGTAAGCTACAATAATGACCAGGCTGAAAGTTATGCCCACTGGTGAAATTGTGGCACAAATATTATGGAAGTATCCAACCACTTTTTAAATTGAATTTTATGTCCTTTCCATAAGATGGAACCCACGCCTGATACTGTCATTAAGGCCAAGAACCAGAGAGCAGATAAATCATGAGCCCTAGAAGAAAACCTACTAATATTAACCTATTAAATTGATATAGAGATAAAATGATTCCTAATGACACACAGTTGTATCAACTGTATCAACCCTCATCTGAGCAGCTTCTTCCCACAGTAGATAGTAATTAACAAGGAAATCTATGACTTGTCCAGGAAGAGTATCAGATATTTTGGAATTCTCAGCTCTCACTTTGGATGTCTATGTCACTAACTGAGGTGGCATCCTCAGAGGCCTGTTCCTGCACAGGTGTTAATTTCAAGTCAAGGGCCCTTTATAACAACCTCTTGCAGTTTCGATTAGAAGCTGCTTTTTACATTTTCAGTCAGAGAAAAACATGTGTTTAGTTTTAGTTTTCCTCCTTAGCAGTAGTATATATAGCCAGTCCCTAATCCTGGAGAAAAAAACCTGGGCTCCCTCCCTATTTCTTTTCCTTTCAACCATCCTTCCTGGTCACTTGCCTGGCAACCCAAGAGATAAAGAAAACAGGGATTCTGCATCTGTCCCAGATCCAACACTGCACACAGGAACCCTGCCATAGCAGAAAGAGAGAGAGAGATTGACATGTGGATTTTAATAATGTATTATAGCTAAACCATTAGAAACAGAAAATTTTAAAAAATGGTATTAAAATTTGCATTGAGAAAGATCAAGTTACTAGCAAATGTGGCAAGCCCAATAGAATAATACAAAACTATTTGACATAAACTTTAACCTCAGAAGCAAATCAGAAATATACTCTAACTCCTGAAACATTGTAATTTTTAGCCCAGATGATACAGTCAGCAAAGGAATGTATTAAAACTGCAGGAGGAATAAGCTTTTCTAGTAAAAAAAAAATTAAAAGAGCTTATATGTAGAAAAATAGCACTACAGAGAAAATTAAGAGAAATGCATCAGTCTGAAGAGAATAAACACATGCAAGATTTCACAATATGTTAAAAAACATTGCCCTTACAATGTTTATTTATCAAATAGATGCAAGAAAACAGCATGAAATCAAGAAAATGAGAAGAATCAATACACATCTTTCAAAAATAACTACGTTACTGGGCTCAATTTCTCAATAAAAACAGTCTATCAGACTGAATAAGAAACAGAATTCATCTGGTTGCTGCCTCTAAAATCCTCCCATCAACACTAAATGTAGACACTTATTTGTGGTAATAGGTTCAATAGGATTCTGAGGAAATGGAGCCAGAAAACTATCATGTATTCAGATATTCCATTGCCTGAGAAAACATACTAAAAGCCAAATGTAGTCAATATATTTAAGGGAGGAACACTTCATACTCATTAAAGAAAAACTGAGCAAAAGATATTACAATAAGCTGGAGGGTGGTTGCAGTGCATGCCTTTACATAATCCCAGCACACATGGAGTCAGAGGGAGGTTGATTGCTGTGAGGTCAAGACAATCCTGGTCTAAAAAGCAAGTCCAGGAAAGGCAGGATTACACAGAGATAAGAGATATCCTATCATTAAAACAAAAGAAATTCCAATGCCAAATATATATATATATATATATATATATATATATATGAAACAAGTGCACTCAATTTCATAAAAGAAACAAAATTAGATGTGAAACAACAGACAACAGATTTACCCCAAAAGGGTAATAATCAAAAATTCTTTCTGCCAATAAACTGGTTATCTGGAAATAAACTAATCTAAGGAACTGTGGAATTAAAAGACAACATAAGTCAAATGCAACTAACAAATACAAGTCAAACATTAAGTCACTAGAAAAGAAACCAGAAGATGGAAAGACTGCACACGCTTAGGGTTTTATAGGAATAACCTTGTGAAAATGTCCACTGTACCAAAAGCTATTTATATAGTCAATGCAATCTTGACACCAGTTTCAAACACAATGTAAATTTTTTCAGAAAAAAAATTGAATTTAGAAAGCAGTGTTAAAAACTACTAGAAATTTGACCTTCTACTAGAAATTAGACATATTTTTTTCTACTAGAAAACTACTAGAAATTAGACAGATTTTTCCAATCTGTCTTCCCCATGCACACAAAAATTGAGCTCATTACCTGACTCAAATGATTAATTTTTAAAAGTCTGTGGTGGAACAGCCTTTAACTTAAGAATTTAGGAATTTTATCAAGGAGAAAAGCAAGGTCATTGTTCTGGGGAGCAACAGACTGGGATCAATATGAACTGATCCAACATAACTTCTCTCAGAAATATTTTCCCAAAAGGCTGAAGATGCAGCTGTTCTAGAACTAATATGCATCCCCAGGGAGAATGTACTCCAAACACAATTAAATGGTTAAGTTAGGAAAAAAAATCTCTTTAAGAGTAGCATGTATCCAGCTCTAGATCATGCTAAAAGAGAAGACAGCTTAGAACAGATTTTTATTTCCCTACATGTAGTCATCCTTATGTCTCTTTTCAATTTAAGGCCCAGGTATATATTAAACAATTTCAATATGGACTAGAGATTTCAAGTCTAGCCATTAAGGCAGATGGAAGATTTGCACAGCAAAGATATTCCTAGAACTATATATGTCCTCTGCTACTATAAAACAGGTGGTTATTTTTCAGTGCCAGGGCCATAAGTGGAAGGTCTCTGAGGTTTCAAATGAACGGAAAAGTATAAGGTATAAAAGTTGGAGTGGGAAGGTCTTGTACATGCTGTCTTATCATAACTAAGCTTTTTAAGAAAACTAGCATCTTGTACATTACTTCCAGGGAAGAAATGGAAGGAAACAGGAGACATCTATGAATTAATCTCTCATAGAAAGGGATAAAATCATGAGGAGTCTATTAAAAACAATATTGCACAATGGGAACATATTTACCAAGGCCATATTGACCTTTGAACTAAGAAATTCTGCTCCATATTTAGGAAGAGTTGAGTTCTCAGAATCTGGAGCAAATCCTCCTCAAATGCCCTGCCCCACATCTAACCCAGATATATATCTGCCTTTAGGAAAGGAGGGCAATTTTATTATACCTGACAATCATGGAGAAATCACCCAAGGCCTAGTCCCTAGGTCATACTGACACTGCCAATCATATCTGAGGAGTGAGAGAAGCTGTTATGCCATTTTCTATACATAAGGACCTCAGGGAAAGCCCTGTTTGGTCAGGCCAGCCCTCAAACAATAGTGATTACCCTGTTCAAATTGGTGTCAGTAGATATCTTGCCCAAGTGGCAGAACTGATTTTTCTCAAGAAGAAAACTGCAATGTAAAGGCACACCAGGCTTTAATGTTGGCTGACATTCTGCAATGCCCCTACTGAGAAGGTTGTTAGATGCCTCTTCTTGAACATGGAGATGGTCCAGTAGTTGCTATGAATCAGGGCTGTCCCCTTGATTATGGTTAAAGAAAAAAATTGTATACAAACCTCGGGAACAAACGTATTCCCTAGCAAACTAATCTCTAACAGGCTTGGCTGGCATGCTACTTATCTCAGGGATATTTTAAAACAAACTCTTACCTGATTTATATTTGTAGTGACTTCCTATCTCCTAAACCTTGGTAAATCCTTCACATCAAGAATTCTACTCCTTTATATCACAGCTTTATGATGAAGTGCTACTCAACAAATATGTTATTTCCAAACTACACAAAATTAACTCCAAATGAATTTTATACCTAAATGTTAAATGCCAAGATCAGAACTTGGAGAAGGCACTAGAGGCCTCTCTGAGTTTGCATCCTACCAAGGACATTTCTACGTTCAAGCCCCTGCTGCAAATACTTTGCGAACATGCATCCCCATAATAGGTAAGGAGGTGGCCTCCAGAGTCCAGTCTTCTCCAAGCAACTTTTAAGTTTTGCTCTTACATTTTCTTAGCAAAGTTTAAATAACTTCACGTTCCCAAGCTTGCAGCACTATCTCCCACCAGACCCCCAGAAATATTTTCCTAATTATCTGTTAACTACTTAAATTTACTGGTACCGGAAAAGAGGTACCTAAATTGTAAAAATATATCACCTACAAAGCCCTCACTATGAACAGAAGTCTCATTTCTTTGGTCCCTTATCACATTGAACTCTGGACCAAACCTCTAGCGGGATAAATTCATACCTTGGATTCCAGATCTAATGTTTTGGAAAATAGTTAAAGGCCTTGAGCCCGGTTGTCCTGGATCAGCACATCCTCCGACAAACTCCCTTGCTTAACTCACAATTTTAAATTTTGATTGGATGACCCCCACACTCACCAAGGGAGCCTAGCTTTGTGGATATTACCTTTTAAAAATACAATAAAGCTCACCCCCTTGGGGACCTTTCAGATCCAGAACTGGCCGCCTCCTTGAGCTCATAAAATAAAGCTTTCCTTTTAACTTTCTGTTCCTGAAGTGAGATTTCTCGGCTTCCACCCCTAACCCAATATAGTGAAGATGTTCAGATGCCCGCAGTGCATTCAAGATTAGGACAAGGGATCACTCCCCTGGCTTCTTAGGGCTGTAGGTTCCCACCCAGCCCCAGAAAGGACCCTACATGCAGGTCCTGGTTTAGACCCTGCTCCACCATGTTGTGGGCAGCGGACACACACTCACCATGTTGCGACTTTGGAACTCGCCTGAAATCCCCTCACAGCACACAGCAACCACGCTCAGACCACAGCACAAAAACTATTCAACTCTGCTCAGCAACACTGCAAACAAGGAGCATGGCGCCAGGAAGAACCTGTCTCTTCCGCTGACTAGAGGGATGTCCTCAGGGTCCTGATTGGCCAGTGAGTCTTGAGTGACATGAGCACCTCCCTTAGGGTTACAGTTTCCCGGAGCAAAAATGAAAAATGTACAGTGGTTCCTGGCGCAGCTTCCCTTTCAGGAGCAGACTTTTTCCAGACCTGCAGATATTTGTATTTTATCATCATTTGTGCCTGTCCTCCCCTAGCCTGCCTTATGTCTTACAGCACTCAGTAGGCAATTTCCCTCTTCCTCCTAGAATCAAGGTGGATATATGCCACACAATCCATTATTCAACCTGCCGCAGAGTGAACAGTCTGTCCTTCAGGTGGCAGGGTGACAAGAATATTAAGAATTAGAGAGAAGTTTTATAAAATGCAATGAGATTTTTGTTCTGTGATTTCACGCTAGAGTCAGGTAAACCGCAGCTACTTTTCTTTGGGAAGGTATGAGACAATCCAGGGGCAAAAAGCAGGGAACACGTGACACTTTGGAGTACTAGTGTCAGCTAGCACTTCTTCCTCAATGGGAAGGTCTGGAAAAAACAAATCTGTATTAGTAAAGGCTCTGTAGACGAACAGAACTGATAGAAAGAATTTCTCTGTGTATGTAGAAAACTATTTTATAAGAATGGCTCAAAGGCTGTGGAGAGTTGAATCCAGTAGCTCTTCAGAATGTTTGGCTGGATAACTAAGCTTCCTGATTATCAGAATATTCCAGAATTCCAAAGAAGTAGACCCTAATGTCAGTGAAAAAAAAAAGTTACTAGCCAGAGCTTAGGCATGCAGGACAAGAGACAGATTGACCATCTTCAATGTCCATTATATATGCAGGCTGCCACCAGATATGTGGGTTAGCCTAAAGAGGGAATTTATCACCTCAAATAGTCCAGATTAAAGAAAGGTTTACTTATGTCAAAAGATATAAATAAAATAAATCTTTCACAGTACCTAACTATTTGGGTTTTTACTTACTTGAACTACACTATTGTGCTTTCATGGTAAGTTTGGGGTTTTTATTTGTTTGTTTCTTTTCTTTTGTTTTTTGTTTTGTTTTGTTTGTTTTTGTTTTTCTACAAAGGGTTTCTCTGTGTAGCCTTAGCTGTCGGGACTTGCTTTTGTAGACCAGGCTAGCCTTGAACTCACAGAGATCCACCTGCCTCTGCCTCCCTGAGTGCTGGAATTTCCTGGAATTTCCTGTGTGAGCCATCTTACATTGTGGAATATAATATAACCACATCTTCTATTCTCCAATCTAAAGCAAGAACCACTTGGCTGAGGCTTCTGAGTTCTGCTGCTTACTGGGGCTGGAACATGGAATCATTGTTCAATGAATTCTGAACAAACTTCCTTTTTTCAATGCTTTTCTTCAATGATTAAGGTTGGCTCTGCTGGTACTTGCTCCGTAGACTGACACTGAACTCAGAGATGAACATGTTTCTATCTCATGAATACTAGTGTTGAAGGTGCATAGCACCATGCATGGCCTAAGTAGTACTTTCACAAAATGGAAGCTTGGCTGCATGGGGTCTTACACTGAGGTCACTATTCCCTTATTTCCATTTCTCTAGCTCTTTTCCTAGTCCACAGTTACCAAACTCACATTCCTCCAAGGAAAGCATGATAAGGTCTATTACAGCAATACTCCAGCTCCTGGTAACAACTTTAGTCTTAGTTACAGTTTCCATTGCTGTGAAGAGACACCAGGACCATGGCATCTCAACAAAAGAAAACATTTAATTTGGGATAGACTATACTATACTTTCAGAGGTTTATGTCATGGTGTGGGACATGACAAAGGAAAGGCAGGCATAATTCTGGAGAAGGAGCTACAAGTGTTCCATCTTTTTTAATTAATTAATTTTTAAAAATAATTACAATTCATTCATTTTGTATCACAGCTGTAGCAAGTCATGATCAGCTTATGCTTTCAAACCACAGCAGCAGGATTAATTTGTTGTGTACATAGCAGAATGAATGGACAAAGCAATAAAGGAGAAAGAAGAGCAAAATAGTAATGACAGGAAAACCTTGGTTTTGACAAACAGAATTCTTGTTCTTTTTGTGTAGTGGCTGAACATCACATGGGAATTCATGACAAGTTCTGTCTCAGGCATATCTACATCTGTGAATTGAGAAGCATTGCTCTCAGTCAAGTGAAACAAAGAAAAAATTGAGGGGCTGGAGTGATGGCTCAGAGGTTAAGAATACTTGCTGTTCTTACAAAGTTTCTGAGTTCAATTCCCAGCAACCACATGGTGGCTCATAACCATGTATGGTAAGATCTGGTGTACAGGCAGTATGTTGTATAAATAATAAATAACTACTTAAAAAAAGAAAAGAAAACAAACTCAGGTCATTTTTTGGTGTTGGCTTTCACTAGTTTTTATTTAGGAATTACAGCAGTTCCTGCACATTTCATTCCAGAAGAATACTCTTCTTTCCTTCTAAAAAAAAAATAAGTGTTTGAATTCAAATAGAAATAAATATGAAATACAATCCAGTACAGCTATTTTTATTATATAATATGTTAAAAATAAAGAAAAGTGTGTATAAAAATGTTAAATGTTTAAACACATTATCGAAAGCAAAAGTGAAAATCTTTCCATCTATAGTGATTATTTAATCAGAAAAAAGCGTCATTTTTCTGAGAAATCATATTTTTGTTCAACTGTAATTTATTGTCATTGTTTACATTCAACCATGTCAGTCTATTTCTTAAACTCATTTGTAGTTTTGCATGCAGTGTTATTTATTGGCAGAAATCTCTCATACCATCCAAGTTAAGCAACTTTCTGGATTTTTTTTTATAATCTACTGTAACAGCACATTTGCTTCTCCTTTTTATAACAACTCTTGCTACAAAAATCTTGATATTTAATTTTTCTTATCCACATACCATCTAAAAGAACATTAGAAAAACCTTTTGAAGGTGATTGTGTGAACTAGACTCTGTGCTTTTAGCCTGTCATTTACTATTGGCATCTGAAGTGTAGACAAAATTGATGGATCTCTCCTATCCATCTGAAAAAAAAAACAAAAAACATGTGCACTAATAATTAAAATCAGGAGGGAGAAAAAGTGGGTTGATACTGCCTTTGCTGCTATTACATGGTGTCTCATGACTAATACAGCACTGACTGTGAGAGTCAGTTTTAAGTGTATAATCCTTTAATGGTTGCTATTGTCTTCACTCTTTTATTATGATGTCCTCTTGAGGTACAAGATTATCCTGGGTAAACAAGCATAGGAGGAATTTTAATATGTAGGCAATGATGAGTATAACTGCAATGAAAATTAGAACTGTGATACTTGTCAATACCAGTTACATGTGACTAGAAAATCTAATGAGAAGATTGCTTTAACCTATAGCAATTATGTCTTTTTGTAAGAACTCTGCTCAGTGTGGTTGTTATGTGACCATATTGTATGAATATATTAGGTGTCACTGAACTTTGTCCAAAAGGCCACTTTCTATACCTTGAACATCATTTGACAAAAGTTTAAATGTCACACACTTACTATATTTTGCCAAATTAATGAATATAATAAAATTCACCCATTTCAAACACTTTAACTATGTTTTCAAAAGGAAAAGATAAAAGACTTTGAACTTTCAATTTGCAGCATGAATTAAAAACAATCCAAAGAGAATTCCTAACAATTTATTACAGAAAAGCTGATTCAAAAGCCATGTGCCATGTAAAAAACTCCGAATTCTCATTATGACTATGAAGACATTGTACACACACTGGTACAACATGACTTCTGTACTTCCTTGAAACTAAAATAATCAAAAGGTATACATTATAAGTGAAATAATAAGTAGATGAAGACAAAAATACAGAAAACATAATCCCCAAA
Organism: Meriones unguiculatus; assembly: GCF_030254825.1. Taxonomy (NCBI): domain Eukaryota; kingdom Metazoa; phylum Chordata; class Mammalia; order Rodentia; family Muridae; genus Meriones; species Meriones unguiculatus. The sequence goes on from NW_026843647.1 coordinate 5,131,336, forward strand.
TTATATTCAAGTTTTCATTAAATGACCTAAGGAAACAGGAAGAATGTGAACCTGAACAATGTTACAATTGTATGTGCACAGAAATCAAACAAACACAAATTTCACAACTCACACAAAATAACTAATTTCTGACTCTCCAGCTACTACTTATTTCTCTTCCAGAGAGGTCCCATGTTCTATACATCTCTGTATAGGGAAGTGATCAGAAAGGTCTGTTATGGATCTGCAGCTACTCAAGCCTATTTGTAAGTTCAGCAAACCCAGCCACAGTGATGCCCACACAAAAATAATGTTGAACTATAATTTCATGTCAGCTTCCTGGACATATGGATAATGGCACAAGATGTGAAATCTGCTGTATCTACCCATGTAACACATGCACACTTGAGAAACCTTTTCAGCTCAGAAATTTCTTTTGTACCTAGAGTTGAATTTTCCTGAATCACACCACTATGGCTGCTGGTAGTGGAATGGTAAAGAAATTCCAATTAAATGTTGCCTAACTGACACTGAAAAAGATCAGGCGGTTCCTTTGCAAAGTGAACTAGATTAATAAAATACTGTGTGAACTTAATCCTGAGTGCAATGTTACTTGTTTAGATCTGTGACCTGACACACACAGCTATAGTGAATGGCCTGTGTCTCAAGCCTCAGAGCTGACTTAAATATGTCTGTGGACTGGACATATCTGCAAAGGACAGTTCCATGGTTGAATATTCAATATTAAATGGATCATGCTATGAGGGGAGTGTCAACATGAAACTATTGGAGGCCCAAAATGGAATGGCGAGTGATGTCAGTGACTCCTATGGATCCTCAAAAGATTCATGTATCCACTGCATACAGTGTTCATCTCCTAGGGACTCATAACTCACTATTAAACTCTCAATCTCAAATGGATCTGAAACTAGGGTTGGGACTGCTTCCACCTTCTTTAGAGAAGTTTCCTAAGGTGACCTTGCCACCACACACTTTTCCTTATAGTTGCACCAAACTTTGTTGGTGCTTGAGACCATAGGATGGTCTCATTGGCTTTTCAATCATTCAAAGACTTTTGCACTGGACAATAAAGTTAGACCTGCACCTTCAGTCTGATTTCCCAGGATTCTGGGTGGGATCTTTCACCACTCCCACACCTCCTTCACCTGGCTCCTGATCCCCACAATGCTGTCCTCCCCAATTGTACACCCACGAATCTGGTCTGTCTTCATTCATCTGACATTAATTATTACTTTTTGGGAAATTACAAAAGCACTCACCCTGCCACAACAAGTTCATTTTCACAATGGTGAAATCAGTAGCTCTATGAGTACCCTATTTCTCTTTGGGATCTACAAAAGTAACTAGTCCTTTTACTGTGGTCTAAAAGCAGATGCTGAGCATGACATGCAAGTCTTTTTCCTCTTACTGTAATTGAGAGTTGACTGTATGATTCAAGTGGGTAAATAAAACTGAGTGATGGTGCCACCCTTTAATTGAAGAAGTTATTTAAATTAATAAAAAAGATGACAAGCTCATTTCCCTGGAGAGCAATAGAATGGTATCCTGGTGATAAAATTCAACATGGGAGCAACTCTTACTTCAGAGTAAAGCAGCTTTTGCCTCTGAGAAGGCAGGCTTAGAGAAAGAGATACAGCTGCTTCTATGCAGGACCAGAAGTTTATTTCAACCACCCTGGCTGCAGTCTATCTCATGGCTATGACATCATCACAGGAAATTTTATTTCATAAGATTTATTTATATTTTATGTATGTATATATGGAAGTTTTTTTTTTTTTCATGTATCTGTGTACAGTACAGGTAGAGGCCAGAAGCAGGCATCAGATTCATTGGGAATGAAGTTAAGGAGCTGTTTAGCTAAGAACTTCTTTCTGAATTGGAACCTATGTCTTTTGTGACACCACACAGTGATCTTCACTGCTATGGTATCTTTTTAGGCACTTTTCATTTCAAATTTATTTTTGTACATGTTAATTAAAATACATACATCATTTCCTCCTTTACATGGCCTTTCTCCATCCCTTCCCATATTCTTAATTTCAATTTTTCCTATTAAATATGTAAGTTTTTTATAAATATATATACAATACTTGCTGAGTTTTTCTGTTGGGTGTATTTATTGTTGTACATTAATTAAAATATATTACATCAATTTCCCCTTTCCATATCCTTTCTTCATCCCTTCCCAAATTCATCCATTCCAATTTTTCCTTATAAGTATGTGAGCAATTATGTTTAAATATATGAATTAAACCTGAATCCATTTCTGTTGGTTTTGTTTATATGGTTTCAGGCCTGAAGACTTTCCATTGGATATGTAATGAGGGAGTTAATCCCTGTCTGAGGCTGATTTCTCCACCTGCAGGAGAATTCCATTCATTAATGACTAACAGGAGTCTGATCCTCAAGTGACCTAAGCTGCCTTGAAAAAGAAACATTAGAATAGAAAAGAGAAAGCAGTAAATATCTCAACAAACAATTGGTAGTGCCATGGCTCTGAATATCTGCAGCTGCAGGGAAGACTATGGACTTTGGCCTGGGCTACTAACTGCCTCTCTTTATTCTGATGGTCTCCCACTATACCACTGATCATTCACTCCTTGGGTGACCTTGAAACCCTGAAATTCCTGCCTATTCTTTCTAAGTACCTTATGTCACCATACCTGGCTGCGGTGGCTTCAACTTTATTTAGTGACATAATAGAATGATGTAATGAGTAAGATTAGCAGTTACACTTAACTATATTACAAAACCACATATTTCTTTGAGCCTCAGTTTGACTCTCTGTAGAATGAAAATAGAACTCTGCCCTACTCTTAGATGAGTTATAATACACTCGATGATAAAGGAAAGCAATATTGTTCAGAGATGGACTTTAACCAGGAGTGCTGCGTTAGATGGGAGTTTTCTTCTGTTACTGGAGTTAGGAACATAGCCCATGTTCTAATTACCATATAGTCAGGTTCATCCACTCATCCTCAATAAGCCAATTAAAAAAAACCTGATTTGCCAAGCTGTGACATGTCTCCTATAGTGCAGGCACTCTGGAGGGAAAGTGGGTATATCTAGGATATAGTGAGTTCCGGGACAACCAGAGATACATACTGGGATTATCTTTTTAAATAAAAAAAGAGAGAAAACAATGACAGAAGGAAATTATTAATGAAAACTGAAAACATATTAACATATTTATTCAGTAGTTTTGACCAGAAATGAGGTTATAAGGAAACTATTACATGCTCTAGGTCCTAACAGTTTTAGATGGAAGGCAAAATACACACAACCAAGTATCTAAAGAGTGAGGACTGAGGAGCTTTAAGATCCAATAAGATATTTTTTTTCATACAGGTCTTTCACGTATTTGTTTAGAGTACACCAAGTTACTTTTTGTTATTTGTGGCTATTGTAAAGGGTGTTGTTTCTTTCTCAGCACTTTTGTATTTTGTATACAAGTGGACTACTGATGTTTTTGAGTAACTTTTTTATCCAGCCACTTTGCTGAAGGTGTTTGTCAGCTGAAGGAGATTTCTTACAGGCAAATCATGGAAACTAGAAAAGATCATCTTGAGTGAGGTAACCCAGAAGCACAAAGACACACATGGTATATACTCACTCAGATGTGGTTATTAGACATAGAGGATAAACATACTGAGATCTATACTGCTGCAATAGCTGGACAACAGGGAAGATGATCAATCCTCATTCAGAAGGGAAAATGCAGTGGATATCCAAAGCAATAGAAGACAGGGAATAGGACAGGAGCTTACCACAGGTGGACCCTGAAAGAATCCACTGATTGAGGTATCGAAGCAGAGACTGAGACCCATAGTCAAACTTTAGGCAGACTACATGGAATTTTATGAAATAAGGGGGAGATAGAAAGACATGGAGGGGAAAGGAGATGTAAAAAGGGACCAATAGAACCCCAAAATAGTGGGTCTTGGGGCCCTTGTAGAGACGGATACCTCAACCAAGGACAATGGATCGAGAAGACCTGAAAACCCTGCTCAGATGTAGCCAATAGGTTCTCTCTCTCTCTCTCTCTCTCTCTCTCTCACACACACACACACACATGCACACCACACTTATTCTTGAAGGTTAAGTAAGAGACTCCAGCAGGTAGGTTCCAAAAAGCTTCTTTTTATTTAAGCCTCTCTTCATTTAGCTTCTCTTACAGGCTTTTTTTTTTTCTTTACACAATCACATACATACATATATACATACATACATACATTCATGCCTGCATACATACATACATACATATATACACATTCACATACTGGGTAGATAGGGCAAACTCCAGAGAGTGAGTTTCAATCCATCTTACATATATACAACTTGGTGGATGGAAGAAACTCCGAAGAGTAAGGTCCAAAACCACCATACCTACATACATTTTGGTGGATGGAATAAACTCCAAAGAGCCAGCACCGAGCCACCTTACCTACATATACATACATCATGATAGATAGAACAAACACAAAAGAGCAAGTTCCATCCCAACCTTACATACATACTTATACTTACATCTTTGTGGATGAAACAAACTCCAAAATGTAAGGTCCAAACCACTCTATACAAATACACATCGGTGGATGGAAAAAGACCCAGAGTGCCGGTTCATATCACACTTTCCTCTTTTTCCACAGCTTATCTATCCCAGCAAGATCTTTCAAGCAGTACTAAACACAGAATGTGGTTACACCCTATTTTCTTTAAGTGAATGATTACAAAGAATATACCTCCAAAAAAAAAAAAAAAAACACATATTCCGCAATACCTTCACATGACCAAATGTTTTATGTATTATGGGTAAAAAACAAATATGAAAAACAAGTTTTTGCCAAGACCCCATATACACTTGTAATTAATGAACTTGTGATCAATTAACAAGATGAGCAAGCAACATAACTTCTCAGCCACCTTTTTTTTACTGGTAAGCTGAAATTTGTGGTAATTAAGAAACCATTATATTAAAAAGTAATCTTACAACATTCTTAAAAGGATCACAAATCTAAACTTTTATACATATAAGACAATCAGCCACCTCTACATTAAATCTTAAAGGGATGTACATCTGCTCATTAACTTGTATTAAGTCATATCAAGAAGCTGAGGGCAAAACAAGTATAAGGAAACCAATTGCTGTCTCAGTTACAGGCACAGCTGGAGAGTGTCCAGTCAGCTAGTACTACCTTGGGTTTTTGTTTCTGCTCATGAAACTTAAAGAGTCCCCAGCTTTACTGTTAAGAGTGTACTTTTCTTAACTTCACATGGTTCTCTAAGATTTTTTTTACATCAGACTCATTAGCAAAAACATCTTACCTAATCTGCAAGTTGATATGGAGAAGGGAGGTTAGCCCAGAAAATGGGTTGATATGGGCAGAAAAAATCAGGGTAGGGAGTGCAATTTGCCAGCCAAGAGAACCATACTAAGCTTTGGAAGGACGGAAGAATTTCTGAAAGAAAATTGGCAGCTAGGTCTGTTATAATATTTTTAAATAGGTACCTCTGCCATTTAGTCCAGGCTTAAAACCTACATCTATGGAAATATAAAGTTTAGAGAACACCATGATCTGCATAACATAATGATTGTCAAATGAGCCCACAAGGAAGAAAGGTAGCAAAGAAGATTATACTTTTTTCTTTTTTTTTCTTTCTTAATATCTTCTTTCTTTTCAATGAAGAAGGTTAGTTACCCAGGCTGGACTCAAATTTCTGCTCTTAACTTCTTCTCCGTCAGCCACTGTGCTTGGCTCAGAAGATTCCGTACCCTGAATCTTGCCAGCAACATTCTTGTGAAATAAATATTAGGTGTATCCCATTTTACAGAGCCCCACCCCCAAGGCACTGGTTGATTGGGCATCTCACATCCAGAAACATCTAAAATATGAAATGCTATGATACCTGAAACTTTTGATCTCAAGCATTCCAGAGATAAGGTGGTTCTCCTCCTGCCTTGGGGGCTTTTTCCCACCAGCCCAGGAAAGCAGGAGCAGGAGAAGATTGGGTGTAAAGCTTGGAAGACCAGCAAGCATGACAGAGATTGACCATTCTGGGAACCCCCACAAAGAGCAAGTTAAACTTTAATTTTAGAAAACAATGCTATATACTCCTTGGGATACTTCAAGGATAGGTGTGCATAATTGTTTAAAATTAGGCACATCTAAGATGCTTGATTTGCATTAAACAGCACACTCCTATCATATGAACAAAAACACAGTACCTAATTATCCTATAGGTGAAGGGAGGGGAGCGTTAGCTAGGAGTTGTGTCCAAGGCTATCCATCAAATGTGGTTGGTGGTATCTATATCTAAAGACATTCCTTATGAAGTCAGGCAGAGATCAGTAGGCTCTGGTGGGGAGAGGGACTCCTGCACCTTAATGTCCAGCTCAGAATGGCTATCCAGACTGGGAGGGCTGCAACCAGAAACAGCAGGGTACTTTCAACCAGAGAAGAGACATTCAGCCTTCAATTAGGGTGTAATTAAACACCTAAAAGTGGACATCTTTTGTTGGCAGAGCTCTTAGGCTTTTCATATTCAAACTCAGGGCCTCAAGAGCAACAAGTGTTCTGAACCAATCAATAAGCCTTTGGTCTAGAGTGAACAAGTTCATTTCCTACTATGCACATCAGTCAGGTCACAATCTCCTTTTACTTCACCTTCAGGGAGTCTGAAAATATCTTCTGGTCCCCAGAGACACCTGCACTCATGTGCACATACTTGCACACATACCCCTACAAACATACTTAATTAAAAATAAAATAAGCCTAAAAATAAATCTTTAAATATCAACATTCAGCCCTACAGAAGATACTACAAGGAGAACTGCAGCCCAAGGAGGAGAACTACACCCAGGAAAACACAAGAAATATATAACCCCACATTAGCAAAACCAAAGGAAAGGAAACACATGCAAAAAAACACACACATTACCACCACCAACATCAAAATAACAGGAAGTAACAAAAACTGGAAATTAGTATCTCTCAACATCAATGGCAGCAACTCCCTTGTGAAAAGACACAGGTTAAAAGGATGGACATAAAAAAATTCCTTTCTTTCTGCTTCATAAAAGAAACACACCTCAGCACTAAAAATAGATATTACTTTTATTAATGATATGTTCCTAGCACTGAATAGTGGGCTTAGCACCTATGAGCGATGGATTGCTCAGCAACATGGCCTACCCAGCAGATAGCTTACAACTGTCTGTAACTCCAATCATGGGAGAAAAGACATTCTCTTCTGGCCTCCACTGATATCGTGCATGTACTTAGTATACACACTGGCAAAACTTATGCACCTAAATTACAATCAATTTTAATTTTTCAAGAAATGAGTACATATCTGGGAAGAACATGTGTTTTACATTAGGGAATCTCATGTGCATGCATCTTTTCACCATTTTCATTGTCTTGTCCTCTATGAGGCCAGAAGAATACACCCAACACCCTTGGCTTAGAAACACAGGTAGTTCTGGCCATTTGATGAGAGTGCTAGGAATTAAACTGCGTTTACAAAGGGCTCCATAGTTTACAAGTATATACCGTTTGTAGTTCCCACTATCTGCTTCAGACTGCAGGTTGAGGATGTGAGCTCCAAGCTTCCTAATTCAGCTACCATGTGTGACACTGGTGATGACCATTTCACAATGATCCCATATCCCTCTACAACCATAAAGCAAATTAAACACATTTGGAAGTGCCTTAAGAGATTGTGTTTTGTCACTGAAAAGGAAGTAATACACACCCATAAATTTTACAACTGGATGATTTATTTATTGCTGAGACTCATAGACAAAATTTGGGCAGAGTGCAGGGGATCTTATGAAGATACCAATCCAAGGGGTGGAAACCAAACCGCGAACCTCTGGACCTGCAGCCTATACTCTTACCCCCTGAACTGGACCTGCAACAGATCCTCTTAACCTCTGTGCCATAGTATTTTCTCTCTGCTGTTGCTCTTCTTTTAGGGCACATTCTCCCGTGTCTCCGAGCCCTCTAGTGGTGACGGGAGGCAACTTCTTCACTGCTTTTCTTCAGGACTGTCTCAGGTTTCATTGGCAGCATTTCCTGGCGCCATGGCAGGGGCACCCTCTTCTCCTACACTCCCCCAGGCAGAGCACCACTGCGAGAGAGAAGCCAGAGGCTCGGCTACTGCCGGGCCAAGGGGCACAGGGCCTCGGGCACCCCATGGAGGAAAGAGAAGGGGCTAGAGAATTGCATGGCTGTTTCTGTTGTTGTTGTTTGCTTGTTTGTTTTGTTTTTTGTTTTTAATTTTTATTTTTGGAAATGTGGCCATAGACCTTTGCCTTTAGCTCACGAAAAGGGATCTGACCCCAGGCAGTTGAGCAAACCTTCTGCCGTCCTCTCTCCATCACAGCGATGAAACTCCACCAGCAAAGCGACTCGGGGAGCAGAGGGTCTCTTTCCCCTACAGTTCTGCCCTGTTCGGTGGTGTCCAGGGAACTGTGAAGCAGTGGGGCAGACAGGGATGATGGCCCTCAGGGAGAGCAGAGAGCCCGTGAGGGGGAGGCTTGGGCTGGGGAACTCCAGGAAGTGACCCTGCTTCCTCAGATAGAACTCTGAACCCTGGTTACCAGGTAACCAGAGGCAAGCAGCAGCAGAGGCCTGGAGAGACCAAAGCATCTGGAGAACATTGAGAGTTAAGCCCTTTCTCCTGCTTCCAGACCTCCAGAGGCTCAGGTTTCTGAGAAGACAGCCAGGGTGGTGGCCTGGGCCGCTGCTGGACACCTCAGGTGCACTCCCTGACAAGCTCCTGGCCTGTTCCTCCCTGGAAGACCAAGGTGAATGGGGCCTGCCTGCTGCAGGGGAGCTTTCTGCCTGCCCCCTCGCCCCTCCCCCAGACCCTATGATCAACAGTAATCCCAGCTTGGGTGAGTGTTCCCCTGAAGACACCCAGGAACACTCTTCATGTCCCCTTCCAGCTTCGGTGTACGGAAAGGGGTCCTTGTTGCCTCTCAGGGTTTGCACACTTCAAGCCTCCCTTCAGGCCTGATCCTTCCTCAGAGTGAGAGGGAGTCCCTCCATGCCCTTCTTCCCCCACTGCAAAAGGGAAAGAGAAGGCAGAAGGAAAGACCCCGCTCCAGGAAAATAAAGAATAGGGGAGGGGGGCGTTGAGGCCTCTGCCTCTAAGAGCTCGGCCTCCGTGGTGAGGCTGCGCCTGGCAGCCCATTTCCCCAGCCCCGGGTCTGACCGGCCTGGGAGAAACGCGAAGGCCAAGCCCTCTGTGGGTGGGGCGGGGGAGGGGCAGGCGCAGAGCGCTCCTCCATTGTCAAGCGCCGTCGCTATGGATACAGACGCTGAAGGGAAAACGCTGAGCTCGCCTGGTCCTGGTGGGCGGCGGCGGTGAGGGCGGTGATGGGAATCCGCTTCCTGGACGCGGTGGCGGCGGTTGTGGCTCGGCTAGCGGACTACTTCATCGTGGTACGCTGAGACCGGAAGAAGCCAGGTAAGGGTGTGGGCGCCGCCTGAGCTCCGCTTCTGCCCCTGGGTTCCCCCTCCGCCCCCTCGGGCTCTGCCTCTACCCCCGAACTCTGCCTCCTTCGCCCCGAGCTCGGGCTCCGCCTCCGCCTCCGCCTCCGCCCCAAGCTCTGCCTCCTACACGGGCTCCGCCTCCCTCCTTTCCCGGGCTCCACCCCCCGCCCCGGGATCCTCCTTCCACCCCAGGGCTCCATCCACGCCCCGTCCCGGGCTCTGCCTCTGCCGCAGGCTCCGCCCCCAGGTTCAGCCTCTGCCTCCCTAGGCGCCGCCTCCATCCCCCGGGCTCCGCCTCTGCCCTACCAGGCTCTGCTTCTGCCCACCGGGCTCCGCCTACACACCGGTCTCCTCTCTCCGCACCGGGCTCCTCTCCCCGCCCAGCTCCAGTTTCTGCCTCCATCTCCCGGGCTCCGCCTCCGCCCCCACTAGGCTCCGCCTCTGCTTCCTCGGGCTCCTCTCCCATCCCCGCCCCGGGCTCCGCCTTCATCCCTGGGCTCCGCCTCTCTACGCCCCGGGCTATGTCTCCCGCCGCCCTCGGGCTCCGCCTCCGTTCCCTGGGCTCCTCTGCCGCCGCCTCCTCTGAGCTCCGCCTCAGCCCCCAGCAGCCATCCAGTGGGCTAGGTGGTGCTAGGCCTAGCATCGCAGCTGGGAGGCGGGAAGGAGAGAGGGTTGGGTCCCGAGGTGTAGGAGCGGCGGGTCCACAAGTATCAGCCATCCCAATGCAGCCAAGCTTGGCTGGCTGTGGGCTTGTGTGAGTCACCCGCTGGATGGCGGTCGCAGGGCAAGGTCTGGGCGGTGCAGCTGGGGGCTGGCGGGCTGGGCGGGTCGGGAGAGCCTGCCCGAGTTCTGCCAAGAGCTTCTGTGGAGGCTGCTGGTACCCGGGACCGTGCCCTCGGGCCGCTGGGGTTGGGAGGGCTGGAGCACAGTGTGTGGACTTCCTAGGATTACGCTTGTGCCCGGCATCCTGAGGAAGAGAGATGCTGGGGCCAGTCCTCCCGGAAAGAAAGTACAGAGAAGTACAGAGAGTCGGGTGCTGCCTCCTGCCTGCCCTTGGGAGGGTGGGGTGGGGGAGTTTGGACATCCCAGTCGAACAAAAGCCAGGTACTTGGAAAGGCCACAGGATCCGTGCACATTTTTAGGAACATTGTTTCAGGATGTATGTGCCAGCATTCCAGAATGAAATGGCTCTTCTTAAGACAGCCAGCCAACCACTGCAGGTGGTCTCTCTCACTTAGCTTTCAAGTGATTTGATTGTTCTCTTTATTCATCAGATACTTCTTCATAAGGAACAGTTTGGCAGATACACTGCTGTTTATACTTTGATGGACTTGCACAACCAGGAGTATACAGGGTTCACACAGACTTATTTTCTTATTTTTATATCTTTGTGTTGTTATATATAGATAAACGAGATGTAATAACAAGGTTACTGTAGAGCTGGGGAAACCTCATTCATTTCAGGTTAATTCTACCAGCCCTGCAGCCCCTTGTCTCCAGAGGTGCTTGGGCTGTGTTTTGCTGATTGTTAGTCATTGGTAGCACTAGGGTACTAATGTTCTTCTCATCACTTATTATTATTTATTCATCCCTAAGAATTTGTTTAAGAGAAGGGATCCTTCACATTTTTTCTTCCTACTACCTATTTGAGGTCACTTAAGAGAACTGCCTGCAGGTTGGTGAGATGGCTCAGCAGAAAAACACTCTTGCTGGCAATCCTGGAGACCTGAGTTTGATCCCTGAATTCATGAAAAGGTGGAAGGCAAGAATTGTCTTCTGACCTTCCTATGTGTTCCCTAGTATGCATGTTTCACCTTCATCATGAACACACAAACATACACACACACGGACTAAAAAGAAGACATTGAGCTGTATTTAGAGAATCTTCATGCTGCTCCATAATACCACGTCATTTCACTTTTTAGTTTCTTACAGACATAGTCTTACCCAGACTGCCAGTGTAGAGAATCAGTTTTGTTTTTAATCTTGTTTAGTTTTCAGTTACATTGTTTTTTTTCCCCTAAAACAACATTATTTAGGTTATTTTTTTTTTTGACAGATTATCTCAACAAAGCCATGGCTATCCTGGGCTTCCCTAAGTAGATCAGATCAGGCTGGCCTTGAACCTACAGAGATCTGACTTCCTCTGCCTCCCAAGTACTGGTGTTAAAGAACATGCCCAGCTTCCCCCACAACAATTTTGAAACAATAACAAACTTGAAGATAGTTCCAAGTATGTACAGTTAATTGCTCTTTTACTTTGGACATTTTGAGAGGAAGCTGCTGACCTTATGCCCTGTCACTCGGAATGGTTTAGTGTTGATTTTATACAAACAGGAACTTTGTCTTACATAATGACAGTGCAGTTATCAAAATTGGTAATTCACACTGACACATTATTGCATTTAATTTGAGCTATGTTGACTATGTTATTACTCACATAATTGTTGAGGAAGTTGGTACATTTAAGTGTTGCATTGTTTCTTTATCTCTTTAATTTCTTTCAATATGGAACACTTCCCTCATCTTTTTCATGATCTTGTCACTTTTGATGACTACAGATCAGTTACATTTTTCTTCATTAAATTATTTGTTCATTTTACTCCGATTCACAACCTCACTCCTTCCTATCATCCCAGTTCCACCCTACCAACCACTTTCCCTATAACCCCCACAACCCACCCACCCTGGGATATCAAGTTACATCAGTATTAAGTACCTCTTCTTTCACTGACGCAAGACAAGGCAGCCCTGCTAGGAAAATGTGATCCAGAGGGAGGCAACAGAGATAGGAGCCGAAATCAGAGACAGCCCCTGCTCTACTTGTTAGGGGACCTACTTCCAGACAAACAGCCCATCAGTTTCATATGTGGAGGGGTCCTAGGACTATTCCAGGCATGTACTTTTGTTGGTGGATCAGGCTCTATGAGGCCCCATGTTACCAAGTGAGCTGCCTATGTTGGTCTTCTTGTAGTGTCCTACCCCTCTAGATCCATTAATCCTTCCTCAAACTCTTCCACAAGAATCCCTGAGTTCTGCCTAATTGTTTGGCTGTGGGTCTCTGCATCTGCTTTCATTATCTGCCAGATGAAGCCTCTCAGATGGCAGTTATGTTAGTCTTCTGTCTACAAGCATACCAGAGTATTATAGTGCCAGAATTTGGGTCTCTCCCATGGGTTGGGTCTCAAGTTGTGCCAGTCTTTGGTTGGCCATTTCCTCAATCTCTCTTCTGTCTTTTATTCCTGTATATCTTGTAGTTGACAAATTTGTGTCAAGGGTTTTGTCAGTTGGTTGGTGTCTCCCTCCCTCCACTGGCTACAAGATGTGTCCACTTCAGTCTCAATATCCCTGCTGCTAGGCATCTCAGCCAGGCTCACACCCCCATATTTTCCTAGGTACCTCCAGAATTCCAGGTCTTCATTTTATTTCAGAGATGCTGCAACACCAATTTCCCTTCTCTCCTAGCCCTCTCACCCCATCCACACTTTTCCAACATATGATCCCCCATCGTGTTCCTCTTTTCACCCCCTCTCCCACCCACTTCCTCTCTCCCTCCACTTCCCATGTCTGTCTCCTTCTTAGGGGGATTCAAGTATCCTCTCTTCTACCCTCCATGTTATTTAGTTTATTTAGGATTATACCGTGGTTATCCTGTAAGATATGGCTAATATCCCAGGTTTGTTATTTTTGTTGACTCTCTCTAAGCTCTCTGTGTTCTCATGGATCAATGCATAAACTGGGACCAAGGTATCACAAAAGTATAACACACTGTGTCCTGTCAGGTGGTACATACTTTCACTTTCATTACTTGTAATCAGTGTTTTCCAGGCTTTTCTACTACAGTGTTAATACCTGTACCCCCATGAGTACCTTAACACTCTGTGTCTTGGTCCTCATCAGAATGTTAATGCATTTGACATACACTTACATCAATATGGATTCATGATTTATGTGCCTTCTGCAGCTGACTAGACTGTTATTGTTTGTTTTAGACTGCTGGGGCTAAGTGACAAATGATTAATAACAAAGGCTTTAGTTTTCACAATTGTAAACTCTGGAAAGTCTAAAGTTAAATTATAAGGTGTACTTGGGGGCATGCTTGTCTACAGTCCTGTTCTCACTTTAAACTCAGTGTTCTAAAGGGCCACATGATTTCATAGGATCTCTTCAATAAGGTTCTGAACCTATTTATAAGGGCTTCACCACCCATACCTGAGTACCTCCCAAATATCTCCTGCAGTTCTGTTACTTTGAGTTTCAAGACTTCTACATAGGAATTTTGGGAGGACATAGATATGCAGATCATTTTGATGTTCAAATTGTTTTGTCATTTGACCAATGAGAGCTTATATATCCAGCTTCTGTGTCTTTTTTTTCTTTCCATTTTTTATATTATTTTTTATTAATTACACTTTATTAACTTTGAATCCCTCTGTGCCCCCTCCTTCCTCCTCTCCCAATCCCATCCTCCCTCATTCTTCTCCACACATGCACCTCCCCAAGTCCACTGATAGGGGAGGTCCTCCTCTCCCTCCCTCTGATCATTGTCTATCAAGGCTCATCACGAATAGCTTCATTGTCTTCCTCTGTGGTCTGGTAAAGTTTCTTTCCCCTCAGGGGGAGGTGATCAAAGAGCAGGCCAATCAGCACATGTCAGAGACAGTCCCTGTTCCCATTACGATGGAACCCACTTGGACACTGAACTGCCATGGGCAACATCTGTGCTGGGTTCTAGTTTATCTCCATCAATGGTCCTTGGTTGGAGTATTAGTCTGAGAAAAGTCCCCTGTGCCCAGATTTTTTGGTTCTCTTGCTCTCCTTGTGGAGCAGCTGTCCTCTCCAGGTTTTATTATTTCCTACTTCTTTCATGAAGTGCTCTGCACTCAGCCCAAAATTTGGCTACAAGTCTCAGCATCTTCTCTGATACCCTGCAGGGTAGAGCCTTTCAGATTCCCTCTGTGGTAGGTTCCTGTCCTGTTCCCTGTTTTATCCCTCTTCTGATGTCCATCCTCTTTGCCTTTCTGAATGAGGATTCAGCATCTTAGCCAGAGTCCTCCTCCTTCGTAAGTTTCTCTGGTTGTACAGATTTTAGTATGTTTATCCTATATTATATATTTAATATCCACTTATGATTGAGTATATACCCTGTGTGTCTTTCTGCTTCTGGGATACCTCACTCAGGATGATCTTTTCCAGTCCCCACCATTTGCCTGCAATTGTCATGATTTCCTTATTTTTTTATTGCTGAATAATATTCCATTATGTAGATTTACCAAAAATTTTGTATCCATTTTTCAGTTGAGGGGCATCTGGGTTGTTTGCAACTTCTGACTATTACAAATAAAGCTGTTACAAACATGGTTGGACAAATAAATGTCTTTGTTGTATTCTTGAGCAACTTTTGGATATATGCTTAGGAGTGGTATAGCTGAATCTTGAGAAAGCACTATTCCTAATTGTCTGAGAAAGTGACAGATTGATTTCCATAGTGATTGTACAAGTTTACATTCCCACCAGGAGTGGAGCAGGGTTCCTCTTTCTCAACATCCTCTTCAGCATGTATTGTTATTTGAGCTTTAGATCTTAGCTATTCTGATGGCTGTAAGGTGAAATCTCATGATTGTTTTCATTTGCATTTCCCTGATGACTAAGGGCATTGAGCATTTTTTTAAGTGTTTCTCTGTCATTCGTCTATTGAGAATTCTCTGTTTAGCTCTGTGTCCCTTTTTTATTGGATTACTTGATTTGTTGCTGTTTAACTTCTTGATATATTCTAGATATTAGCCTTTTTGTCAGATATAAGGTTAGTGAACTTTATATTCTTTCCCATTCTGTAGACAGTGTCCTTTGCTTTACAGAAGCTTTTCAGCTTCGTGGGGTCCCATTTATTGATTGTTGCTTAGAGCCTGTGTTGTTGGTGTTTTGTTACACCAGCCAAGACACAAGACCTGAGAAAGATATTTTCCTGGCAAGAAGAACATAAGAGTCCTTTCCAAAGCAATGATTTTCTTCAACATAGCAAGCACTGGAATTTAACTTAGGGCATATGGATATGTTCAAATATGGGTTCTCTATTCAGAACCATGCTAAATTAAGTCCTATTCTGAATGTGATCAAAATGTAAAATCTGAGCTCAAAAGGCACTCTTTGCTCAAAGCCAGGTGGAAATATGTGTAAAATTTTTAAAATGGATAGAAATTCCCCTGAGATTATGACCACAAGTTCTTAACTGAAAATGAAGTAAATGAGGCCATGAAACTAGATTGCTCAGGAGGCAATGCCATCTGGTAATCATGATGTCTGATCAATGAGGGGATAATTCAATGCTATATTTCTCACTTACACAAATGACAGAGAACACAAATTCAGCAAATTTCTAGCATCCCTGTGTACACTATACCTCAGGGAAAAAAAACATCTATAACTTGAAATATAGTTTACATTTTGAAATCATTTTGATACATGACATTTCTACATAACCATGGCTGTTTTAGAACTGTCTGTGGAGCTGGGCATGGTGGCACACACTTGTAATCCCAGCATTCAACCAGGAAGAGGCAGACAGATTTATGTGATTATGAGGATGGCTGGGTCTACAAAGTGAGTCCAGAACAGCCAAAGCAACACAAGAAAATTGTATATCAAAAACAAACAAACACAGAACACACTCTGTGTAACAGTCTGGCCTCAGTCTCCGAGAGATCACCCTGCCATTGAAACCTAGGTTTAGGATGACAGACATGCACTTATGAGCCAACCTATGATTTTTAAGTGGTCTATACTTGAATCAAGGAATTAAAGGATAAAATAAGATGTACAAAGGAACCATTTTCCTTTTAATGAACAGTAATAAGACTTCAAATTCTACAAAAAATTTCAGTCATCTATTAGTGGCTGCATTCCTTTGTTAATTTCATCATTTTTAACTGGATATTAGGCATATAATATAGAATAATCATCCTAAAATCTGCACAGCTAAAGAAGCAAATCAAGGAGGACCCTGGGTAAGATGCTCAATCTTCATTCAGAAAGGCAAAGGGGATGTATATCAGAAGATGTAGAAAACAGGGAACTGGACAGGAACCTACCACATAGGGCCTCTGAAAGACTCTATACAGCAGAGTATCAAAACATATGCTGAGACTCATAACCAACCTTTGGGCAGAGTACAGGTAATCTAATGAAACAAGGGGGAAGATAGAAAGACCTGGAGGGGACAGGAGCTCCACAAGGAGAGAAATAGAATGAAAAAATCTGGGCACAGAGATTTTTGGAGACTCATAATCCAAATAAGGACCACAAATGGAGATAATGTAGTACCCGACAGATATAACCCATTGCAGCTTAGTGTCCAAGAGGGTACCCTAGTAATGGGAACAAGGACTGTCTCTGACATGAACTCAGTGCCTGGCTCTTTGATCACCTCTGCCTGCAGGGGGAACAGCCTTACCAGTCCACAGAGGAAGACAATGACAGTCCCCATGAAGCCTGATAGACTAGGTTCAGATGGAAGGAGAGAAGTACCTCCTCTATCAGTGGACTGGGGGAGAAGCATAAGAGAAGAGGGAGATTTGGAGGGGAGAAGAAGGGGTCTATAGCATGGATACAAAGTGAATAAACTGTAATCAATAAAAATGAAATAAAAAAATTAAAAAATGCTGGAGTGTGTTTGTGTGCACATACATATGTTATGGTGTATACGTGCTAGTGAGAGTACAACTTATTGCTATTATGTACATCTTATATGTAAGTTCTTGACATGGAACACAAAGAATCTTTTGGCCAGTGACCATACTTGCATTTATTTAGCCTGAAAATATATTTACGTATCTGCTAGTGTGTGAATCTGCATATACAGCAAGACAACTATAGAAACATTAGAAAAATCTGTAGCAGTGATATGGACTGCTCAGGGATTGATCTCAAATCATCAGGCTAAACTAAATTTACCCACTGAGACAATTCTCTGACATTCACTTGCAGTTTTGAGAAAGTCTTAAGAACAAGTCTTTACTCCTAAGAAATAACTAACATTCCAAAACAAAACAGGAGTGTATAATTTTCATTTGCAAGTAGCATTTATTATTCAAATAATTTCATTTTCTTCCATCCTCAGATGACAATATATTCATAATCAGAATAGAAGACAATATTGTACTGATGTAATTTTTCAAGTACGTTTTATGAGTCTCAAAGAGCTTAGTGGGGAGTGCTTGTGGTATGCAAGAGACAACATAAACTTGAAAAATATATAACCATGACCAAAAGAGATCCCATAGAGTATCACATATTCTTCATATAGCTGTCATAGCCTAAGAATGAATAGTCCATTACACACACAAGATGCCCTTTTGAAATAAATCTTGTTGCTGTTACATTAACTATCACTTCTAGATAAATCTCTAAGAAGGCAAAACTTCAAGATGAAGTACCATATAGTAAATATGGGAAACATGCAGAAGCATGAAACTTCAAACAATATATACATACATATGTACACACATACTATTAAGCATCAATTAATTATTTATATTCAAGCAAGGCTTAAAAACCAACATCTTAAATGAACTTGTGAAAACATTTAAAAAAATTACAAGTTCTCATAGACACTTCCTTGAAAACTATGATCTCACACTGCCTGATATAAATAAGCAATGGACCACATAGAGGATGGGGATTCCATTCTATGCATTGCAGCAGTAAAATTCCTATAACCAAGTGGAAATGCATTAGAACATGAACAGCCACCACAGAATGAATATCAGAACCTAATAAAACTTCTGTGAATGGATTTGCTATACACATAGCAAATTCAATACCTACTCCAATGTTTCAAAATTTAGACCACAACCACAATTGGTGATCTCCTCCATTACAATGAAGTGAACGTGGTAAATAATTATTTTCTTGGAAATAAATACATTTATTATGTCCAAAGTAATAAACGCTTTTGCATAAATAAGATTGCTCTCTTCTATGAATTATTTTCTACTTCCTGACATCAAGATGATATACTAAGATTTAAGATATTTACAGTACTATATACATGGCTTTGCAGTTAAGACAAATTCATTCCCAGGACCTACATCAGCTTTTTTACAACTTTCTATAATTCCTGGTATGAGAAAAATTAGTGTGTCTAGTCTACATGGAAACTAGAATGGACAGGCACATGTATAGACAAAGACACATTATTTCTTAGGAATAAAGACTTGTTCTTAAGACTTTCCCAAACCTGCAAGTGAATGTCAGAGAATTGTCTCAGTGGGTAAATTTAGTTTAGCCTGATGATTTGAGATCAATCCCTGAGTAGTCCATATCACTGCTACAGATTTTTCTAATGTTTCTATAGTTGTACTGCTGTATATACAGATTCACACACTAGCAGATACGTAAATATATTTTCAGGCTAAATAAGGGCCAGTATGAGATTCTTTGTGTTCCATGTTAAGAACTTACATATGAGATGTTGTACATAATAGCAATAAGTTGCACTCTCACTAGCACGTATACACCATAACATATCACATAAGGGAAATTAAAACAAATTCTTGAATATATGTTTACTCATGAATGTTTTACTTATATAAGCATTCATTACTGAACTCAGGTGTTGCGGCAACTACAGGCTTATCTACAAATGTTTTCTTCATCATGAATTCTTTCATGTAACAGAAATCAAACACGTAGGTTTGAAGTCAGAGAAATGAATCCTTCTCAGTTGGTGGTATCATTTGGGAATGTTTAAGAAATGTATCCCTGCTGGAGAAAGTATGTTATTTGGGGTGGGCTTGATAGTTTTCAGCTGCATACCTTCTGTAGTTCCCACTCTCTGCTTCATGCTGTAGGTGGAGGTTGTGAGCTCCAAGCTTCCTACTTTAGCTGCCATGTATGACACTTGTTGCCCAATTTAAAGTGATCACATATCCTCTACCATATCATAAGGCAAAGTCAACACATTTGGAAGTTGCCTTAGACATTGTGTTTGGTCACAGAAAATGCACTAATACGCACACATAAATGTTAAAACTGGATGATTTATTTCATGTAATTGAAGTGAATTGTGAAATAAAAACATATTATCTTATTGTTTCAATCCATATGCCTTTGGTCCATGAGATTTCAATTGGAAACAAAATAAGGATGGATGTCATAAATGCATGCATACACTGTTGACACTTGTTAAAATTTTTCTCGAAAATAATCTAGTGTAATTGAATGCAACCTGGTGGGTCAAAGATCTTAACAAAATTTTTATTCTAATAGATGTTCATCCGAATGAGTTCTTTTAGGTTCTCAAAGACTACTGCGATATGCAAAGGCTTTAAGATGTAGCCCACACAGTAAGGCTTTTACTCTTATATAATGGTAGCATGAAGCAGAAAACCTTACCATACTGACTACATTCAGGGGGTTTCTCTGCAGCATGTCTTTTTCTAATGATTTCAAAGAAAACCCTATGAAAAGGATGTACCACATTGCTTATTGAGAGGGTTTCACTGCAGTGTGTGTTCTTTTATGTATTTGGGGATAACTGTATTAAGAAAAGGCTTTATCACATGAAGGCATGTGTAAGGTTTCTCTCTACTATCTGACCATTTGTATACTTGAACATGACTTTGATATGTACTACATGTAAAAGCAAATTGTATGTGGGAACATGAAAAAGCAATTTGTCCTAAGTATTTCCTTTTAGTTACCAGCCTTCATTGATTTATAAGGTGAAAATAAGTTTAAGTTCATAGTCCCTAAGAAACCTGTAGACTTCCCAATAGCTGACCGACTTTAATTCCTTAACTTTTGTTGCCCAAAACATGACTGTTCCATACCATGATTTTTGGTCCCCTAACTAAAATGACTGACCCAAACCACAGATTCTCTATCCTAAAACATAATAACTTTTTCTAACCACAAAAGAACAAATGGATATGAATGTTTTGACTGTTAAACCTACATTTTGCATCAGGTGACTTCCTCAAAGACATAAACAAATCCCATATGCCTAAACCATGACTGATGGAAATAATTCAGTTGTAAAACGCTAAAGATGTTTATGATTTTCAAGCTCAGAACCTCTGTAACTTTCTGGCTCATTGGATGGGTAGGCATCACAGTTCAACATTATGTGTCCTTCATCAAACTGGATGACAATATTTTTTTATCTGTATTGACCTGTTTGAGTTGTATTGGATTCAGTGAACAGAAGAACACAAAAGCCTTACCATATTGATTATATTCTCAGATTTTCCTCTCCATTTTGAAACTTTTATGAGGATGTAGAATATAGATATGTGTAAAGGTCTCCCATTTTAACACATTCATAAATTTTCTCTCTGTATGAATTCTTTCATGATGACAAAGATTATACAAATGTGGAGTAGCTTCACCATGTAAATACACTCATAGTCTTTCGTTCCAGTATGAATCCTTTCATGATGTTGAAGATGATTGTGAACAGCACGTTTTCATTAGATGACATTTATGTGAAAAGGCTTTACCACATAGGTTACATTAATAAGGTTTCTCTCAAGTGTGAGCTCCTTTATGTATTAGGAGATGACTGTTACATACAAAGGCTTTCACACATTGATTACATCCATAAGAGTTCTCTCCAGTGTTAGTTCTTTTTTGTATTAGGAGACTACTGTTACACGCAATGGCTTCACCACCTTAGTTACATTCATAAGGTTTCTCTCTAGTATGTGTTCTTTATGTCATAGGAGATTACTATTACATCAAAATGCTTTATCACATTGATTTCATTCAAAAAGTTTCTATCCCGTGTGCTTCTTATATGTACATGGAGATTATTATGGCATGCAAACTTTTTCACACATTGGTCATATTCATAGGGTTTCACTTCAATAAGTGTTCTTGTTCAAGATAAGTCTTACATGAAAAGACTTCATGACATTAGTTATATTCATAAGGATTTCTGGAACATGGATTTTTATGTCTTCGGAGAACACTGTTATCTATGAAGGTTTTACCACATTGGTTACATTCATAAGGTTTCTCTCCAGTGTGCGTTCTTTTATGTATTAGGAATTGACTGTTCTGTGAAAAGGTTTTACCACATTGGTTACATTCATGAGGTTTTTCTCCAGTGTGAGTTCTTTTATGTACTAGGAGATTACTGTTCTGTGCAAAGGCTTTACCACATTGGTTACATTCATAAGGTTTCTCTCCGGTGTGAATTCTTTTATGTTTTTGGAGATCACTGTTCCATGCAAAGGCTTTCCCACATTGATTACATTCATAAGGTTTTTCTCCAGTGTGAGTTCGTTTATGTACTAAAAGCTTACTGTTATATGCAAAGTCTTTACCACATTGATTACATTCATAAGGTTTTTCTCCAGTGTGAGTTCCTTTATGTCTTAGGAGATCACTGTTAGATGCATAGGCTTTACCACATCGGTTACATTCATGACGTTTTTCTCCAGTGTGTGTTCTTTTATGCACTAGGAGATTACTGTTCTGTGCAAAGGCTTTACCACATTGGTTACATTCATAAGGTTTCTTTCCAGTGTGAATTATTTTATGTACTCGTAGATTACTGTTAGATGCAAAGGCTTTACCACATTGGTTACATTCATAAGGTTTCTCTCCAGTGTGAGTTCTTTTATGTCTTTGGAGACTACTGTTATCTGCAAAGGCTTTAGCACATTGGTTACATTCATAAGGTTTCTCTCCAGTGTGAGTTCTTTTATGTTTTTGGAGATCACTGTTCCATGAAAAGTCTTTACCACATTGATTACATTCATAAGGTTTTTCTCCAGTGTGAGTTCCTTTATGTCTTAGGAGATCACTGTTAGATGCATAGGCTTTACGACATCGGTTACATTCATGAGGTTTTTCTCCAGTGTGAGTTCTTTTATGTACTAGGAGATGACTGTTACGTACAAAGGCTTTACCACATTGGTTACATTCATAAGGTTTCTCTCCGGTGTGAATTCTTTTATGTACTCGTAGATTACTGTTAGATGCAAAGGCTTTACCACATTGGTTACATTCATAAGGTTTCTCTCCAGTGTGAGTTCTTTTATGTCTTTGGAGACTACTGTTATCAGCAAAGGCTTTACCACATTGGTTACATTCATAAGGTTTCTCTCCAGTGTGAGTTCTTTTATGTTTTTGGAGATCACTGTTCCATGCAAAGGCTTTCCCACATTGATTACATTCATAAGGTTTTTCTCCAGTGTGAGTTCGTTTATGTACTAAAAGTCTACTGTTATATGCAAAGGCTTTACCACATTGGATACATTCATAAGGTTTCTCTCCAGTGTGAGTTCTTTTATGTATTAGATGTCTGTTACGTACAAAGGCTTTACCACATTGATTACATTCATAAGGTTTTTCTCCAGTGTGAGTTCCTTTATGTCTTAGGAGATCACTGTTAGATGCATAGGCTTTACCACATCGGTTACATTCATGAGGTTTCTCTCCTATATGTATCCTTTTATGTCTTAGGATATGACTTTTATTTGCAAAGGCATTACTATATAGGCTACATTCATAGTGATCCGCACCAGTATGCATACTTTTACATGTGTGGGGACTACTGTGATGTGCAAAGACTTCATATTGAGTATCTTCAGGGAGTTTATCTGCACATTGATTGTTTTCATACCTGCAAAGTTAATTGGCACATATGACAGCTTTTCCACATTCATTACACTAATGGACCTTTTTTGCCACATGACTTAATTTTGCAGTTTGAATTAAAAGTAAAGAATAATTACATTTTGAGTTTTCATCATTATTTTTACATTCACAGTGTTCTCCTCTACTGGTTGTTTTGCTGAGCCAGCAATCA
This sequence comes from Meriones unguiculatus, assembly GCF_030254825.1. Lineage (NCBI taxonomy): Eukaryota > Metazoa > Chordata > Mammalia > Rodentia > Muridae > Meriones > Meriones unguiculatus. The sequence continues at coordinate 5,154,655 of NW_026843647.1, forward strand.
GCTAAGTACTGATGAAATCATAGTGTTGTTAGTTCTATGGCTGATCACCTGTCATATATTTTGTAAACCTTTGCCCTTCCTTACTTATCTATTGGAAATAATAACGAGCTAACAAGTGATAGCAGGGCGCAAAATGCAGGACAGAACTTCTGAGTGAGAAAGTGTTGCTGGGAAGAAGAAAGCAAATGACACACCATTCACCAGCATGACAGTGAGGTTAACAGATGGACATGACCATGAACAAAGAAGTAGAGCTGGCCATGCATTTGGACACTGTGCTAGGTTTGTGTTAGGGAAAAAAAGGTTCAGAATCTGCCCAGTAAATTGCCTAAGCTTTAAAATATTAAAAAGCCTCTGCATCATTATTTGTACTGCAGGAAGCTCTAAATAGCCCATATAAAGCATAATAGGTATCAATTTTTAAACATCTACTCAAAATGGGGACTACTATACCTTTTAGTTGTTCTGGTTGGTACATTGTTTCTTTCAATATACACATATTAAAATGACTTGTACTCATTGTGATATATGATATAATTATTAAAAGAATAATAATAAATGACATGATTCCATGATGCATTCACACATTTGATTTTTGTTCATCACAGACATGTGATATAGGGATTATGGTTTTTCCACAACAACATTCCTGACTCTAAAAAAACTGCCCTTCTCACAAAACTTAGCAACATTACTACAAGTATATGAGTAACCCCATTTTACTATGGATGAGTTGATTAGTATAATCTTTTGGATATACTTTCATCACCTATTTACTGTGAATACATTTGGCAATATCTGAGTTGTAGGATACTAAACAAATTGCAGTTTTACCTCAGCGCTAATGAGTAAACAATTTAATCATTGATCTTGTGTGAGTATTATTCCTTGCATTCTTTCTTAGAGGAGTGCCTTGCAAACACACATCAGATACCTAACGTGGACGTACATAGTTTAGTAACAAGTTAGTCATCATCAATAAATACACTTAAAACTGATCATTTACACTGTCCCTTCTCTTTCAAACTTCCAGAACATATTAAAATTTTTTTCAGAACCATATTCATATCAGCTTACAATGAAAATTACCTTGTATGTCTTCTAGAATTTTGACAGTGCTCTTCTATATTATGACTTTCCCAATTGTAGCCTAAAATACAGTAACAGAAAATGTATGCTTTATTATTGGAAATAATACAAAGTTTAAGTCGTGATCTATTTGTCAATCAAAGATCGATTCATCTAATTCTTCCTCATCCTCAAGAGAAATTACAGAAGCACATCAATAATGAATAGTGTTTCCCCATATTTTAAGAAGTAAAGAAAATTCATTGCCCTACCTATTGCAGTGAGGTTCCTGTAGGTCTCTAGCATCACATCTTTGTAGAGATTCCTTTGGGAAGGATCCAGCAAAGCCCACTCTTCTTGAGTGAAGTTCACATGCACATCATTGTAGGTCAATGCAGTCTAAAATATCCACACACATGTACAACAGAAAGTATGATACTTAGAATACTGGAAATGTATCCTTCTTTTACAATATTTTCAATGTATTCTGGTGGCTCTTCTACTTAGTTTCTGAAACACAAGTTGTAATGTGATCACCAACTCTTTTTCGGAGTAAACTCAACAGTGAGGTTCACCTCTCTAATTTCTGCATCCTTTTAGTAGGATATAGGCTTACAAGAGAAATGTCAATTAACAGATAAAGAGAGAGAGAGAGAGTAAAGAGAAAAACAGTACAGAGCCCACATGAGAAAAATAGTATAAATGATTCCTGACTCTTATAAGAATGGGCAGGCTGGGTGTATTATCTGATGACTTTAATTCCAAAATTACTCAGAAAACAGAGGCTGGTGTATTTCACAGAGGTGGATGGTAGACGGCTCTTTGCAATAAATTCCAGGACACTCAGGGGTACATAATAAGATCCTGAACAATATGCAAAAATTAATCAAACAAACAAGATAAAAAACCTTAAAGATCTTTCTCAACTTTTTATAAAGAGTTACACATTCACTCCAGTTCTGCATACATGTCTAGAAACCTGAAGTACCTCATTTTAAACTGTAATATTAATATGATCTTCTTAAAAATGAAATGTATGTTTGAACAATTACAAAAGGAGAGATGAAAATATTAGCAATGTAAATGTTGATCATAAATAAGCAACATGGGGATGGAGGTATGGCTCAGTAGTTAAGAACACTGTCTGTTCTTCCAGAGGACATGGGTTAAATTCCCAGCACACATATGACAGCTAATAGCTGTCTGTAACACAAATATATTCAATAAAATACTCGTAAAACATATGCAAGAACACATCAAAGATATACATGATGAAAAAATTGGCTTAATCTCAGAAATACAGGGATAGTTCAGTATATGAAAATCCATCCGTAATCCACCATATAAACTGACTGAAAGACCAAGATCACATGATCATCTCATTAGATGAAAAAAAAAGGCTTTGACAAAATTCAACAACCCTTCATGTTAAAAGACTTGGAGAAATCAAGCATACAAGGATTCAGGCACACACTTAACATAATAAAGGTAGTAAAAAGCGAACTGAGGGCCAACATCAAATTATTTGGAGAGAAACTTAAAGAAATTCCACTCATATGAGGTACATATCTCCATATCTCTTCAATATACTCCTTAAGTCCTAGCCAAAACAATAAGACAACTGAAGGTTATAAAGGAGATACAAATTGGAAAGGAAGAATTCAAAGTATCACTATTCGTAGATGATTTCTTAGTATACCTAGGTGACCCAAGAAATCCTACCAGGGAATTCCTACAGTTGAAATACACTTTCCACAAAGTGGCTGGGAGCACAACTCAAATTTTCATTATTCCTTCTGTATACAAATAAAAAATGGGCTGAGAATAAAATTTGGAAAACAACACCCTGAACAGTAGCCACAAACAAGATGAAGTGAAAGACCTCTATGACTAGAATTTGAAGTCTTTAAAGAAAGAAACTGAAGAAAATATCAAAAGATGGAAAGATCTCCCAAACTCATGGATATATAGGATTAACATAGAAAAACAGCATTCTTTTTTAAATATTTTATTAATTACAGTTTATTCACTTTGCATCCGTCCTCCTTCTCCCCTCCCAAATGCTCCCTTTATTCCCTTTCTCTAAAGCAGCATTCTTAAAAATGGAGTCTATAGATTCAATCCATTTCCCAACAACATTCCAACACAGTTCTTTACAGACCTTGAAAGAGCAAACATTAAATTTAAGTGGAAAAATAAAATACCCTTGATAACAGTACAATCCTATAAAATTGGAATAATGACACAGAAATAAACCCACACCCCTATTGGAACTTTACTTTCAACAAAGAAGCCAAAATTATACAATGGAAAAAAGACAGCATCTTAAACAAATTGTGGTAGATGTCTGCACATAGAAAAATGAAAATAGACCCTTTGTATGACCCTGCAGAAACTGAAGTCCAAGGGAATCAAAGACCGTCACATAAACCCAGAGACTCTAAATCATATAGAAGACAAGGTGGAGAAAATTCTGGAACTAATTAACACAGGAGAACAACATCAGCACAGGCTCTGAGATCAACAATAAATGGCATCTCAAACTGAAAAGCTTCTGTAAGTCAAAGGACACTATCAATAGAACAAAACAGCAGTCAACAGATTGGGAAAATATCTACACCAACCCTACATCAGACAGAAAAGTAATATCCAAAATATACAAAGAACTTAAGAAATTAAACACCAACAAATAAAAAAAACCAATTTAAAAATGGGGTTCAGAGCTAAACTGAGAAGTCATAAGAGAGAAAAGTGAAATGGCTGAGAAACACTGAAAGAAAAGATCAAAGTCCTTAGCCATTAGACAAATGGAAATCAAAATGACTCTAAGATTCCATCGTACACCAATGAAGTTGCTAAGATAAAAAAACTCAAGTGACAACACATTCTGGTGAGGATGTAGAGAAAAGGGAACTTTCCTCCAGGTCTGATGGGAGTGCAAACTTGTACTACTTCTCTGGTAATCAAACTGGTGCATTCTCAGAAAATTGGGCATATTTCTACCTCAATACCCATCTATACCACTCCAGGGAATATATCCCAAAGATGTTTCATTATAGAACAAGGACATTTGTTCTACTATGTTCATAGCTGTTTTATTCATAACATCCAGAAAGTGAAGAATGGATAAAGAACTACTAATACATTTACACAATGGAATACACCTCAGTTATTAAAAATAAATCATGGAAATTGCAGGCAAATGGATCAAACTAGAAAAGATCATCCTGAGAGAGGTAACCCAGACACAGAAAGAAACACATTGCTTATAAGCAGATATTAGACCTATAGTACAGCATACACATTCTACAATCCACACACCCAAAGAAGCTAAGTAAGAAGGGTCCATGGGAGGTTGGCAGAATATCACTCAGAATAAAAAAAAAAGAGAACAGACAGCAGAAGTAGATGAATAGAGGGAACTGTGCAGAAGTTAGAATGGGGAGGGAAACAAATGTGGGTAGCAGATGTGGGGAGAATTGTAGTAGGACGTGAGAGGCATGAGAACAAGAAGGGTAACTGAGGGGGCTTCTCCTTGGAGTCATTTGACAGGGAAGTTTCATGAGAGGACCTGGGTGTGACTGGGCGTGACTCTAGCTGAGAATCCTAATGGAGGGGCAGGAGAAGAGAGACATGGAAAATTAAGTATGAAGTGACCACCTCTTAGCCAGTCAGGACTAGTGGAGAGAGGGAACAACAACTGGACAACAAAACCCACTATCCAAAAATTACCCTGACTGCAATAAGTTTAGGGATAATGATGGAACAAAGATTGAGGGAATGTCCAACCAATAATTGGGCCAACCTGAGACCCACACTACACTAGAGAGCCAGCCAATGAAACTGTAAATGTTGCATTGCTGAGCTTGTAGAAAAGAGCCTAATTATGCCTGTTACCTCAGAGGCTCCACCCAATAGCCAATGGATACAGATGCTGGAACTTGCAACTAAGCATGGGGAGGATCTCTGGGCGTCTTATGGAAGTACTGGGGGAAACATGGAAGAACCCGAAAGGGATAGAAAGCCACAAGAAGACCAACAGAGAAAAGTAACCCAGACCTGGGGGGGGTTAAGAAAATGAGACATCAGCTAAGGAGCATGCATGTTCTAGACCTAGGCTTCTTGAACTTATCTGTACTAAGGGTGGTTGGGTCCATGTGGGTTGAGTGGTAAGTTGAGGGGACTGTTTCTAAAAGGAACTCTACTGCCCGCTTTTAGAAAATCTCCCCCTGTCAAGTGTGCCTTGAATGGCCTTAGTAGATGAGAATATGCTCAGTCCTGATGTGACTTGATGTGCTGCAATGGGGTGATACAGGAAGACTAAGGCTCTATTTTTGTGAGAGGGGAGGAAAAGGGTGAGGGTGGACTGAGAGTAGAGGAAGGAAGGATCACTCTTTGGATGTAAAGTCAAAAAACAAACTAATCTCTCTAAAAAATTTAATACACTCAGAGAGAGAGACAATGGAATTGAAAGGTGATAACGGAGGGGGCTGTAGGTGGGACATGAAATAAACATAATAAATAAAAATGAAAAAGAATAATATTAATACATTCTCTGAAATATCCAGAGGGAAAACTGGCAACATGACCTTGCCCATCAAATTAGAATTCGTCCAAATAAACCTCCAAAACTGTCATCAAATCTTCATATATCTGTCATAGTCTAAGAACACAGTCATATTATACATCTATAACATGCTTTTTTGAAATTAATTTAATTATTGTGTCATTATATAGAATCTGTAGGAAATTCTCTTACAAGGCAGAACTTCAGCACGATGTGACATAAAGAAGTATGTAACTTCAAACAATACATATATACATACATACATACATTTTATTAAACATTTTAATGTTAATGTCCAGGAGAAAAGTCACTTTTAGCATACTTTTTTTTCTTCTAACCTGCTACTGTGCTGCTGTGATTGAATCCCCTAACCACCAACATCTCAGGTCATGAATGGGTTTACTTTTTTGGCCCATCATTTTGAAAACCTAGGATAGAAACTCAAATTTCAAGAAAACTAAGGAAAAAAATCAGGGCAAATATTGTTTCCTGTCTTGCTCTCATTTCTTCATTGTCTCAGGCTCAGCTAGCTTTTTTATGCAGCCCAGGGCCACTTAATTAGGGATACTGCCATCCTCAATTGAAGAACCTTCTATAGAAATCATCAGTCAATGCAATCTCTCGTTTACATAGAAACCAGCCATTTTCTCATTAGTTTACTTACTTTTTCACCTTATAGCCTGCTCAAAGCTCTGTACCTCCTCTCCTGCTGTTATCATCCCCACCATCATCTTTCACTCCTCCTCCCCTTCTTCTCAGGAAAGGGGAGACTCCCCATAACAAATCTCAGCACATCAAGTTGCATACAGACTAAGTGCATCTTCTTCCACTGAGGCCAGAGAAGGCTTCCAAGCTAGGGCAAAATGATTCATAAGCAGTCAACTGTGTCCATGTCACAGACAGCCCCCATTTCAGATTCTAGGTGACCAACATGAAGACAAAGCTGAACATCAACTAGACATGTGTAAGTGCCTAGGTCCATTCCATGCATGTTCTTTGAATGGTGGCAACCAGCAATTTTAGGCTGGCATGCTGTGAACTGAATTTATCATGTAAAAAACCCACAGTATTATGAAACGCAGGATTATGAAGATATATTACGGACACAAAAATATGACTTCTGTACTTACTGTTCAGCAAAAGTAATGACGATTGTATACAATATGTGTGAAGGAATATAGCAAAAATTCCAAAACATAAGCCCAACAATATACTCAAGTTTTCATCAAGACACCTAAGGAAACTCAACCAAGAAAAAAAGGTAGACCAATGTTTCCTATGATTATATACATATAGAAATTAAATAAACACAAACATCACAACTCCCACAAAAATAACTCAAAGTAACTCCTACACTGTTCAAATTATGCTCTAGGTACTACTGACCTTATTTTCAAACAGAGTCCCCATGACCTGTCTCTCTAAATGGAGGTCACCAAAATGACAGACTATGGCACTGTAGCCCTGCATGGCCCCCTAGTGACTGCAGGCAAATCCAGTCCCACTGATGCCCCTAAACAAAACAATGTTAAATAATAATTTTATAACTGTTTCCTGCCACATCTATTATGTCACAAGCTGTGAAATCTGCCCTAGTTAACTATATAACACAATGTGCATCTGTGACACCACTGCAGCTCAGAAACTCCTTTTAACCCTGGAATTGAGTTCCTTAAGTCCCAGAAATTTGACCTTCATTTTTTTCAAGTTGTCTTCCCACTTCGCACACATAAATAGGCAGCTCATTACATGACTCAAATGAGTAATTTTTAGAACTCAGCTGTGGTACAGGCTTTACCTTAAAATTTTGGGAATTTTAACCAAGAGGAAAGCAAAGTCATGCTGCTGGGAAGCAATAGACTGGGATCTAAGAGACCTGTACCAATAAAGCTTGCCTTAGAAATATTTTTCCAAAAGGCTGAAGATGCAGCTGTTCTAGAATTAATATCCACCCCCACAGTGAAAGTACACCATACATAATTAAATGGTTAACTAAAAAATAATCTCTTTAATAGTAGCACGTATCTAGCTCTACTTAATGCTATAAGTGAAGTCATCCTAAAACTGATTTTGTATTCCATACACACAGTCTTTCTTAAGTCTCTTAATTTTAGGCTTCAGTTTATACATTAAACAATTTTAATATGGACCAGAGATTTCAAGTCTAGCCACTGAAACAAATGGGAGATTTACACAGCAAAGATATTCCTTGAATGATTTAAGTACTCCACTTCCATAATACAGCAGGTCATTATTCAGTGTCAAGGTAGAAGAGAGAGGACTCAGTGGTTTCAAATGTTAAGAAAAGTAGAAGGTAGAAAAAGTGCCAAAACCATACAATGAAAAAAAAAAGACATCTTAACAAATGGTGTGGACTAACTGGATGTGTACACGTACAAAAATGCAAACAGACAAATACTTATCACCCTGCACAAAACTAAAATACATATGGATCAAAGACCTCAATATAAAAACGGACACACTAAACCTGTTAGAAGAAAAAGTGGGGAAGAGCCTAGAACACATTGGCACAGGAGACAACTTCCTGAACAGAACACCAACAGCACAGGCTCTAAAATCAACAATCAATAAATGGGACCTCATGAAACTGAAAGGCTTTTGTAAAACAAAGGACACTGTCATCAGAACAAAACAGTTTACAGACGATCTACAGGTTGGGAAAGGATCTTCACCAACTCTATATCTGACAGAGGGCTGATATCTAGAATATATAAAGAAATTAAGAATCAACAAATCAAGTAATCCAATTTAAAAAATGGGATACAGAGCTAAACAGAATTCTCAATAAAGGAACATCAAATCACAAAGAAACACGTAAAGAAAGGCCCAACATCTTTAGTCTCATGGAAATGCAAACCAACACGACCCTGAGATTTCACCTTACACCCATAAGAATGGCTAACATCAAAAACTCAAGTGACAACACATGCTGGAGATTACGTGAAGCGGAACCCTCCTCCATTGCTGGTGGAAAAGTAAACTTGTACAACCACCTTGGAAATCAATCTGGTCCTTTCTCAGACACTTAGGAATAGTGCTAACTCAAGATCCAGCTATACCACTCCTAGGCATATATCCAAAAGTTACTCAAGTATACAACAAGGACATTTGCTCAACCATGTTCATAGAAGCTTTATTTGTAATAGTCAGAAGCTGGAAACAACCCAGATGTCCCTCAACGGAGAAATGGATACAGAAATTATGGTACATTTACACAATGGAATACTACTCAGCAAAGAAAGCATGAAATCAGCAAGCAAAAGGTGGGATCTAGAAATGATCATCCTGAGTGAGGTATCCCAGAAGCAGAAAGAGGCACATGGTATATACTCACTTATAAGTGGATATTAGACATATAATATAGGATAATCATACTAAAATCTGTACACCTAAGGAAGCTGATCAAGAGGGAGGACCCTGGTACGATACTCAATCTTCATTGAGAAAGGCAAACAAGACAGACATCGGAAGAGGGAGAAAACAGAAAACAGGACAGGAGCCTATCACAGAGGGCTTCTGAAAGACTTTACTCAGCAGGATATCAAAAAAAATATGCTGAGATTCATAGCCCACCTTTTTGCAGAGTGCAGGGAATTTGGGGGAGGAAGGGGGAGATAGAGGGACCTGGAAGGAAAAAAAGCCCCACAAGAGCAACAGAACCAAGAACTCTGGGCACGGGGTCATTTCTGAGACTGATACTCCAAGGAAGGATCATGCATGGAGATAACTTGGAACTCCTGCATAGAAGTGCCCCATGGCAGTTCAGTGTCCAAGGGGGTTCCCTGGTAGAGGGAACAGGGACTGTCTCTGACATGAACTCAATGACTGGCTCTTTGATCACCTCCACCTGAGGGGGGAACAGCCTTGTCAGTCCACAGAGGAAGACAGAGAAGCTGGTCCTGATGAAACCTGATGGACTAGGGTTAGATGGAAGTGGGAAGGACCTACCCTGTTATTGGAATGGGGGAGGGGCATGGGAGAGAAGGAGAAAGGGAATGTGGGATTAGGAGAGGAAACGGGGAAGGGGATGCAGCTGGGATGGAAAGTGAATAAACTAATAAAATAAAAATTAATAAAAATAAAATTAAAAAAATACAACAACAACAAAAAGCTAGGGTGGGAAGGTCTTGCACAAGCTACATCTTATCCTAACTAAGCTTCTTGAGAAGAATAGCATCTTGTACACTACTTCCTTGAAAGAAATGGAAGGAAACAGGAAACGTCTATGAATTGATCAGAAATTCTCATACAATGGGATAAAATCATGAGGAGTCTAAAAAAACAATACTGCATGAGGGAAACACAAGATCTCAATAACATTATTTACCAACACCACAGTGACTTTGGAATTGATGAGGGTATCTCCATGTGTTTGAAAGAGGTGGGTTCTCAAAATGAGAAGCAAGCACTCCTCAAATGTCCTTACCCTGCTGCTCACCCTATTTCTGGTTTTAGAAAAGGAACAGTGCTTTATTTTAAATAACTCAGAATCTTGGGGAAATCTCCCAAGGCCTAGGCCACAGGATATACCTGCTCTGCAAAGCATATTTGAGGAGTGTGAGAAGTTAGATTATTCTCCATCATGAGGACCTCAAGGAAGGTTTTGTTTGGTCAGGGCAGCCCTCAACACAACAGTGTTTTCTCTGTTCAACTGTTTTCATCAGATGTCTTGCCCATGTGGCTGAACTATGCTTTTCTTAAGAAGAAAAATGCAACTTTATGGCACATCAGGCTTTAATGTTGGCTCTGATTCTGTAATGGCCCACTAAGCAGCTTGTTAGATGTCTCTTTTTTGACATGGAGATGGGCCAATGGTTGGTATGAATCAGGGGCTTTCTCCTTGGTTATGGCTAGAGACAAATTTGTTGACTATCCTCTTGAGAAAATGGGTTTCCTAGCATCCCAATGTCTAACAGGCTGGGTTGGCATGCTACTTATCTGTTTTAAAACAGCTCTTAGCTATTCTACTTGGTGTGATGTCCTGTCACCTAAGCACTGAAAATTTCTGTACATCAACTGTTCTATGAATTTACATCACAGCTTTACACTGAAGTGCTACTCAATACATATGTTACCTACAACTTCCACTAAACATGCATACACATAGTGTAAGAGGTGGCCTCCGGAGCCCAACCTTCCTCAAACAGCTCTTCCATTTTACTAGCAAGATAAATCTAACTTTAAAGTCCCAATGTTGCAGCGCCGTTTTCCACTGAACACATTGAAACATTTTCCTAATTATCAGTTAACTGGTTAAACTTGCTGTTACTTTAACCAGGTGCCTTAAATTGTATAAGTAAGCCCTCACTTACTAACAGTCAGAGGACACACTTCTCTGTTGCCTTATCACCTTGAGCTCTGGAACAAATGTCAAGTGATAAAAATTAGAGGCCTTAGGTTCCAGGCCAAATGTCTCAGAAAACATTTAAAAGTGTTGAGCCCAGGTGTACTGGATCAGCATAGCCTCCAACATAAACTCCCTTGCTTAACCCACATTTGATTGGATGACCCCGACTCTCTCCAAGGGGCCCTCACCTTGTGAATTTAAACCTTTAAATATACAATAAAGCATACCCTGGGGCACCATTCAGATCTGAACTGGCCACTTCCCTGAGCTCAGAAAATAAAGCATTCATTCTAACCTACTGTTCCAGAAGTGAGTTCTCTCTGTTCGGAACCAAAAGTCAATATACTCAAGATATTCAGATGCCCGGCTATGTTCAGGGCTAGGAAAGGGGGCCTCTCTGGTGGCTGTTTCTTGTTGCCAGCTCCCACCCAGCCTCAGGAAGGACCCTAAACAGCTTCTACTGCTGTTCAGCCTCCTGCTCCACCAGGCTGGGGGCAGTGGACACACACCATGTTGCAACTTCGGAACTTGGCTGAAATCCCCTCACAGTACACAGCAGCAGCGCTTATACCAGAGCAGACCAACCATTCAACCCTGCTCAGCTAAAGAGCGAACTTGCAGCAAGGCGCCAGGAAGAACCCGCCTCTCCCTCTGACTGCAGGAATGAAAGCATCTGATTGGCCAATGAGTGTTAAGTGACATGAGCACCTCCCTTAGGATTACAGTGTACTGAAGGGACAAGGCTTAGTGATTCCTGGTCCAGGCTTCTCTTTTAGAACCAAACTTTCTTCAGATCTGGACATGTTTGCATTTCATCATCATTTGTGCCTGTTCTCCCATAGCCTACCCTGTGTCTTTCAGCACTCAGGATACAATTACCCTCTTCCTCCTCGAATCAGCTTGCATAGCTGCGCAAACATTATTCAACCTGTAGCAGAGTGAACACTCTGTCCAACAGGTGGAAGAAGGCCAAGAATTTTAAGAATTAAAGAGAGATTTAAGAAAATGCAAAGAGTTTTTTGTTCTGTGACTTCAGGTAAACTGGAGCCACTTTTCTCCTGGAAGAGACCCAGGAGAAAAAAAAGCAGGGAAAACATGACACTTTGGAGTACTATCATCAGGTAAAACTTCTTCCTCAATAGGAAGATGAAGAACACAGAAACCTGCACTAGTGAAGGCTCTCTGCATGAAATGACCTGACAGAATAAATTTTTCTGTGTATGTATACAGCTAATACATATATATTTATGTATACACACACACACACACACACACACACGATTTGGTATTTTGAGACAGGGCTTCTTCTTTTAGCCCTGGTTGTCTTGGACTAGATCTGTAGACCAGGCTGACTTTGGACTCGCTGAGACTGGCCTGCTTCTTCCTGCCAGAAGGCTGGGATTCAAGCCCTGTGCCACTAAATCCATCTTAGATTTTCTGTTTTATTTTATTTTTTTTAAAGACCGGGTTTCATCATGTAGGCCCGTTTGTGCTGGACTCTGTCAACGAGGCCAACACTGAACTCACAGAGCACAGCCTATGTCTGCCTTTCAGGTGCCTGGATTAAAGGCTTGTGCAAGCATGGCTGGCAAGACCTTATACTTTTAAGGATATGTTTAAAGGAGGGTTTCTTATCTAAATAATTTTTTTTAAGATTTTTGAGTAGGTAGATGAGGAGACCTCTGACTATTATTATCTGTATGTGTCTGTGTGTGCATTAAATCAGACATTGTTGCCATGCTCACAGACCTTCTTAGATCAGAGCTTTTACTCTTATGCCTAAGAAATTTTTATTTTATTTTATTTTATTTTATTTTATTTTATTTTATTTTATTTTATTTTATTAGAAAAACTTCTCCCCAGGCAGTGAGTTCTGTGCTGAGCATCACTTGCACTGTGGGTCTGATCCTCTGAGGGCAAGGAATCATATGAAAGAAGAGAGACTTAGTATCATCTGGAGAGGACAGGAGCTCTACAAGGACCAAATATATCTGGGCACAGGGGTCTTTTATGAGACTGTATCTCCAATCAAGGACCATGCATGGATATAACCTAGAACCCCTGCTCGGATGGAACCCATGGTAGCTTAGTAGCCAAGTGTGTTCTATAGTAATGGGAACAGGGACTGTTTATGACATGAATTCAATGGCTGGCTCTTTGATCTACCCCCCACCTCCAGGGAGGAGCAGCCTTCCTAGAACACAAAGGTGGATATTGCAGTCAGTCCTGAAGATACCTGATAAGCTAAGGTGAGGTGGACCTCTCTTATCAGTGGCCTTGAAAAGGGGCATGGAGGAAATGAGGGAGAGAGGGTGGGATTGGAAGGGAGTGAGGGAGTGGGCTACAGGGGGATTAAAAAGTTAATAAACTGTAACTAATATTAAAAAAATAAAATAAATAAAATAAAAAACAGAGAACAGATCTCAATGTAGAATTCTCAACAGGAGAATCTCAGATGGCTGAGAAACACTGTTCAGGTTCAGCATCCTTAGCCTTTAAGGTAATGCAAATGGAAACTACTTTGAGCTTTAATTTTACACATGTTAGATGGTGAAGTTTAACAGGACAAGTGACAGCTCACTCACACTGACAAAGGTGTTGGGGAAGGGGGACACTCCTCCATTGCTGGTTGGAGGTCAAACAAATACAGCCAACATTGTATTTTCTCACACAACTGAGTTGTTGTCCCAGGAGGTTGTATGAGGATGCCCAAAAGCCCAGGCTGATGTTACGAGAGAGCATTGCTCTCTGAAAAACAACAGCAGGGCCACACTCTGGAGGAAAGCTTATACACAGTGCACTGAAAGTGGAGAGGTGGACGAAGTGCAGGTTAAAAGATTTCACCCCTATGTTCTAGTCTCTTTGGGGTAAGACAGTACTGTACAGGCTATCAAAAGAGAAACCCGGACATAAACCCAGAATAAAAACCACTCCACCTAAAATCTGTACTGCTTACAAGATGTAAAGGGGGCATGATTATACCAAACTTGCTTGAGTGGTGAGCTAATGTTTGGTTTACCTTGCAGCACAATCCATTAGATGGAACCCACTCCCTTGATGGCCAAGAATGTCTCCAAGACATAAACAGCAAGGACTGTGTTTGTATGTGTCCGCTCCAGGTCCACTGCAGAGATGTCATGGCTGTTAGTTCTATATTTTTGTGAGACTCCTAACATTAAGAACAGGTATAACTTTGACTCTCTCACCTGCTCTTGAGACTCTTTTTCCCCTATTTAGGGTTCCTTGTCCATCCTCACTGTGAGGTCTGTTGGCCTTATCTTTTTTGTATTTTGTTTGGCAGTCCTATCTTAGAGGCCTGTTCTTTTCTGAAATGGATACAGAGGAAGGAAGTAGATATGGGGAAAGAAGGGAGGTATGCTGGATGTGAGAGAAGTGGAGGGAGGGAAAACAGTGGTCAGAATATATTGTATGAGGGAAGAATCCTTTTCAATTAAAAAGCATTAATTTAATTTTCCTACCTAAAAATGCAAAGAAGAGAAGCAATCAAAGAGAAGTGAAATAGTGAAGACAAGGAAAAAAAATCATGATGTACAGTTATTATTCGGTGTGCAAAGAGGGGAAACATCACTCAGGAGTTTAACAAGCTTATTCTTTAGTCTTATCTAGATCTATGAAATCAGATGTTTTGCTCTCACCAATATGAAATATATATCACACAGGTAAAGTGAGGTAATTTTCTGCTATTGTGTGGAATTACAGGGGTCCCTGCTCACTTAATTCCAAAACAGTACTCTTTCTTCTCTATAATAAAAACTAAAGTTTGGAGCTAGAGAGGTGGCTCAGCAGATAAGAACACCCTCTGTTCCTTCAGATGTCCTGAGTTCAATTCTCAGAAACCACATGGTGGCTCACAATCATCTATACTGAGATATGTTGCCCTCTTCTGGCATGCAGGTACAAATGCTGATAGAACATTAATTAAATATATAGTCTTTAAAAAACAAAAAAATAATTTGAATAATATTCACAATAATGGAAATAAGCATGTAATGTTATACACTATTTATGCATTAACTATATAATACATTAAGTATATACAAACTGATATTTTAAAATGCTAAGTGTTTAAACATGTTTTCCCAGTAAAAATAAACATGTCATCATCTAAGGTGGGTTAGCTGATCAAAACAAAACTAAGTGTTACTTGTCTAAGACTATTACATTTTTATTCAACTGTAATTTGTCATTATTTCAATACAAACAAAACAAGTCAGTCTGTTTCTTAACTCATTTTCACTTCATGCAGCATGACTCATTGGCAGAAAACTCTTACGCCATCAAAATAAACCAACATTCTGCATTTTTATAGTATATTATATTGTAAAAGTACATTTGCTTTTTATTTCTATAACAACATTTGCTCTAAAAAGCCTGACATTTGATTTTCCTTCTCCACATACCAAATAAAAATATATTAAAAAAATTCTTTGAAAGTGATTGCTTCTGCTAGGTTGTGTTGTTTCTGCCCTTCATTTTCTATTGTGAACTATAAGGTAGACAAGTTGACTAAAGTTCTCCTACCCAATGGACAAATGGGAATGTAGCAAGATTGGAATCAGAGAGAGAGAGAGAAGTTTGTTGATTTGACACTGCTTATGCTGTAATTATACACTGTTTCATGACCAATAAAGCAATGACTGTGAAAGTCTTTTATAAGTGTGTAATCCCTTTACCATTGCTATTGTTGTCATTCATTTATCATACTGTCCTTCTGAGTCACAAACCATGACCTCAACAAATAAGGAATTAGGTTACTTTAAAAGTTATCCACCACAAACATAAACACAATAAACATGAGAATTCAGATACATTTTATAACTAATCAAAAGTACATGAAACTTTACTGAGAAGACTGCTGGGATCAATAGCCATTTTGTCATTTTATGAGAGCTACGTGCAATGTAGGCACACGTAAACATGGATACAATGAGAATGTGTGAAAAACATGGTTTATTGTAGGTTTTTTGTTTGGGTAATGAGGAGGTGTGGGTGTAGGTAACACCAACAAATGCATCAGATTACAAATAATAAATCCTTGCAGTTTTACATGAACTATAAGAACACAACCTGATGTTCCTTAATTTTAGTACGAATCTGTGGGAATTCCTAAATTCTGCTATCAAGAGATTATTTTGTATGCTAATACATGATCCCATACCACATTCAAATTTATTGTTCAATTGAGAACCATGTTTTATTTTCACTTTTTTTCTTCTTAAATTATACATGGGGGGATAGCTTTTGTGACCATAGCAGTGTATTTTGTGTCAGTAAACTCTATACTGAAGTCTTCTTTCTATGGCTGTGTAAATTATTTCATTACTTTCAATTTTATATACTAACTATAGTTTGCTAAACAAATGATTATGTAGGATATCATTTACACTTTTATACTAGAGTAAACAAAACCAATGGAATGATGTATTTTTAAAAAAAGATGTTGTCTATTTTCTATTTCAATATGAATTCACCAGAATCCAAAGAAAATTTCTATGAATTTCTAAGAGGAAAGCTGATTCCAAAGCTATGTCCCATGAAAAACGACACAGAATTCCAAGTAGGATAATGAAGTAAGAGTACACACATATGCAGCTGTGACCTCAGAACGTGTCTCAGAGCTACAACTATCAAGAATGTGTACAACAGTTGCGACCAAATTAGGAGACAAAGAGAAAAAGCCAAAATCATAAGCCTAAAAATATATTCAAGTTTTCCTCAAAAGGCCCAAGGAAACTCTGCCAGGAAAAATGTGACTTGTCCAAGGTTACTTATGTTTATATGTGTATAGAAATTAAATAAGCACAGACTGCAAAACTCTTACAAAAGCAACTCAAGCTGACCCCTAAAGTATATTTCTGACAAACCAGCTACTGTAGATCGCTCTTCTAAAAGGAGAGACCACATGCTCAATGGTCTGGAGCTCACTGTGGAAAAAAAGTGATCAAAAAACAGGGCTACGATTCTAACGCCCCTCATGCCTTCTTGTGGTTTCAGGCAAATCCAGCACCACTAAAAGCAATACACAAACCAATGTGGTGAGTGTTTTCATGTTTGCTTACTCCCACATGGATTGTGCCATAAGATATGGAATCTGCCTTATCCACCTCCCCAACACTAGCACATCTTAAAAACCTCTGCATCTCAGAAATTCCTATTGTGTCCTGAAATTAAATTTTCCTGAATCACACCACTATGGCTGAAAGAAAGAAAAAGATAAAAAGATTCCAAACAAAAATTGATAGAGGATTCACATCACCCACTTTTTCCAGCTTCAAAACTATTTATAAAATTTGCCACACAAACCTGAATGTGGAATGCAAAGTTAAGAACTTCTAGAGAGCAGACCATCAGTTTTCCAATTTCTCTTCTTACCACACACCAAAAACAATGTGTGTGTGTGTGCATACTGGACAGTGATATTTTAACTATCACAGCTTTAAGCTGCCAGGGATGCAGAGGAATTCTCTCAGCCCCCACCCACTGCCCCCAAGGAATCTACACTCAAGGAAGAGTCAGAGACCAGGGACCAATCCCCAAGTCACCACATAGATCAACAGAATGACAGTTAACCCACAGTCTCAGCATCACAATATCAGACTCTGAGAGCTTAGCAGACCTTTTCCTCCTGGTTTTGGTACAGTGGCCCACACACTCACCATTGCATAGTTTGAAGTCCCCCTCACAGTTCTCTTCAGCTGCATCAGAAAAGAATCCTGGAAAGAAAATATGAGCTACCTCCCATTGGTGCTGCTGACTGATAGGTCTGCCTAGAGTCCCTCATTTCCTTTGACCACCCAGCTGGGCTTAAGGACACTAACAGCTACTCTACTGGGGGATGAGATCAAATAGCTCAGAGAGCTGAGACCTTCCCAACTGGGTCCACACCTTAGGCACACACAGAGCCCTACTCTAAGAAATTTGTATTTTAGTATGACTTTCCCATCTCCAAGACACAAGGAGATAGTTCCTCTTCTACTTCACAGGGTCTTTTGTGTGCACATTCCAACACACAATAATTGTTCAGTGTCACTATCTCTACATTATAGCTGAGAAATCCTGAAGCCAAACAAGTCAAAGTCAAACAGTAACAATTAAAACAAAAATTGATGAAGAATATGAAAGGAGTGGTAAATGGGAAATGAATGAAAAAAAAGAAATAAAAAGGAAAGGTCATAAATGATTCTAGGTATGGTGGGGTAGAAAGTTTATTATAGAGAAAAGGGACAGAATAGCCAGATGCAGGGACATCTGGGAGAGTCCAGAGGAAACATGACTGAGCATTATGAGGAAAAGTAGGAGGGGAGAAGGGAAAGCTAGACCAAGAGGCCTGGATAGTAAATGATAGATGAAAAAGCCCAGGTAACCAAAATGGTTGGATTACATAAGGAAGACCACCCAGGGGAAGGGGAACTCAGACCCTGGGCTAGAAGGCTGGGGATGCCAACCATTACCCTATCACAGGTAGAAACAGAGGGATTCTAGGAGAACCAGAAGCTGGGCCTCCTTTGATTTGTTAAATAGGTACCTCAGATATTTGTCCCAGCATTTGAGACTTAACAGTAGGGAAGAATGAGGGGGTTGAAATTATTTAACTATAATCTCAAAAATTGTAAAAAGTTAAAACACGCTTCATGCTCCAATAGTTTTTTGGGACTAGACATGCGTAGCAGAGCACACCAAGAATTATAAACTCCTTTTCTCTAGGGGTGCACCATTGTTAGAATAATAACATTCCATTTATGCTTGGCCACACCAGATTATCCAGTTCTTCTTTGTTTGTTGAACCAGTGTAACTACAGATATTTGGTTTCTAGAAATAAGTTTAGTTGCTTTTCCAGAATCTTGATTGCCTTGGTCTGTGAACTCCAAGTATTGCCAGTTTGGACATTTCCTAATCATCTAAAATTGAATAACTGACACTTCTGTCCAAGCAGGAAAGCTCTCACCATCCTTCTTCTCCATTCCTTTCTGTGCTATGATGACACCAGCTTCAAATTTAGTCACTTAACTCAATTCATACACTGGTGCTTCTTTCTTTGTAATTACCCACCCTATGAAAGCCAGAGATGTTTGAGGAACCTCATTCACTGGTCCCTTTTCCATTTCACTGAGCAGGTTAAGGTCCAGCCTGAAATGAGTTGCAAGACACTGGGCCACAAAGGCAGGATTAGGTGGTTCAAAGCAAGTCTTAACTATATAGCATGAAGGCTGAGTTTTGGAAGACATTGCTCTAAACAAAAACTAATGAAAAATCCATTTTTAATTAGGAATGAAATTCTTTTTAAAAGATATTTAATTTTATTTTCTGTGCATTAGTGTGTAGGTGTCAGATTGTTTGGAATTGGCATTACAGACAGTTGTGAGCTGTTACATGGGTGCTAGGAATTGAATCTGGGTCCTTTAGAAGAGGAGGCAGTGCTCTTAACCACTGAGCCATCTCTCCAGTCCCAGGAATGAAATCCTTAATGACTGATAAATGTTGGAGAAGAGAAAGAAATAAGAGATTAGAGCAGTGATGCATAAAGAAAATAAAACTTACTAATTAATACCAACAATTGACTTTTTTAGAAAGATAAATATAATTGAAAAACTACATAGGTATATTTACTGAGTTTGAACAAAAGCAGCCCCTTCTCTGGTAGAGCTAATAGCATTAATCAGATACTGATTTACCTTGATTCTACCTGCAGTGTTAGCTGCTGAGATTGGTAACCTGACATACAAAGCTACCGCAAATAGCTGAGTCTCAAATTTCTGAGCAGACTTAGCCCTATCTATGAAGACGGCACATAAATGCATAGGATAGACCTACTTGCAAATTCAATATTCACTGGTTCAACCTAACCTGCCCAAATTGAATACCCACCAATCTGGTCTGTTTTCACTCACATGCAAGAGTTAATGTGTGCTAGATATTGAAAAATCACTAACTCTGTGGGGATCATATCCTTCTTTGTAGCCTGATCCCTGCAGCTGACTGCCTTAAAGTTTAGTTTTTGATCTAGCTATTGCCTACCCTGTTTCACCTAGCAATTGTACATAAAGAATTGTTCTTACTGTTCTGAACAGAAGGCAGAAACCATGCTCCACATGCAAATCCTTTCACTGTAACTACAATGGACAGTATTACACTCCCAAACATGTTCCTGGCTTTTGAGAGGGAACTCCATTTTATTCTCAATGCATGGAGAACTTAGTGAAAGCTCTCAAGGCCTAGGCCCCAGTCTGTTACTGGCTATGATAAGAATGATAATGGGTTTGAGAAACAACTATGCCATTTCCCTCATATGAAGTCCTCACGGAATGCCTTCATTGATCAGGTCAGCCAAGAACACAAACAAGTTTTGTTTTGTTTTGTTTGTTTGTTTTTTTCCCCTTTTCAAAGAGATATCAACCAGTATAGACTTGCCCCTGTGGAAAAATTATTCTTTTCTCAAAAAGAAAACTGGATCTTTAGGTAAATGAATTTTAATTCAGAACATGTCTGTTCTGGCAAGAGATCACATCCAAAGGCTATAAGATCTAGTTGGAATTCAGGCACACCTTTAATACCAGAAGAAAGAGATAAGCAGATCTTTGTGGTCAAGGCCAGGCAGGTATAGAGCAAGCTTCAGGTATGGAAAAGTTTAGGTCTGGGTGTGGTGGTGCAAACCTTTAATCCTAGCCCTAAGGAAACAGAGAGATGCAGATGTTTGAGTTCTAGCCATTTCTGCTCAGGCTGTTCAGCTGAGTCAGTGAGTTGAGAGGCAATGCTGTCAAGTTGAGTTTTCAGAATTCAGAAAAAGTTTTACTGGGAGACTTTTACAGACACAAGTTGAAGACAGAAACTAGACACAGGTGAAGACAGACAGATCCAGAAAATGAGAACCATCCAGAAGATTATAACATATTGCCAAAGTTAGTATGAGGCCAAGCAGAGCAATTCAGTCATAAACTAGGAAAAGCCAGATTGATTCTGTCACCTTGGAGGGGAGTCTGATCCAGAAAAGCTGAGTTGAACAGGCCAGCAAGAGTTCAGAAAGAACTAGAAAGGGTGAGCTTATTTAGCACTAAGTCTCAAAGGATGAAAACATTCTAGATTACATTGTACGGAGGCTAGAATCTTGCAGGACTAGGCCTAGGTTAGCAGATGAAGGCACTAAGCTGGAGGACAATTACATCAGGGGAATAAATGTTACTTTAATACCTTTATGTCATCACAGGCTGTAATGATGGTAGTGACCCTGTAGGATCGCCTTGAGCAGCTTAGTTCTTTGATATGAGGATCTGCCCAGTAGCTGGTTGTAAATCAGTTTTCTCTCTCCTTTGCTAGGATTGGATCCAAATGTCTAGACAAGCCCAGTCAACATGTGTATGCTAGCATGCTAATCTCTAACAGGCCTGGTTAGCATCCTATTTACCTGTGGGGTGATTTAGAGGCAGTCCTCCCTCGGCTAAATTCTGTTTAGTGTCACCTACTATTTCCCAAGCATTGGAAATCCTTTACATCATCAATTCTACTCTTCTTCATCACAGCTTAATATTGGAGTGCTACCCAACACACGAGATGCTGTTTACAACCCCCACAAAACTACCTCCGAATGGATCTCACACCTAAAGGTTAAATGCTAAGAGCAGAACTTGTAGAAGACACGAAAGAAACTGGAACACTGAAGAAAAACTGAAGTACTCCGAGTTTGGTGTCCAGCCACGAGGATGATTCTGCACAAGAACCCCTGCTGCAAACGCTCTGCGCGGATGCGATCCCCTCAGTGAAGTGACTCAGATGCCACCACTGGTTCCAGCGAGAGCCCAGGACCACAAGGCTCCTCCCCAGTGGCCGCCGCTGACTAGCCAGTCCCGGAAGAGACACCGCACACCAGCTCCCGACGCTCAGCCGCCTTCTCCTTCCCGCACTCACCATGTTGCGACTTCGGAGCTTGCCTCAGTTTCCCTCGGAGCACCCAAGCAGCGGCGGCAGCACTCAGAGCTCTTCACCCGGAACCACGTGAGCATGCTCAGCAGCAGGAGCTGAACATGCAGCTAGGCACCCGGAAGGACACGCCCACTCTCTTGACTGGCGGGCCCTGGCGGGGCCCTGATTGGCTGGAGAGTCTTGAATGACAGGAGCCCCTCCCTTAGGGTTAGGGTGTCTCCCTTAGGGTTAGAATGTGTGGAAGGGACACAGCCCCTTAGTCCCTGACCCTGGTTTCCAGTCCAGGACTACGCCTTCTCCAGATCTATGGAGATTCGCATTTCAGCAGCACTAATGCCTGTCTTCTGATAGCCTATGCCTGTCTGCACACCCAGCCTTGGGACTGCCCAGCCCTCCCACCCTGGCCGCTCAGCCACTTGCTGAACCCCCCTGTGGGAAGGGACCCTAGGCTCCCCAACTCAATATCTCAGGGCATGTCTGAGCTCCCCCACAGCACTCAGTAGGCAGTTCTGCTTCTTCCTCCTGGTGGATCAGGCTTCCATAGACCATTACTCAACTGCAACAGAGTTGTTTAAATGCTTTAGTAGTAATATATATATTTTATATAAAACTAAGGAATCATATACTCCAAGAAGCCCATTCCTGTGAGATGATTAACATGTCTAGAGAACATATTCAGTACAATCAAACAATGCTGACAAAATGATTGCAGGATTCTTAAGTTATGCTAAGTCATATTCATCTCTGGTGGAATGTCGAATTTATAGTGACTTACAAGTACTACAAAGGAGTTTATTAGATTTTATAAATGACTCTCACAGGAGTTATATAGTCTTCTCAGAGAACAATATGCATTGTGTTTTGTAATAAATGCAAAATGCACTCTTGGCAAAAAGTATAAAAGCTGCTAACAGAATTTTGGTTGTGACTGTGAATTCCTTATACATTTCATTTCTAAATATTATGAATTTTTAAATTTTTATTTTTTATAATAATCAAAGTTTATTCACTCTGTATCTCAGCTATTAGCCTCCTTCCTCAGTCTCTCCCAATCTCACTCTGAACTCCTCATTTCCATCCATGTTCCACTCCGACTTTTCTAAAAATGATTCTCCAACCAAGGACCATACATGGAGATAACCTAGAACTCCTGCTCAGATGTAGCCCATGGAAGCTCAGTATTCATGTTGAAACACTAGTAAGGGGAGTTTATAATATTTATTTTTAATATATTTTATATAAATATATTAGTATATTTATATGGATATACATTATATGTTATATATTATATGTATTTATATAACATATATATTTATATATAATTATATATTTTATGTATTTATGGATTGGTATTTATATAAATACATTAATATATTTATAATGATATATTTAATATATATTTTATATTATATAATATGTATATTTATATATAATTTTATACATTATATATTTCATATATTTATGGATTTTTATATAAATATGTTGTTTTTTTACAAATATATATTTTATATACTATAATATATATTTTATATATAATATATTTTATAAATATATTTTTATAAATATATTTATATAGATATATTTTATATGTTTATGGATTGGTTTGTTCTCACAGTACCCTAATAGTGCAGGACACCAGACTTATATTACTAAAAAACAAGCCTTTAATCGTCAGATGAGAGTGCCTATAGAGTTGACACAGCCTTACACTCGTGTATGAACATCTTGAAAAAGTGGCAAAATCACAACTCTCTTCTTTATACATTCCAAAGAACCACTGGATAATGTAGTCCATGGTTATGGTTTCTCATTGCTGGTGGGAAGACTACAGAGAGGAGTAGGTTGTTGGCCCATGACCTCATTCTAATGAGCTCATCATCGAAGGGCAGAGACATGATTCATTGGGGTGCAGGTAGCAGGGAGGGAAAACAAGGGAAGAGAAATAATGGAACCTTTTGATGCCACATCAGATCAGAATTGAAACCCAAGCCAGGGATGAATCCAAGGCTGCTTGTCTCATGGCCGAATTGTTTCTCTTGCCTCTGATGCAACTGCTCTGTAGTGAATCCTATCTACAAAGAGGTTCAGTCGCTGCCCTTTCCAGCCTGTCCTTATATGATTCAACTGTGAAATTGTTGCTGAAGAAATAGAAGGGAAATAGTACTCACTAGGACCTCAGCAGTTATTTCCCTCAGTAGGAGGCACTGGGGAACAGAGAGAAAAGTGAGTGTGGATGTGAAGGTTGAGTTAAGGCCATGACAAGATGGAAGCTGGGTTTATTTCCTAAATTTTATATACTAAAATACATACAATTTCAACTTCCCATAGCAGCTGTTTGTGTTTGTTTGTTTCGATTTGTTTTGGATGGTTGGATTTTGTTTGTTTGCTTGTTTTTGTTTTTCTAGGCTGTCCAGGACTCTGTAGACCAGGCTGGCCTTGAACTCACAGGCCAAGCTTCAGTCAGATCTTACTGAAGAAAGGAAAAAGAGGCTCTATGTCAACAGTCTTTCACTACAGTGGCAGTTTCCCAAACTTGGCTCATGGGAAAGAAATATCATTTCCATTGTCATATTCTAATGTTCTCTGTGTTTGTTTGTGTCAATCATTCTTCAAATACAAGAATAGGAAACTGAGGGACTTAAACAGAACTCGAGAAAGACCCATGAAGGAGGCCACAGCATCTCAGCCCATGTGGAGGTCAGGCAGTGGCTTCAAATTTTTTCTCAAGAAATTGGCATAGTGAATTCAGGTGGCACTAACCGCTCTGGTGACTGCAGGGAATTCAAAACTCCTCCAGAACTCCTCTCGTCCAAGGGTTTGGATGAATTCCTCTGAGAAGGTTCCTACGTGTGTCTGAGCTTGGAGAGCATCACTGAAGATGAGGAGGGGGTCTTCCTCCCCTCACCCTTAAATGTCTTTCATCATCTACCTGTGCAGGCCTGACCCAGGTGCATTTACCATTTATAAAACCATGAGGGTGTGCATTTGCGGCCTGTGGTCTCCTTAAATGTCATAATCACTATGACACTATTCTATCCTATTCTATTCTGATTACTGTAATCCTAGAGAAACTTCTTTTTCTCAGGGGTCCCGACCCGATCGTGAAGTTATTGTCATATGCTGCCAATATGGGAGGAGGGGATGGGGTGGAGTGGGTAAGGTGTGTCTATGAATGCTCAGAGTAAGATTTCTTTCCCTGATAAGGAACAGAGAATTCAGATAATCTCACCGCTGGCTGGGGAAAGCAGTGGAAGTTGATTGCTTTGTTTTTAATGGCTGAGTATAGTCTTTTGTGTAAATGTGCCACGGTTTCTTTATCCATTCTTCAGTTGTGGGACATCTAAGTGGTTTCCAGATTCTGACTATTAAAAATAAAACTGCTATGAATGTAGTTGATTAGGTGTCCTTCTTGTAGAGCTTCTTTTCTGAGAAAGAGCTAGATTGATTTCAAAAGTGCTTGTAAAAGTTTCCACTCACACCAGCAAGGAAGGCGTGTTACCCTTTGTCCTCATCCTCACCAGGATGTGCTACAACTTGAGATTTTTGATCTTAGCCTTTCAGACTGATATGAGATAGAATATCAGAGTAATTTTGATTTGCATTTCTCTGATGATGAGGGAAGGTGAGCATTTCTTTAAGTACTTCTAAGCCATTCAAGATTTCCCTGTTGAAAATTCTTTGTTTAGTTCTGTGACAATTATTTAATTGGGTCATTTTTTTTGAGTTTGATTTCTTGAGTCCATTGTATAGTTTGGATATTAGCACTTTGTTGAAGACAGGATTGATGTGTTCTTTTCCTAATGTGTAGACTGACATTTAGTTTCATTGATAGTGTTTACTCCTTACAGAAGTTTTCAGTTTCATGAGGTCTCATTTGTTAACTTTTGATTCTAGAGCCTGATCTGTTGGTGTTCTGTTAAGGAAGTTGTCTCCTGTACCAATGAGTTGAAGGCTCTTTCCAGCTTTCTCTTCTAACAGATTTAGTGTGTCTGCAGTTATATTGAGGTCTCTGACCAACTTGGATTTGAGATTTTTTTTCAGGGAGAAAAATATGTATCTATTTGCATTTTTCTATATGCAGAGAGATACAGTTAGACCAGCATGGTTTGTTGAAGAGGCTGTCTTTTTTCCATTGTATGGTTCTGGCTTCCTTGTCAAAAAATCAATTGACCAAAGGTATGTGGGTTTATTTCTGTGTCTTTGATTTAATACCATTGATCAACCAACCAGTCTATCTCGATGCCAGTACCAGACATTTTTTATTACTATTGCTGTGTGTTGTAGCTTGAAGTCAGGGATGGAGATAACTCCAGAAGTTCTTTTATTGTGTAGGATTGTTTAAGCTGTTCTGGATTTTTTTTTAATTTAATTTTTCTTTTTAGTTTCATTTTGTTAACTCTGTGTCCCAGCTGTATCCCGCTCCCTCATTCCCTTTCCAACCCCACACTCCCTCCCTGGTCTCCTCCCTGTCCCTTTCCAAGTACACTGATAGGGGAGGACCTCCTCCCCTTTCATTTGACCCTGTTTTATCAGGTATCTTCAGGGCTGGCTGCAAAGTCCTCCTCTGTGGCCTAACAGGACTGCTCCTCCCCTGGGGGGGGGGAGGTCAAAGAGCCTGCCCTTGAGATCCTGTTAGAAATAGTCCTTGTTACCCTTACTTTGGAAAACTACTTGGTTACTGAGGTACCACGGGCCAAATCTGAGCAGAAGTTCTAGGTTATATCCATAGATGGTCCTTGGTTGAGTCTCAGTCTCAGAAAAGACCCTGTGCCTGGATATATTTGTTCCTCCATGTGAAGTTTAGAATTGTTCTTTCAAAGTCTGAAAGGACTGTGTTGGTATTTTGATGTGACTGCATTGAATCTGTAGATTGCCTTTGGTTAGATGGCCATTTTCACTATGTTAATCCTATGGATCCAGGAAATTGGGAGATCTTTCCATTTCTGACATCTTCTTAATTTTCTTTCTTCAGACCATTGAAGTCCTTTTCATGCAGGTCTTTCACTTATTTGTTTGGAGTCACACCAAGACACATTATAGCATTTGTTGATATTATGAATGGTGTAGTTTCCTTATTTTCTTTCTCAACACATATGTCCCTTATGTACAGGAGAGCTACGGATATTTTTAAAAAAATAATCCTGTATCCAGTTACTTTGCTGAGGCTGTTTATCAGCTGTAGGAGTTCTCTGGTGGAATATTTGGGGTTGCTTACATACACTATCACCTCATCCACAAATAGCAATATTTTGACTTCTTCCTTGCTGATTTGTATGCCTTGATCTCCCTTAGTTGTCTTATTGCTCTAGCTAGAACTTAAAGTACTATATTGAAGAGGAACAGAGAGAGTGGACATTCTTCTCCTGTCCCTGATTTTAGTGGAATTGCTTTAAATTTTTCTACATTTATTTATTTTCTACAATATTTCTTCATTTATTTATTTTGATACTTGAAATCAGCTTGCTGTATATAGCCTTTATTATGTTTAAATATAGACTTTGTATCTTTGATCTCTCTAAGATTTTCATCATGATGGGATGTTGGATTTGGTCAACCATATTTTCTCCATCTAATGAGATGACCATGTGATTTTTTTTCTTTAAATTTTTTAATGTGGTGGATTACATTGATGACATTTTGTATGTTGAACCACCCCTGCATCCCCGTGATGATGTATATGATGTGTTCTTGGATTCAGTCTCTATTTTATTGATATTTTTTTGCATGGAAGTTCATGCATGAAATTAGTCTGGAATTATCTTTCTTTGTTGGGTCTTTCTGCTGTTTAGTTGTCAGCATGACTGTGGCCTCATAGAATGAATTTGGCAATGTTTCTTCTGTTTCTATTTTGTGGAATAATTTGAAGAATATCTGTATTAGTTCTTTTTTGAATGTCTTACAGAATTCTGCACTAAAACCATCTGGATCTGAATTTTTTTTTTTTTTTGGTTGGGAGATTTTTGATGATACCTTCTATTTTCTTAGTGGTTATTGGACTATTTAAAGTTTTTCCTGATCTTGATTCATCTTCGGTAGGTGAAATCTATACAGAAAATCATTTGTTTACTTTATATTTTTTAATTTTGTAGAATACAGGCTTTTGAAGTAAGTCCTAATGATTTTTTTGGATTTCCTCATTGTCTGTAGTTATGTCCCCCTTTTTGTTTCTGATGTTGTTTATCTGGATACTCTCCCTCTGCCTTTCAGTTAGTTTGTCTAAGGGTTTGTTTATCTTGTTGATATTTTCAAAGAACCAGCTTTTGGTTTTATTGATTCTTTGTATCAGACTCTTTGTTTCCGATGTATTGATTCCAGCCGCAAGTTTGAATATTTCCTGTCAACTGCTCCATGTTGGTGTGTTTGCTTTCTTCTGTTAGAGAGCTTTCAAGTGTGCTGCTAAATTATGAGTACAGGATCTCTCCAATTTCTTTATGAAGGTACTTCATTTTTCAAAATGCTGTCAGCTTTTCTCTTAGCACTGCTTTCATTGTGTCTCATAAGTTTGGTATGATTTTTTTCTCTTTTTTATTAATTACACTTTAATCATTTTGTATCCCCCCATGAGCCCCTCCCTCCTCCCCTTACAGTCCCCCCTCCCCCCTTTCTGCATGCATTCCCCTCAAGTCCACTGATAGGGGAAGTCCTCCTCTCCTTCTTTCTGATCTTAGTCTATCAGTTCTCATCAGAAGTGGCTGCATTGTCAGGGTTCTAGGTTATCTCCATGAATAGTCCTTGGTTGGGGTATGAGTCTCTGGGAAGTTCCTTGTGTTCAAATTTTCTTGTTCTGTTGCTCTCCTTGTGGAGTTCCTTTCCACTCCAGCTCTTACTATTTCCCACTTCTTACATAAAATTGTGCCTTCATTTTCATTGAAAACTAGAATGTCTTTTATTTCTTCCATGATCAAGTGGTGTTTCTCTTGTTGAAGTCTAGCTTTAATCCATGGATGTCTGATAAGATTCACAGAGTTATTTCAATGTTTTTATATCTGCTGAAGCTTGCTTTATAACTGATTATATGGTAAAATTTGGAGAAGGTTTCATGAGGTGCTGAGAAATGTTCTGTAGATATCTGTTAGGCCCATTTGATTCAAGATGTCTGTTAGTTTCTTTATTTCCCCATTTACTTTCAGTCTTGATCTGTCCTTTGGAGAAAGTCAGTGCTGAAGTCTCCGAATATTATTGTGTGAGATTCAATGTGTGATTTAAGCTTTAGTAGTATTTCTTTTATGAATGATGCCACCCTTACATTTGCATCAGAGATGTTCATTATTGAGTGGTTGTAGTGGTGGATTTTTCCTTCGGTGAGTATAAAGTGTTCTTCCCCATATCTTTTGATTAATTTTGACTGAAAACTTATTTTTTGAGACATGAAAATGGCTACTTCATCTTTTTTTTCTTGTTCAATTTACTTTCAAAACCTTTTCCAGTCCTATATTCTGAGGTAATTTCTATGTTTATTCATCATTATTTTTTAGTGTAATCACCCATTCCTAAAAAAAGTCTCTGTCTAGTATCCCTAATGACCTATCAAGGCACACACTCAGAATAATTCTCTATAAGACAATACACAGCCAACACCCTTTCCTAAGATCCAGAGAGGGAATCAGAAGAGAAGAAATTAAACATCATAAACCTAAAATAGACTAGTCCAGATAGCAACAGTTAGAATCACAATCATCCCAAACCCAGATAACTAGTCACCAGAGCGAAACCAAAATCATTAACACCCAAGACACCAAGGCAATACAACCCTACTAGAGGAGACCCTGAGAAATTCAATATAGCCACAGAACAAGACAATGACTTAAAAACATAGATAACTCAAGGGTATAACAGAGGATATTGATAAAACCTCAATGATGTCTGTGAAAACAAAGAAAAAGTGAAATAAAACACTGAAGATAGTTGAAGACATTTTATTACAAAAGGAACAGATAAAATTAAAAACAGAGATGTATCTAGAAATTAAAAAAACTGAAGAAATCTAACAAAAAATCAAGTGATAAGGCTCACCAACACAGTCCAAAACATGAAAAAGACATTCTCATTACTAGAGAAAATGCTATTCCTTAATTTCTCATCCATCAGGTTCTCTGTTTCTTGATTTTACTGAGCTCTTTAATCTATTTTTAGTGAGTTTTGTGCAGAGTGATACATGAGGATCTTTTGAATTAATTTATGTGCATACTTCTAGTTTGACCACAACAATGTGTTGAAGATGCTGTCTGTTTTTCCAGTGTTTATTTCAAGATTTCTTATTTTAAAAATATCAAGTTTCCATAGGTATTTGGATTTCTGCCTGGGTCTTCGATCTCATCATCGACCAAAGTGTTTGTTACTCTGCCAATACCATGCTGTTACTACTATAGTTTTTAGTTCAATTTAATCTTTGGATGGGGATCCCTCTCCCAGTTTTTATTTAAGATTGTTTTAGGTTTCGTGGTTTGTTTGTGCTTCTATTTGAAGCTGAAAATTGTCCTTTCAACATCTGGTAAGAATTGTCTGGAATTTTGATGAGGATTACACTGAATGTTGACTTTGATGGTTTTTTTTTTTTTTTGGATGGAGAGTTTTACTCCAATAATCTTACTTATCTATGAGCAGGGAAGATCTTCCTAGCCCTTGCCCAGGCATAAAAATAAACCATCTTCAAAAATACAGCAGATTAATAGATCCATACTTATCACCCTGCACAAAACTGAAGTCCAAGTGGATCAAAGACCTCAACATAAAACCAGACACATTAAATCGGCTTGAAAAAAAAGTGGGAAATACCCTAGAACTCATTGGTACAGGAGAAAACTACCTAAACAGAACACCAACAGCATAGGCTCTAAGAGCAACAATCAATAAATGGGACCTCATGAAACTGAAGAGCTTCTGCAAAGCAAAGGACACCGTCATCAAAACAAAGCGACCGCCTACAGATTGGGAAAGAATCTTCACCAACCCTTTATCTGACAGAGGACTCATATCCAGTATCTATAAAGAACTAAAAAAGCTGAAAAGCAGCAAACCAAGTAATCCACTTAAAAAATGGGGAACAGAGCTAAACAGAGAATTCTCTGTAGAGGAATACCAATTGGCAGAGAAGCACTTAAAGAAATGTTCAACCTCACTAGCCATTAGGGAAATGCAAATCAAAACAACCCTGAGATTTCACCTTACACCCATGAGAATGGCCAAGATCAAAAACTCAAGTGACAACACATGCTGGAGAGGTTGTGGAGAAAGGGGAACCCTTCTCCACTGCTGGTGGGAATGTAAACTTGTACAACCACTTTGGAAATCAATCTGGCGCTTTCTCAGACAACTAGGAATAGTGCTTCCTCAAGATCCAGCCATACCACTCCTGGGCATATATCCAAAAGAGGCTCAAGTACACAAAAAGGAAATTTGCTCAACCTTGTTTGTAGCAGATTTATTTGTAATAGCCAGAATCTGGAAACAACCCAGATGCCCCTCAACTGAAGAATGGATGCAGAAATTGTGGTACATCTACACAATGGAATATTACTCAGCAATGAAAAATAAGGAAATCATGAAATTTGCAGGTAAATGGTGGGATCTGGAAAGGATCATTCTGAGTGAGTTGTCCCAGAAGCAAAAAGACACACATGGTATATACTCACTCATATAGACATACAACATAGGACAAACCCACTAAAACCTGTACATCTAAAGAAACTAAGCAAGAGAGAGGACCCTAACTTAAATGTCCAATCCCCATCCAGAAAGGCAAAGAGGATGGACATCAGAAGAAGAAGAAAACAGGAAATAACCTAGGAACCTACCACAGAGGGCCTTTGAAAGCCTCTGCCCTACAGACTATCAATGCAGATGCTGAGCCGGATGGGCGACTGTTGGGCAGAGTGAAGGGAATTTTATGTAAAAACTGGGAAATAGTAAGAGCTGGAGAGGACAGGGTCTCCACAAGGAGAGCAACAGAACAAAAAAATTTGAACACAGGGAACTTCCCAGAGACTCATACTCCAACCAAGGACTATTCATAGAGATAACCCAGAACCCCTGCACAGATGTAGCCCAGGGCAGTTCAGAGTCCAATTGGGTTACATAGTAATGTGAAGAGCGATTGCCTCTGATATAAACTGACTGGCCTGCTCTTTGATCACCTCCTCCTGAGGGGGAGCAGCCTTACCAGGCCATAGTAGAGGACAATGCAACCACTTTTGATGTGAACTGATGGACTAAGATCAGAAAGGAGAGGAGAACCTCCCCTATCAGTGGACTTGGGGAGTGGCATGCATGCAGAGGGAGGAGGGAGGGTGGGATTGGGAGGGGAGGAGGGAGGGGCTTATAGGGGGATGCAGAATGAATAAAGTGTACTTGATGAAAAATTAAAAAAAAATACAGCAGATAACTGAAAGGCTTCTGCATCACAAAGGACCACCATCATTCTGAAAATGTAGCAGTGTAAACAAAGGTAAAATAGTTTCACCAACTACACACCCAAATAAAGGCTAACATTCCAATGTATAAATAAGTCAAAACGAAAATTAGATATCAAGAAAATATGCAATACAAATAAAACACAGATAATTATAAATAAAGAATTATTTATTACTATTATTAATTACAGTTTATTCACTTTGTATCCCAGGTGTAGCCCCCACCCCCTCCCAAGCCCACCCTCCCTCTTCTTCTCCTATGCCCCTCCCCGAGTCCAATGATAGGGTAGGGCTTCCTCCCCTTCCATCTTACACCAGTTTATCAGTTCTCATCAGGACTGGATTTGTTGTTTTCCTCTGTGGACAGGTAAGGCTGCTACCCCCTCATGTGGAGGTGATCAAAGAGCCGGCCCATGAGTTCATGTCATGTCACTATTTACAGATGATATATGATATTTTAACTGAATGACCCCAAAAGTTCTACCAGGGAACTCCTACAGTTGATAAATCCATTCAGCCAAGTGCCTGGATACAAAATCAACTCAAAAAATTTAGTAGCACTCCTGTATACAAAAGATAAAAGGGCTGAGAAAGAAACTCACAATATCCCCAAAGGACATAAAGTACTTGGTGTAACTCTAACCAAGCAAGTGAAAGACTTGTATAAAAAAAAAATCTTTCGGTCTCTGAAAAAAGAAAATGGAAGAAGATATAACAAGAGAATTCTTTTTTATTATTTTATTGTATTATTCATTTTGTATCCCCCCATAAGCCCCTCCCTCCTCCCCTCCCAATCCCACCCTCCCTCCCATTTCTGCATGCATGCCACTCCCCAAATCAACTGATAGGGGAGGTTCTCCTCTCCTTTCTGATCTTAGTCTATCAGTTCACATCAAAAGTGGCTACATTGTCCTCTACTGTGGCCTGGTAAGGCTGCTCCCCCCTCAGGAGGAGGTGATCAAAGAGCAGGCCAGTCAGATTATGTCAGAGACAGTAATGGGAAGCCATTACTATGTAACCCACTTGGACACTGAACTGCCATGGGCTACATCTGTGCAGGGGCTCTAGGTTATCTCCATGAATAGTCCTTGGTTGGAGTATGAGTCTCTGGGAAGTTCCCTGTGTTCAAATTTTCTTGTTCTGTTGCTCTCTATGTGGTGACCCTGTCCTCTCCAGCTATTTCCCACTTCTTGACATTTCATAAAAAAAGTCATATAAAATTTCATATAAATTTCATATAAAATTTAATAAATTTCATATAAAATTTAATAAATTTCATATAAATTTCATATAAAATTCCATTCATTCTGCCCAACAGTTGACCATCAGGTTCAGCATCTGCTTTGATAGTCTGTAGGGCAGAGGCTTTCAGAGGCCCTCTGTGGTAGGTTCCTAGTTTGTTTCCTGTTTTCTTCTTCTGGCTTTCAGAAACCCTCTGTAGAAGGTTCCAATCCCCATCCTGAAAGGCAAAGGGGATGGACATCAGAAGAAGAAGAAAACAGGAAACAAGAGAATTCTTAAAGAAATAATTCAAATGGCTGAGAAACATTTAAAGATATGTGCAAGATCCATAGCCACTGGGGAAATGGAAACCAAAAGTAGTTTGAGGTATGGTCTAAAGAGAGTCACAATGGCTAAGAATATTCAGACATTGCTAGTAGGAGTACAAACATGTTTAGCCACTAAGGACATACTTGTGGCTTTTCTGCAGCAAGGTGGGAATTGTTCTGCCTCTAGAACCAACTATACTACTCTTGCGCATATATCCAAAGAATGTTTCATCCTTCCATGGAGACATTTGTGCAAACATGTTAATGATTGCTCTAATCAACACTTCCGGAAATCGGATATAACCCAGATGTCCATTAACAGAAGAATAGATAAAATGTGGACATTTACACAACAAAATATTACTCAGGCATTTTACAAAGTAAATCATGAAATTTGAAAGTAAATGCATTATCTGCAGGCAAACTAGAAAAAAAATCAGTCTGAGTATATAGTAACAGAAGTTCAAATATACAAATATGGCATGTATCTTCTTACATGTTAATATTACTTTTAAAGTGAATGATAAGAAACCTACAGTACATAAAACCTTGTAGGATACACACAGAATAAGGGACTAGTGTTCTAGCACAAGTAACTAGATCTCCCTAGGATAGGTCAGTAAATTAGTTATTTATAGATGGAGGATGGGATAATAAAGAAGAATCGGTTGGAAGTGGGGAAGAAAGAGGACATTAAGGAAAATAATATGAAGAAAGACAGTGAAGATGAAATGTCAATTGAATGTTACTGTAGTAACCTAATAGAGCAGGAGTTTCCTAAAATATGTACATATCTGAAGGTGATCCAAATGAACGAATATGAGAGTCACAACAGGATGTCACTTGTCATCAATGAAGAATGGATTATATCTACTTGAGGTGGTGGCCAAAGGAGTCTTATTGGAATGCCCAAACAATGCACACTTTGATCAATATTATAATTTGCTCTCCATAAATTCACTGCAAGTATCTATCGCTGAATACATCACTTACACAATTCACTGAACATAGAGAAATTAAGCTGGTGCCTACATAGAAATTTCACTGTATAGGTATATTTATCTATATCTGGATTGATATAGATAGATAGATAGATAGATAGATAGATAGATAGATAGATAGATTTGTGTGTGTAATCACTATATAGTTTTTTAAAATTCCAGTAACCAAATTTTGCAAGATTATACATGGGAGGCATCAATTAATTATTTTGTTTGTTTATATAGAAGAATTAACAGTACATCATTTTTTCACTTTCCTACCTTCAAAGCCTCTTGCAGTTTTAGCTCTTTTGAAATTTCATGGCTGCATTTTCATGAATGGATTTTAGTTAAGTTAGATATCAAATTTTGATTTGCATTATACAGTATATATCTTATTATAACAATATATATAATAAAAATACCATGAAATTATATCAGTAGTAATTATGATAAAGAGTATTACAGTAAAGTAGAAAAAGTTTAGAGGTGAAGTACTTTTCTTTTTGTTTGTTATTATGAGATAGTTGACTGAGTTCAGCCATCTCAAGACTTCTGCTGCCAGGTTCAAACCTGAGTTCATAATCACAGGCTCCAAAACTTACTCCTGTCCTGATTCTCAAGGTGGTTAATGTTTGTCTTTTAATCAGGAAAGAATGTAAAGAGGAAAGTGGCTGATAATCTAGGCTAAGCACACAAGTTGTAAATGTGTTATTTGTCATGACTTAAATTGCCTATGAGCATCTTGCCCCCTCTTTTGGTGCTGTATAATTCTGAATTTGGTGCCAGATGTCCTGGAGGAGGTCTGAATGCAAAAGCTGAGTTGTGAACCCCGAACCCAGGTGTCCTGCATAAAGCTGAGTCACCAGTGTTTAATTTCTTGGTCAAAACCTCATGTCAAAGTATGATTGAAATCTCTCCTTCTGCAGCTCCTACCCCGATGTCTCTCCCTGATGATAGGGATGTCCTCCTCTTCTACTATCTTACTGTAGCCTATCAGGTCTCATCAAAACTGTCTGGATCTATTTTTTCCTATTGTTTAGTTTAGCCACATTGACTGGTGGAAGTGATCAAAGATGTAGTAAAGTGTTCAAAAAGTGACTGCCCCTGCTCCTCTTACTAGAGGAAATCAAATCTTCAAACTATCTTTAACAACACCAGTCCAGAAACAACCAACTGTTTTTTGATGACCTACAATTCTGTCTCAGACTCTGGTGCTCTCCAAAGTCACTGTGGACCATGATGAAATCACACAGGTTGTGGAAGAAAGAAAGAACCAAACATGTTTTTCAGCCACATAGAGGAACCAGGTGCAGAGCCCCAGGGCTATGAGATTCCAAGAGTACATGGATGAGAGGGAAATAGAACAATAAAAAGACAGCAAATTCAGAGCAAGTCTGGGTACAGTGACAAAAATATCTCAGTACCGTGACCCTCAGATATCTGGACTTTGCTACAATGTTTGTACTGACCTGTAATGTAAAAGTTTGGTTTTGCACAGACTGAGAGCCTGAAGCAACAGTAGGAAGCAGCTGTAGCATACAAAGTCTTTTCTGACACTGTTTAGCTCTGATCCTGCTCCAGGACCTAAGCCAATAATCTCCTTGGATATGCCTCAATGCAGGGGACTGTCTGTGTAGTGAAAAGCCTGACATGTCCCTTCCTTTGCTTTGCCTCAGCCTCCTCCTACAACCTATGTATGCATCAATGGAGATGTCTCTGATCACTTGTTATTATGGGAAGACCAACACCTACATGGAGGCAGACTTTAACCTCGCTATATTTATCCCCATTTCCATCCCACTTGATACATCCCAATACCTCCAGAACATTTTTGACAGAGATCCAAGTCTACTATGGAAGTTCGACCTGTGAGTACTTGCTTGAATGTGCTATGGTTGTTCTGGTTAAAAGATAATACATGACCTGCTAAACACATGTAATTCCAATGAGAATAATGAACTAGATACAGAACAATGTGAAAAACAGTTTCACATTTTTTTTCTGCTTCATAGTGCCTCTGAAAACATTTCCACTTTTCTTTGTTATATTTCCAGGCAAAAGGAAATCAGGGATAGAAAAAAGAACAACTTTTGTGTCTGCTCCATGGTGTGATTCCATGGTAAGACATATATTTTTAACACACTACGCTAATATGTCAAGATAAGCTTCTATTCTTCTCAGGTTTATTTGGCCATCTAAATGTCTTATGTTTGAATATCTGTTTCTTTCCAGAGAAAGTTTCTGTTTTTGGAGAGTTTCTGTTAGAGTGAACTTGAATATCCCTGTGTTCTCAGTACAAATCTTAGAATCTCCGGTTTCACGTGTTCTGGCTTTAGTATCTTTAAAGTATCTCAGAGTTTAGACACTGTGATCATACTTATAACTTATTTATTTATCACTGATGTTGTAATGGAGTGTTCTGAAATTCATGTCATTTATGTCCATATTCTGTTCTCTGATTAGTTAGCTCTGCTGGAAACCCAATGTTCTCTGATTTGATTGGTGGTTTTATGATTTTAATTTGCAACCTTTCTATCTGTCTTTCTCCTCTCTCACAATCTCAATTTTGTCTTATGATTTGTCTTTTATGCTACTCAGTCTTTCCTGTATACAGCTGTTTATTCTATCCCTTATCCGAGTTCTCATGGAGACCCCTGATTCTTATCTCGTTGCCCAATTGAATTCATTGCTTGGTTCTGTCTTCTATTCTATTGTTCATCCCTTTACTTTCTGAAATATTCATCTGTCATGTTATCTCTCTGAGATTATTTTTGATAATGTGGAGGAATCATTAAGCTTTTTCATATTCCTGTTTTTCAGTTGATGCTATAATGGTACATAAGTTAATTTGAACATCAGTGTTGGGAATAGGGTGGTCCTTTGCTGAAAACTTCAATGTATATTCCCCTCTGAGTAGGAAACAAACATACTAACCTAAGGTCCCGGTACTTGTATTGTTAGGGAGTACTTGAAGAGAAAAAAAAATCAAAGATGTCTAATTTATTCCGGAAGTAAAGAACTCTTAAGAATGCTTTCACAAGATAGAGAAACCATAGGTCAGTAGCCGACTGCAGCCAGAGAGAGAAGGAGTCCCAACACAGGAGGAAGAAAAGAGCCCATCCTCAAAGATAGATAAAAGACAGAAAAGACTGAATTGTTAATTGACCAGTATTAGTCTAGATTCTGTTTGACCTGTAATAGGTGGATCAAGTCTCAACTCCTTGGAGTTTAAATCATAGTTGTTTAAAGTTTACACACAAATATACAAGTTCTAAATATATTTACATGAACACAATCTATAATCTACACTGAAAATCCCACTGTAGGAAAAGCAGGTAACAAGTGTCTGTAAACAGTTGGAGTAGACTGATGCTTTACAAATAAGCTTGGGCACAAAAAAAGGATGGTTCTGGGAAAAAAAGGACAGCCTTTCCTCTCTCTGAATATTTAATGACAGGTAAGATTTCAGCACAATGAGAATCACTGAAGTATATCTTCAACAGGAATGAAAGGACATTAAAAAGTTTGATCCTGTAACTATGAGAAGACTAGCCAGTGCTTTCACCTGGTGGTTTTCATAGCATTTCAGAACTCCACTGATTAATATTTTAAAACTCTGAAATTTTAAACTCTTTAAGTCTCATTTTCACATACTTTAAACCACTTTCTCAGACATTTACAACTTTCATTTACATACCTTATATCCCTTTCTTAGACATTCAAAATTTCCATCAACTTTAAAGTATTTGTTTCCCCCATCCATGCATTTACCAGGAGAGAGATTGACAAACAAGTTCTTCTAAATGAAAGAACCATAAAATGTAAACTGTTAGGCATTAGTAGCTTCAGTTTGAATCTCATTTAAATCTAATTTTTTGAGATTAGATTTTTCAGTGTGAAGCCAGCAAGGTAATGCCTTCTTCAGCAGGGAATCTAGATATCTGTAGAAAAGAACAAATCCTGGCTTTCGTGCATGATATGGACTAGCCATGCAGCTGTTCAGAGGGGCTGCCTAAATTTTCATAACATCTGCTAAACTTCTATAGTGACAACATGCTCTGAACATGACAAGATATCTGAGATGGGTAAATTTGAGCAGTAAGTATAATCCAAATAGCCTCTATATCAGTCAAAGTGACAGAGATTTCCTGGATACCTGGGCACCCAGGCTGGGATCCTCCATGGCATTCTCAAAGACTTTGTAGGGAGTAGAGGTTGACAGTCTTTGGATGACACACAAAACAACATTGTCTTCAGCTACCACAGAAGGCATCATGACCCACAAAATGTCGGACTTGTGAGGCCTGAGATTTTTTTTTTTATGGAGCAGGAACTTGGAAAAGTAACCTACCTTGGCCAGGCAGAGTAGAGTATTTAATTCAACAGTGTCCAAATGTTGGGCAGGGATTTATTGTTGGGTGAAGCATGTGGCAATTCATGGTTGAGTTGTCATCATCATCACAGTTGAAATATGATCAAAGGAAAGGCCATTTCTGCCTATCTTAGCTATCCACTCCAGATGTCTGGCATAGAAATCATTTTCATTACATTCCTTAAATCCATACTCAGCAGAATTCTCTGAGGGCTTTGAGGAAGACCATCTAACTTGTTACCATATTTTTCACTTGAATATTTTTTATTGAGTAATTCAATTTACATCTTAGTCATAGGCCCCACTCTCTTTTCCTCCCAATCCTACTCTCTCTCCCATATCCTCCTCCACTCTTCTGCTCCCTACCTACACACCCCAGCCCCTGTAGTCTTATGATGACTGAGTTGGTTTTCCTCCTATGTGGTCTGTTAGGGCAGTTCCATTATGGGAAAGTGATCAACAAACAGAAAATATAGTCCATGTCCACTCCACTAACTAGTGGGCCCACATGAAGCCTAATCAGCACATCAGCTACTTATATGTAGAGGAGCTAGGTTGAGACCATGCATTGTCCTTGGTGGGTGCATCAGAATCCTTAGGACCCTCTGGGCCCTGGTTGATTGACCCTGATGATCTTCTTGTGACATTTCTGTCACACAAATATAAGTAAATAAATATATAGATATAACCAACTGAATTGATTCTTTAGTCTTTAGTATTGCTTTCCTGTGATTAGAAAAACATAACCCATTAGCTCAAATGGAAAAAAGAAAGAATTCTAT
Source organism: Meriones unguiculatus (assembly GCF_030254825.1). Lineage (NCBI taxonomy): Eukaryota > Metazoa > Chordata > Mammalia > Rodentia > Muridae > Meriones > Meriones unguiculatus. Next base: position 5,194,690 of record NW_026843647.1, read on the forward strand.
ACATTTGAGAGTCTGTGAACATAATTTAGGTTATCCCAAATGTCATGATGCAATGTGGAAGCAGCTTCATTAATTTCCATAATAACAGAATAAATAAAGAAAACTATGAATCCAATACAGGAGTGGAAACCTCAGAGAGGACATTGACAGTAAAATTGGGCAAGTTATCATACAGGCCCAAGATGGCTATGTAATGTCAGTCTTGTCTTTTAGATTGGCAAAATCCAGTAGTGTGCTGGGTTACTACATTCTAAAATAATTTTATTCATCCACTATAGGAGATAGATAGATGATAGATAAATAGATAGATAGATAGATAGATAGAGATAGATAGATAGATAGATAGAGATAGATAGATAGATAGAGATAGAGATAGAGATAGAGATAGAGATAGAGATAGAGATAGAGATAGAGATAGAGATAGAGATATCATCTTAACCACAGAGGTGTCCAAGAAATGGCTACTCAGGTTGCTGCAGGTAGCCCGGTGTATGGTAATAAGCCTCGCAAACTACAACATTGCAATCTCTCAACATCAATGACGTTTTAATAGCCAGTCTCTGCAGACACAGATCTTTCCAGGAGTTCTCACTGATACATGTATACATTCCTACAGTTCAATATTTAGTATGGAATAATCCTTAAGGAAGACAAATTCTCTTTTTCTAGGTTGTTGCTAATTGCCTGCTTTTGCCCAATAGATTCTCTCTTGACAGAACATTAAGCCACAGATCCCAGATTAATGTAGTACAGCCAAATGTAATTTCTTTCTGGTGATGGCAGGTCAAAAGGCAGAATCCTTCCTTCAGTAGAACCCAGTGGACTTCAGGTTAATAATTTCTGTTAAACTCTTTCTGTAGGAGTCACCCAGACTCTTATCTACCACAGACTTTAAAACAAGTTTCTGAGGACCTATCCCGAAACACTGAAGGCTATGTGTGACACAGTTCAACTCACTTACCTGCAACAAAGTTCCAGTTTCTCCCATTGTGAGCACTTTTGTACTGCCTTAATGTATTTGGGGGTTTTCCTCTCTTTTATATGCTATTTTAATTTGCTTTTTCCCCCTGCCTTACCCAGGAAACTACTCATTCATTTAATCTGCAAGATTAGAGAAACACCTTTCCTTTATTACTATTTTTACTACCTTTTGAATTTTTGTAAAGATTTATTAGTTTTTAAATTATGTTTATGAGTGTCTTGCCTACATGTTTGTGTGTGTACCACTTGTGTGCAGGGTCCCTTGAGAGGCCAGTGGAGGACATGGTTCCCATAGAACTGGTGATATGCACTATTTGAACCTAAAACTGGCTACTCTGACTTGAATCAGTCTTCGACAAGAGCAGCAACTAGTCATAACATATCAATCATTTTTCAAACCCAAGAGCACTATTTTGCACATGCTTATTTATTCTTATTTCATGTACTTGAGAGCTCACCTTCTTATATATGTGTGAATACCACAGGTGTGCCTGGTGCCCAAAGATGCCAGAAAGGATCATATGAAGTGGAGCTAAACATGTTTCCAAGGCCACCCTGTGGGCACTGAGAACTGATGCTAGCTTGTATTCAAAGTGGTCTTTCTATAGATAGATGCCCAGGCATCTGTCTATACCACAAAGAGACATTTTAACACTAGGAGTGCATAAAACTTGTTAGAATTTTCATAAGTAAGTATTAAATTGAATCATTACAAAAGTTTATCAAGCTCTTACTTATATTCCTAGTGAACACCTTAATGACTCTTCCATAATCCAGTGCTTCCATGCACTGAAACATCATAAGCACCTATGTATTCAGTACTTATAAGATACAAACAAGTGACATTTTATGCACACAATGTACACCAAAAAACATTAGAAACAGTTAAACTTCTGAGAGTTTAGGAGCCATTCTATGATGTTCCCGGGTTGTCATGGGCTTATTCACACAAGATTTACATGTCACAGGAAATGTCAAAGTCTAGGACCTCTAGGTTCCTGTATTTGATAAAGACTTTTTGAGAAAAATGTACTGACAATACCCATCCTTCTGTTCCTCTGGTTTAGAGAGACTTGGAGAAACTATCAATATTTGCTTACCTTATACTTTGCAATTGAAGAGATCAATAAGGATTCAAACCTGCTTCCCAATATGACCTTGGGTCCTCACATCTACAATGCCTTTAATTCTAACAAAATGACCTTAGAGGGCCCTCTGATATGGCTGTCTGGAAGGAGTGATTATATCCCTAACTACAAGTGCAACACTCAACACAAAGCTCTAGGAATCATTTCAGGAAACAAGCCGGAATTTTCTGCTGCAATTGCAACCCTTTCAGAGCTCTACAATGTCCCACAAGTAAGTTAGAAACATATTTTTAAGCACAATCACATCTTAGACCTGAGTGAAATAAACAAACCATCAAAAGAACTATAACAAAACAAACAAAAGAAAACAGAGAAGTGGATTATGTTTAATTCAGGCAGATTTCAAATAACAGTGAACAAATTATTTTGATATAGCAATAGTTAACAGATGACAGAGTGTGGTGAATAGCACAGACAGCAAATTCTGGGAATTTCTAAGCAGATCATTTAGTAGTATCCATGATTATATCTCCAAACAATGGATGATGTATTGTAGATACTAGTGTGCATTTGATCATAAGTCAAATTCTACAGCAAAGATTCCTACCTAGCCAATCTAGCATATAAACATCTCAAAATTCCTACGTTTGTCAATACCTGACATATGGAAAAAGAAAGTCCAGGACATGTAACTAAATTTGGAACAATGTTTAATGCCATCACTGATGAAAATCTTTCAAGGAATTAATGATCTCATTCAGGAAAGTAGATCTCAGAATAGCACCCACAGAGACCAACCACTTAGCTATATTGTTGCAATTGACTCATGCCAGGCTACACTGAAGAAATGCATCTGTCAGCAGTCATCACTACAAACAGAAAATATTTGGTGAGCACAAGAGTCAACAAAATCAAGATTAAAAACCCACATGGTAACTCTCATTGTTATTACTCAGTTAAACAATTCATAAATGTATTTTAACCTAATGTAACAAAAAATAAAACACAATAATGTACATCTATCTTAGTTTTGTCTCTATCAAATCTATTGAGAAGAATGATTCAACAAACACTGGCAATGTGCCCCCAGGACATCACAACTTGAACCATTTTAACTCAGGAAACTGAATCTCTAAAAACTTTGTTAGTCTCTTTCTGTATTTGCTTTCCTAAAGATGAAGGTTCTGAGAAACATGGTGTTATGTGACTAGAAAGCACTTGTTAATGCTTTCTGCAGTCTTTCACTACATCAGATACTCTGTTGCATTGTTATTGCAACCAGAAAGATCTATCATGTCTTTCAGAGCCAGTGAACAGCTTCTTGTTTACTTATTGGCTGCTTTACTATGCTATTTGTAAAAGACTGTTTATAGTCTTTTTCTCTCACATGAATGAGAGAAAAACTAATTTCACAGAAGACAATATTAACAACATTCAGTCCTTTAACCCTCATATTTGAATAATGAAGTCACTTCCTCACTCAGGGTAATGATTCCAAATACCTGAAACTCAGAATCACATTTTTCTTTGCTTTTTCAGGTCACATATGGACCATTTGATTCCATGCTTAGTGACAAAGATACATTCCCATCCCTTTATCAAATGTCTACTAAAGACAGAGCTCTAGCCCAAGGGCTGATCTCTTTATTGCTCCAGTTTGGCTGGAAGTGGGTGGGGCTCATTGTGTCTGATGATCAGAAAGGAAGGGAGTTTCTCTCTGACCTGAAAGTAAAGATGGTATCAGAAGATATCTGTGTGGCTTTTACAGAAAAAATCCCAGATAATTGGAATGAAAATATAAAATATGACTATGGTTTGCTGAACTTGAAACAACATACACGAGTAAATGTGAATTTATTCTATGGTGATATAGATGACTTGCTGTTCTTCTGTGTAGACTTTCATATCTTTTTAACCCTAAAGAAGGTATGGATCTTGGCAAAGCCACACTCGACATACTTAGAGTCTATGATAAATGACAAGCATGTTATGATAAATGTATTCAGTGGAAGCTTCTCATTTTTAAAGAAGAGAATTATCCCTGGCTTCAAGCACTTTCTTGAGGCCCTTACACCCTCACATTACCCAGGAGATGTTTACTTCTCTAAATTCTGGATTGACAATTTTAATTGTTCACCTCCTGCTTCACGATGTGAAAATCATAAACCCTGTCCAGTGAATATTTCCCTAAAGACTAAGGATAAAATAAATGACATGATGACTATTTCTGAGCCAAGCTATTCCATCTGGAGTGCAGTGTATGCACTGGCCCATGCCCTACACAAAATGCTATTGAGCAAACCTGAAATAGGATCTAAGGAAGACAGAAACACAGACTGGCTTCTACCATGGCAGGTAAGCCTCACTCATAAGCAGCAGAATCTTAGAATCTTACATTATTAGTAAATAATTTACTGTGTTCAAGCCAATGAAACATTTTCATCTTATAATTAAAGGTATAAGTTAAAATGGAAAAGGGTTTAAGTTTCTCTCCATTTAGTTTGATGTTGGCTATAGGCTTGCTGTATTTTGTCTTTACTATGTTTAGGGATGTGCCTTGTATTCTTGACCTCTCTAAGACTTAGTTAAACATGAATGGGTATAGGATTTTGTCAAATGCTTTTTTTTGGCATTTAAGAAGATGATCATGTGTTTTTTCTCATTCAGTTTGTTTATATGATTGATTACAATGATGGATTTCTGTCTATTGAACCTGCATGCATGGGATGAAGCCTACTTGGTCATGGTTTATGATATCTCTTATGTGTTCTGGGTTTCAGTTTGCAAGTATTATATTGAGTATTTCTGCATAAATATTCATAAGAGAGATAGGTCTGAAGTTCTCTTTTTGTTGGGTCTTTATGAGGTTTAGTTATCAAGGTGACTGTGCATTCATGCCTTCATAGAATGAGTTTAGTAATGTTCATTCTGCTTCTATTTTGTGGAATAGTTTGAAGAGAATTGGAGTTAGCTCTTTTTCTACATTTTTTTTTATTAATTACACTTTTTTCACTTTGTATCCCCCTGTAGTTCCCACCCTCTCCCCTCCCAATCTCTCCCTTCCTCTTCCTTTACCATGCAGGCCCCTCCCCATGTCCACTGATAGGGGAGGACTTCTTTTCCTTCCTTCTGATCCTAGTCTGTTAGGTCTCATCACGAGTGGCTGAATTGTCTTCTTCTGTGGCCTGGTAAAGCTGCTCCTCCCTCAGGGGGAGATGATCAAAGAGCAGGCCAATCAGTTCGGGTCAGGGACAGTCCCTGTTCCCAATACTATGGAACCCACAAGGAGACTGAACTGTCATGGGCTACATCTGTGCAGGGGTTCTAGGTTATTTCCCTGCATGTTACTTGTTTTGACTATCAGTCTCAGGGAAGACCCATGTGCCCAGATTTTTTGGATCTGCTGTTCTCCTTGTGGAGCTCCTGTCCCTTCCAGGTCTTACTAATTCCCACTTCTTTCATAAAATTTCCTGCAATCTCTTCAAAGGTTGGCCATTTGTCTCAGCATCTGCTTTGATAGTTTGCAGGGCAGAGCCTTTCAGAGGCCCTCTGTGGCAGGCTCCTAACTTGTTTCCTGTTTTCTCCTTCTTCTGATGTCCATTCTCTTTGCCATTCTGAATGGGGATTGAGCATTTTAGCCAGAGTTTTCCCTCTTGTTTTGTTTCTTTAAGTGTACAGATTTTAGTAGGTTTATCCTATATTATATGTCTATATGAGTCAGTATATACCGTGTGTGTCTTTCTGCTTCTGGGATAGCCCACTCAGGATGATCTTTTCTAGTTCCCCCATTTACCTGCAAATTTCACGATTTCCTTGTTTTTTATTGCTGAGTAGTATTCCATTGTGTAGATGTACCACAATTTCTGTATCCATTCTTCAGTTCAGGGGCATCTGGGTTGTTTCCAGCTTCTGGCTATTACAAATAAAACTACAAATGTGGTTGAGTATATATCCTTATTGTGTACTTGAGCCTTTTTTGGATATGTGCCTAGAAGTGGTATAGCTGGATCTTGAGGAAGCGCTATACCTAATTGTATGAGAAAGCACCAGATTGATGTCCAGAGAAGTTGTAAAGTTTACATTCCCAACAGCAGTGTAAGAGGGTTCCCCTTTCTCCACAACCTCTCCAGAATGTGCTGTCATTTGAGTTTTTGATCTTTGCCATTTTGATGGGTGCAAGGTAAAATCTCAGGGTTGTTTTGATTTGCATTTGCCTGAGAGCTAATGACGTTGAACATTTCTTTAAGTGTTTCTCTGCCATTCAATATTCCTCTATTGATAATCCTCTGTTTAGTTCTGTTTCCCATTTTTTAATTGGATTACTTAATTTGTTTCATTTTAACTTCTTTAGTTTTTTATATATACTGGATATTAGCCCTCTGTTGGATATAGAGTTGGTGAAGATCCTTTCCCAATCTGTAGGTTGTCATTTTGTTCTGATCACAGTGTCCTTTGCTTTACAGAAGCTGTTCAGTTTCATGAGGTCCCATTTATTCATTGTTGGTCTTAGAGCCTGTGCTGTTGTTGTTCTGTTCAGGAAGTTGTCTCCTGTGCCAATGAGTTCAAGGCTCTTCCCCACTTCTTCTTCTAACAAGTTTAGTGTGTCTGGTTTTATATTGAGGTCTTTGATCCACTTGGGCTCTAGTTTTGTGAAAGAAAAATTCTCAACTTCATATGGAATAACAAGAAACACAGAATTGCTAAAACAATCCTCTACAATAAAAGATCTTCTGGAGGTATCTCCATCTCTGATTTCAAGCTGTACTATAGAGCAACAGTAATAAAAACTGCATGGTACTTGCATATAAACAGAATGGCTGATCAAGGGTACCAAATAGAAGACCCACAAATAAACCCACACACTTATGGACACCTGATCTTTGACAAAGATGCCAAAACCATACAATTGAAAAAAGATAGCATCTTCAACAAATGGTGCTGGCCTAACTGGATGTCTACAGGTATAAAAATGAAAATAGATCCATACTTATCACCCTGCACAAAACTAGATTTAGCTCCTTTTAATGTCTGTAAAATTCTTTACTGAAACACTCTGGCCTTGAGCTTTTTTGTAAGGGATACTTTTGAGACTGCTTATATTTCCTTGGGGTATATAGGATTATTTATTCTATTTATACAATCTTCATTTAATTTTGGTAAATGGAATCTATCAAGAAAATTCTCCATTTCATTTACATTTCCAAATATTTTGGCATATAAGCTTTTGTAGTAGACCTAATGATTGTTTGGATTTCATCAGTACCTGTCATTATGTCCCCTTTATCATTTCTGATTTTGCTGATTTGGACATTTTCTCTCTGCCTTTTAGTTAGTTTGCCTAAGGGTTTATCTATCTTGTTGATTTTCCCAAAGAACTAGCTCTGGGTTTCATTGATTCTTTGAATTGTTTTCTCTGTTTCTAATTCATTGATTACAGCTCTGAGTTTGATTATTTCTAGTCATCTACTCCTCTTGGGTATGTCTACTTCTTTTTCTTTCCCCTATTGATTTTAGGTGTCTCATTAAGTTGTTTGTATGAGATATCTCAACCTTCTTTCTGGCAGCACTTTGTGCTATGAATTTCCTCTTAGCACTGCTTTCATTTTGTCCCATAAGATTTTATTACTATTGCTCTGTAGTACAATTTGAAGTCAGGGATGGAGATATCTCCAAAAGTTCTTTTATTATACAAAAAAAGTTTTAGTTATTCTCTTTTTGTTGTTATTGTTGTTTCTTTGTTTTTGTTTTGGTGTTCGATATGAAACTGAGAATTGTGCTTTTTTTTAATTTTTTATTTTTTTATCAGTTACATTTTATTAATTCTGTATCCCAGCCGTGTCCTGATCCCCCATTCCCTCCCAGTCCCTCCCTCCCTCCCTCATCTCCACCGTGCCCCTTTCCAAGTCCACTGATGGGGGGACCTCCTCCCCATTCATCTGATCCTGTTTTATCAGGTATCTTCAGGACTGGCTGCAAACCCTCCTCTGTGGCCTAACAGGACTGCTCCTCCCTTCGGGGGTGGGAGACCAAAGAGCCAGTCATTGAGTTCCTGTTAGAAATAGTCCCTGTTCCCCTCACTTTGGGAAACCAATTGGTTACTGAGCTACCACAGGCTACATCTGAGTGGAGGTTCTAGGTTATATCCATACATGGTCCTTGGTTGAATGTCAGTCTCAGAAAAGACCCTGTGCCCAGATATATTTGGTCCTTGTGGAGCTCCTATCCTTTCCCCATCAGACTAACTCCCCTTCTTTCTTATGATTCCCTGTACTCTGCCAAAGGTTTGGTCATGAGTCTTTGCTTTGAAAACACTAGTTAGAGTCTTTCAGATGTGCTCAGTAGACTCCTGTCATACGTTCAATGCACATCCCATCTGTCTTTCTAAACGAGGATTGATCATCTTACCCCATGTCCGCTCAATTGATTATCTTTTTTAGGTGTATAGATATCATTATGTTTATCATATCTTATAGGTCTATATAAGTGAGTATATCCCATGTTTGTCTTTCTCCTTCTGGAAAGCTATCTGGCGCTTTCTAAGACAAATAGGAATAGTGCTTCCTCCAGACCCAGCTATACCACAGCTAGGTATATACCCAAAGTTTGTTCAAGTACACAAAAAGGACACTTGCTCAACCATGTTTATAGCAGCTTATTTGTAATAGCCAGAACCTGGAAACAACCCAGATGTCCATCAACGGTGGAATGGGTACAGAAATTGTGGTATTTTTATACAATGGAATACTACTCAGCAATCAAAAAGGAGGAAATCATGAAATTTGCAGGCAAATGGTGGGATCTAGAAAAGATCATTCTGAGTGAAATATCCCAGAAGGAGAAAGAATTGTTCTTTTAAGGTCTGTGAAGAATTGGGTTGGTATTTTGATAGTAATTGCATTGAATCTGTAGATTGCTTTTACTAGGATGGCCATTTTTACTGTTATCTTTGACCGGTTCCTGAGCATGCAATCTCTCCATCTTCTGATATCTTTTTCAGGTTTTTTTTTCAGAGGTGTAAACTTCTTGTCATGAAGGTCTTTCTGTTGCTTGGGCAGTTATGCCAAGATACGTTATATTATTTCTGGCTATTGTGAAGGATGTTGTGTCCCTAATTTTGTTTTCAACCAATTTATCATTTATAGTTAAGCAGAATACTGATTTTATGAGTTAATTTTATAGCAGCCAGTTTACTGAAGGGGTTTATGACCTTTAGAAGATCTCTGGAAAAATTTTGTGGGTCACTTATGTATACTACTGTATCATCTGTGAATAGGGATATTTTGACTTCTTCCTTTCCAATTTGGGCCCCTTGATCTTTAAAGTACTATGCTGAAAAGATTTAAGAGTGTGAACAGCCTTGTATTGTCCCTGACTTTAGTGTAATTGCTTTGAGTTTCTCCCCATTTAATTTGATTTTGGCTATCGGCTTGTTGTATATTACCTTTATTATGGTACTATTATGGTAATATTATCAGGCCTTGTATCCCTGATCTTTTCAGGGCTTTTATTATGAAGTGGTGCACGAATTCATCAAATATTATGAAGTGGTGCACGAATTCATCAAAGGCTTTTTTTTTTTTGCATCTAATGAGATGAACATGTTTATTTTTTTTTTCTTTCAGTGAATTACAGTGATGGATTTAAATATGTTGAACCATCCCGGCATTCCTGGGATGATACCTTTTTGATCATAGTGGATGATGTATTTGATGTGGTCTTGGACTGGTTTTACCAATATCCTACTGAGTATTTTTGCATCAGTCCATAAGGAAAACGGATTTGAACTTTTCTTTCTTTGTTGGATCCTTGTGTGGATTAGGTACCAGTGTGACTGTGGATTCATAGCATGAGTTTGGCAATGTTCCTTCTGTTTCATTTTTTCAATAATTTCTGAAGTATTGGTATGAGCTCCTCTTTGAAAGTCTGGTAGAATTCCATGCTAATGCCATCTGGTTCTGGGATTTTTTTTTTTTTTTTGGTTGGGAGACTTTTGATGACTGTTTCTATTTTCCTATGGGCTATAGCACTCTTTAACCTGCTTATCTGATCTTGATTTAACTTTGGTAAGGTAAATCTATCAGGAAAATCTTCCATGTCCTTTAGATTTTTGAAACTTGTGGAATACAGTCTTTTGAAATAATATCAAATGATTCTTTGGAGTTATTCCTCCTTTTCATTTCTGATTTTGTTTATTTGGATACAGTCTCTCTGACTTATTGTTAGTTTGTTTAGACGAATGTCTATCTTGTTGATGTTCTCAAAAAAAAAACAGCTCTTGGTTTCACTGATTCTTTGTATTGTTTCCATTTTTTCTATAATACTGATTTCATTCATGAGTTTATTTCCTGTTGTCAGCTCCTCTTGGGTGTGTTTACTTCTGTCTGTTCTAGAGCTTTTACATGTGTTTTTAAATTGCTACTATGAAAATTTGTTAATTCTTTTTAAGAAGGCACTTAATGCATTGAAACTTCTCCTTAGCACTGCTTTCATTGTGTCCCAGAAGTTTAGGCATGTTGTCCCTTCATTTTCATTGAATTCTAGAAAATCTTTAATTGATTTCTTCCCTGACCCAGTGGTCACTTTGTTCAGTTTGTTGTTGTTGTTGTCATTGTTTTTATTTGTTTGTTTGTTTGTTTTTTTAGGTTCTGTCTTGTTTCCATTGTTATTGAAATCTAGATTTAATCCATGGTCGTCTGATAAGATAAAAGGTTTATTTTAACTGTCTTGTACCTGTTGAGGCTTGTTTTCTGCCCAAGTCATTGGGCAATTTTGGAGAAGCTTATGTGAAGTGCTGAAAAGAAGGTATATTCTTTTTGTCTGGGTGAAAATTCTGTAGATGTCCATTAAATCCATTTGATCTTGCATCTGTTAGTTTAATTGTTTCTCTATTTTCTGTCTTCGTGTCCTGTCCTTTGGTGAGTGTAGGGTTTTGAAGTCTCCTTCTATTATTGTGGCAGTATTAGTATATAATTTAAGCTTTAGTAATGTTACTTTTACAAATGTAGATGCCCTTGTATTTGGAGCAAAATATTCAAAATTGAGACATCATCTTGGTGGATTTTTCTATCTTATGTATCATTCTGCTATGATATGTGTCCTTTCTCATCTCTTTTGAAGAAATTCAGTTAAAAGATTATTTTATTAGATATTAGGATGGCTTCTTTCAATTTACTTCTTGGGCCAGTTTCCTTGAAAAACCTATTTCCAGCCCTTCACTCTGAGGTAATGTCCTCCTTTGTTTTTAAGATGTGTTTTTTGTATGCATCATATTGATGAGCCCTGTTTAAGCATCCATTCTCTTAGTCTGTGTCTTTTTATTGAGGAATTGAGTCCATTGATGTTGAGTGATATTTAATGATTAATGATTGCTCATGCTTGTTATTTTGATTTTCATGATTGCAGTGAGTTTGTGTGTTTGTCTTCTCTTGTTTTTGCAACAGTGGTATTATTTATTTTCTGTGTTTCTTTGGGTGTTGTTTACTTCCTTTGTTTGGGGTTTTCCTTCTAGTAACTTTTGTACAGTTGTGAAGCATAGACACTGGCATTTTCAAGTCCACAGCATGACCTCCCACTTGCTGTGAAGTCACTACAGTTGAAGCCTTATTAACCATGTGCACTTGGTGCCATCACTTTGGATCTTCTTCAAATCTGCATCTTCTAAATGGAAATATTATTTCCTAGTGCTGGAGAAAGACACAGTACTTTTTCCAACTAAAGACATGCTACACACTATACTATCTTCCCTCTCATAGACAATATTTCTACTTGTGTTCAGTAGCTCTTGCATTATTTCTATGGGGAAGAATTTTAATCTCACTAAACAACTGGGAAGACAAATAAACCAAGCACCTTCAAAAAGAAAGCCATGTTAGAGAGAGGGAAAATGAACTTCTCTTTAAAGTCAGTCAGTAATCTATGTGGGCCACTCATATCATATGATGTCTCTCTTCAGCTGCATCCATTTCTGAGGAAAATTAAATTTATAAATGCTGCTGGAGATGAAATAAGCTTCGACAAGAATAAGAATATTATGGAATTGTATAATATACAAAACTTTATTGCATATAGTTTTCGAAATGCATTACTACTTAAAGTGGGAGAGTTTGTCTTCAAGAGCACACAAGATCAAAGCTTTTTCATCAATGAAGTTCTGATTCAATGGCCGAGCAACTTCAAACAGGTCTGGAAAGTTTTCAGTATTTTATATGAAGGGAATTATTTGTAAAGAATTATAAAAAAAAATAATAGTGTAATAATTCTTTGAACTTTTAAAATAACTGTGAAATTTTAATTTCTTAGCTCTATTGTGACTGTGAGCTTGTGTGTGGGTGTTCATGCACACGAGCACATGTGCTTTTTAAGTCCACAGTCAACTGTGGTAATCTTCTTCAGTTGCTGTCAAGTTTATTTTTATCTCTACGAAACCCTTACTTTCTGATTTTGCGGAACTCAGTGGACAGCAGTACCTAGGTTCTGTCTCTGTCTTCATGATCCAAAGTTTGGATTACATTCCTATTTTTCTGTTTTCAACTTTTCTTCCATCCTTTCATCATGATCAAATTCACATTTTCCTTTTTATTGTGGCAAGCATGTTAACTACTAAAACATCTCTTTAGTTCTGTTTGATTACTTTAAATCAGAAATGAACCAATATCTCAGAATTACATATATGTATATATACATACACATAGTAATATACATACAAATGCACACATAATATCAGCTAATTCCTTAGCTAGAATTAGATGAATTGAATCTGAATGTTTGTGTTTGTTCATAATGCAGTGAATGAATGATTGACAGCTCATGCTCATATAGAGGCATGTATGTGTGTTTGTATATGTAAACACACATGCACACAAACTTATGTAAATTTTCACATATAGTAATTATACAGGCTAGCTCATGATCAAGCATTCTTCCATTCACACAATTCATACTCAAGCATATCAATAATTTTACAAGGTTGTGAGCTAGCATATATAATTAATAAATTATGGATTTGGACACAAGACATTTCTGTAAACAATGTGTATGAGCTGCCTAATATATGTGTCAGGAACTGAACTCATATTTCAGTGCAAGAGCTGTATGCATTCTTAACAGCTGATCCAGTTGTTCAGAAACATATTCCTGTTCATATGTACATATTCATTAGACAGAAACTGAATCCAAACCAAGGCAGAAAAGTGGTCTAAGATAGAAATATTTCCTGTCCTACAAAATTTCTAAAAAACTAAAATTGCATTAGAATTTTATTAGAAATGTGATGAAGAATACAACTGGTGAAAGTCCCAATTGATGATGTCACCAACGTTTGAAATGAAAGGCATAGAACAATCCCTAACATAGGGAGACAAGAGTAAAATTTACAGTTACAGATTATAATTCACCAATGGCCAAACCATTTTCATGAGAAAATTGAACTTCCTTTTGCAGCTGAATCAGAGGGCATGCGTGTTACTAAAAGATTGGAAATATAAAGGCTGAAACAAGTGTGCTTGGAGGCAAGAATGATTAGATTCTTGTTTTAAAATCCAACTGTTCCAAAATTCATGCAATAAAATGAGTTCTGGCTCACTGCCTCACAGAAGAGAATATGTTGATGTCCTACACATTTCACACAGGATAGGCAGTAGTGAGTCATGATTTGGTCACCATTAAGGGATGTTGAACATTTAGTATTGAAAAGCATAGTAAGTTTAAATCTCCATTCTACATTCTCACATTAAAACCTCAGAGTTCCTCATAAACAAATACAATTTTCATAGGTTATGTGTATTTAGCCTAAACTCTTTTAAACTGATGTTTAATATCATGACCAGTTTTTCTGTGTTGCCTTCAGACTCCTCAATCTGTATGTACACAGAACTGTGTGCCAGGATTCTTGAAAGTTCTACAAAAAAACAGACCAGTCTGCTGTTTTTCTTGTGCATTTTGTCCAGAGCAGCACATTTCCAACCAGACAGGTAGAAAAATAATACTGTTACTCAAAATGCTTTGGAATTGAGATGGGGAAAGTTAAGAAGTGACTGTGTTCCCTATGTCTCTAACATTCATCCCTTAATCCGTTATTAATCATTGCTGAAGCCACACAATGTGTGAAGTTTAGATTGGCAATTCTCATGCACCCTACTTTTAAAACCTGCATTTTGGTGCATGGAATGGACATCTCAGCTCTTGCAGTGTACCAGCTCATGCAGTGTTCCTCATTAAATATGAGATCTCCAGTTGTCCAGGATCAAGTTTTATTTCAGTGATTAACAAACCTAATGATTCTTGCCCCAAAGTAACTCCAGGAAAACTGCATGTCTGATGGTTTCTGAATGCACAAGAAACTGAACTGCATTTACAACACAGTTGTCATTTTCAGTATCAACAATAAAACAAGCAAGTAAGCAAGTCTTTGTAAATGAAAACATGACTGCTTGTTTAGGGTTGTGGTCATCTGTGTGATAACATATATAAATAACATCATATGGAATGAGAAGGTTGCATTTTTATATACAAACACACACACAAAGACACAAACACATGTAATGAGAAAAGAGCCTATGTATTTGAGAGTGAATAAATATAAGGTGGGTACGGGAGAAGGTTTAGAGAAATGAAAAGAAGAGGCATAGTGAGGCAGTTATATTATTTTTAGAATGAAATTTTTTACAAAAACATAAATAGTCAGAAGGAAAATACATTAATATAATGAAGAGAATCTACTATTTATTATATTAAAAAGGCCAATCCTTAGACAATCATAATACAAACAGAATTTTTATGTATTATTGCAAATGATGAAATGTTGAAAATGAAATATTCTTTATAATCTAAGATCTAATGCTATCACAGGTTAAATTCCTTGCAGAGTGACACATGATTTTAATTCCTATGTTAAAAAGATATGGAGAGAGCAGGCAGCCTTGCCTTATCCCTGATTTCAGTGAAATGATGAAGCTCACATAAGTCATGAATCAAAAACCTAATAGAAGTCCTCAGTTGGGATTGATTTCAGTTTCTCTCTGTTTAGGTTAATGTTGGCTATAGGGTTGCTGTATATTGACTTTACTATGTTAAGGTATGTGCTTTGTGTCCCTGACCTCTCCAAAATTTTATACATGAACAGGCTTTGGATTTTTGGCTTCTATGGAAATGATCATGTGATTCTTTTCCTTCTCTTTGTTTATGTGGTAGATGAAATTGATGGAATTCTATAAACTGAACCACTCCTGCATGCCTGGGATAAAGCCTATATGATAGTGGTGGATGATATCTTTTATGTGTTCTTGTATTTAGTTTGCGAGTATTTTACTGAGTATTTTTGTGTTAGTGTTCATGAGGGAAATTGGTCTGAAGTTCATATATTTCTTGGTTCTTGACTGTGACGTGACTGCGGCTTCATAGAATTAATTTGTTAAGGTTCCTCTGTTTCTATTTTGTGGGATAGTTTGAAGAGTATTTCTATTTACTCTTCTTTGAAGGTCTGGTCTAATTCTGAGCTGAAACCATCTGGCCCTTGGCTTTTTTGGATGGGGAGTTTTGATGACTTCCTCTATTTCCTTAGGGAAAACAGGACATTTTATTTACCTGATCTTGATTTAACTTTGGTAAGTGGAATCTCTCATGAAAATTGTCCATTTTATATAGCTATTAAATGTTTCTGATGTATAGAATTTTGAGGTAAAACCTAATGATTCATTTGATTTCCCCAATTTCTGTACTTCTATCACCCTTTTCTTTTTTTATTTTGTTCATTTGGATAGTGTCTTTCTGCCTTTTAGTTACTTTGGCTAAGAGTTTTTCTCTCTGGTTGATATTTTCAAAGAACCAGCTCTTGTTTTATTTTTTGATTCTTTGAATCATTTCATTTCTAGTATGTTGATTTCAGCACTGAATTTGATTATTTTCAGCCCTCTACTCCTCTTGGCCCTGTCTATGTCTTGTTGTTTTATTCTAGGTCTTTCAGTTTTGTTATTAGATTGCTTGTAAGAGATGTCTCAAATTCCTATATGAAGGCACTTTTCCTCTTAGCACTGCTTTCGTTGTGTCCCATAAGTTTGGGTATGTTGTGCCTTAATTTTCATTGAATTCTAGGAAATCTTTAATTACTTTATTTCTTCCATAACACCTGTCATTGAGTTGTTCAGGTTCCATGCGTATGTCTAGGCATTTTGCTATTTCTGTCATTGTTGACGTCCAGATTTCAAACATGGTTGCGTAATTGGATCCAAGGGATTATTTCAGTATTATTGTATGTGTGAAGACTTGTTTTTTGCCTGAATATATGTTCAGTTTTGGAGAAAGTTGCTTGATTTGCAGAGAAGATCGCATATTTGTGTTTTGGTGAAAATTTTTGAGGACTTCTATTACGTATGTGATTCATGACCTATATAATCTTCATTATTTCATTGTTTCACTTGTGTGATAATGATCTGCCACTTGGTGAGAGTGAGGTGATGAAGTTTACCATTATTACTGTGTTGGGCCTGATGTGTGATTGAAGTTTTAATAATGTTTCTTTTACAAATGCAGGTGCCCTTCTATTTGGGGCATAGTTGTTCAAGATAGTGTCCTCATGGTGGATTTTTCTATGCTGAGGATGAAGTATCCTTCACTTCTCTTTTGAATAATTTTGGTTGGAAGACTATTTTATTAGTTATTAAGATGGTACTGCCACTTGCTTCTCAATTCCATTTAATTGAAAAACCTTTTTCTAGCACTTTACTCCAAGGTAGTGAATTTGGGGCTGAAGTGTGTTTATTGTATGCAGCAGAATGTTGGATCTTGTTTCCATAACTATTCTGTTAGCATGTTTATTTTTATTGGATTGCTGATTCCATTGATGTTGATAGACATTAGTCACCAATGAATTTCAGTTCCTTTTATTGTGGTGTTATTGCAGATAGTGTGTTTGTGGGATTGTTTTCTTTGGTTTTGTTTTCTTTTTATTATTATTTTTTTATCAGTTACATTTTATTAACTTTGTATCCCAGCCGTGTCCTGATCCCTCATTCCCTCCCAGTCCCTCCCTCCCTCATCTCCACCATGCCCCTTTCCAAGTCCACTGATAGTGGGGACCTCCTCCCCATTCATCTGATCCTGTTTTATCAGGTATCTTCAGGACTGGCTGCAAAGCCCTCCTCTGTGGTCTAACAGGACTGCTCCTCCCTTCGGGAGTGGGGAGGCCAAAGAGCCAGTCATTGAGTTCCTGTTAGAAATAGTCCTTGTTCCCCTCACTTTGGGAAACCAATTGGTTACTGAGCTACCACAGGCTACATCTGAGTGGAGGTTCTAGGTTATATTCATACATAGTCTTTGGTTGAATGTCAGTCTCAGGAAAGACCCTGTGTCGAGATATATTTGGTCCTTGTGGAGCTCCTATCCTTTCCCCATCAGACTAACTCCCCTTCTTTCTTATGATTCCCTGTACTCTGCCAAAGGTTTGGTCATGAGTCTTTGCTTTGAAAACACTGCTAGTTAGAGTCTTTCAGATGTGCACAGTAGACTCCTGTCATACGTTCAATGCACATCCCATCTGTCTTTCTAAACGAGGATTGATCCTCTTACCCCATGTCCGCTCAATTGATTATCTTTTTTAGGTGTATAGATTTCATTATGTTTATCATATCTTGTATGTCTATATAAGTGAGTATATCCCATGTTTGTCTTTCTCCTTCTGAGATATTTCACTCAGAATGATCTTTTCTAGATCCCACCATTTGCCTGCAAATTTCATGATTTCCTCCTTTTTGATTGCTGAGTAGTATTCCATTGTGTAAAAATACCACAATTTCTGTACCCATTCCTCCGTTGATGGACATCTGTGTTGTTTCCAGGTTCGGGCTATTACAAATAAAGCTGCTATAAACATGGTTGAGCAAGTATCCCTTTTTTGTACTTGAACGAACTTTGGGTATATACCTAGCAGTGGTATGGCTGGGTCTTGAGGAAGCACTATTCCTAATTGTCTTAGAAAGCGCCAGATAGCTTTCCAGAGTGGTTGTACCAGTTTACATTCCCACCAGCAGTGGAAGAGGGTTCCCCTTTCTCCACAACCTCTCCAGCATGTGTTGTCGCTTGAGTTTTTCATCTTGGCCATTCTGATGTGTGTAAGGTGATATCTCAGGGTCGTTTTGATTTGCATTTCCCTAATGGCTAATGAGGATGAGCATTTCTTTAAGTGTTTCTCTGCCATTCGATATTCCTCTGTCGAGAATTCTCTGTTTAGCTCTGTTCCCCATTTTTTAATTGGATTACTTGGTTTGCTGCTTTTCGGCTTCTTTAGTTCTTTGTATATACTGGATATTAGTTCTCTGTCAGATAAAGGGTTAGTGAAGATTATTTCCCAATCTGTAGGCAGTCATTTTGTTTTGATGATGGTGTCCTTTGCTTTACAGAAACTTTTCAGTTTCATGAGGTCCCATTTATTGATTGTTGCTCTTAGAGCCTGTGCTGTTGGTGTTCTGTTCAGGAAGTTCTTTTGATTTTTGTTCTGATGTTCTTTATATCGTGCGTTTCCTGGGTGTAGTTGTTCTCTTTGTGTTGGAGTTTTCCTTCTAGTAGCTTCTCAAAGTCAGGGATAGTGTATAGGCATTGTTTTAATTTAGTTTTGTCATGGAATATCTTGTTTCCTCCATCTGTGTTGATTGTAAGTTTTGGTTAGTACAGTAGTCTGCTTTGGCATCTGTGGTCTCTTTGCATCTGCATGACATCCCCCAGGTCCTTCTGGGTTTTATAGCCTCTGTTGGAAAGTCTGGTGTGATTCTGATACATCTGCTTTTATATGTCACTTGATCTTTTTCCTTTGATGCTTTTGATATTTTAATTCATTATGTAGATTTATTGTTTTGATTATTTTACGGCAAGAGTATAGTCTTTTCTGGTGTAGTCTATTTGGGGTACTGTAAGCCTCTGGTATGTTTAAGTTTATCTCTTTTTTAAGGTTGGAGATATTTTCTTTTATGATTTTATTAAACATATATTGTGCAACTTGGAGCCTGGAATCATCTATTTAGTCTATTCATGTTGTTCTTGGGTTTCACATTTTCATGGAATCTTTGAACTGTTCTGGTTGTACATTTTCTTTGAGAGATAGACCAGGTTCTTCAATTGTATCTTCAATGCCTGAGATTCTCTCCTCCATTTCTTATATTTGGTGGGTGATGCTTATCCATGTGGTACTTGTTCTCTTCTCTAAGTAGTCCATCTCCAGTATTTTTTGTGTGTGTTTCCTTATTGATTCAAATTCCATTTTCAAGAATTGAATAATTTTAAAAATTCACTTCACCTATTTAATTGTGGTTCTTGTCTATGATGGCCTTTCTTTGTTTGCCTTGTATTTCCCTGTATTTCTTTGAGACATGTGTTCTTTCCCTTTTTATACGTCCATAATAATTGCATAAACATAGATTTAATGTCCTTTTTCTGTGATTCAGCTGTATTAGAATATCCATTGCTCTCAGGGGTGGGTTCTGGTGGAGCCAGGATGTCCCAGTTTTTGTTGACTGTGTTTCTATGTTGGCCTTCAGCCACCTAGTAGTCTGTAGCCTTTCCTGTTTCTTCCTGGAAACTTCACCAAAGACTGGATCCTCCTGTTTTTGGAGTTTAGAGTAGTTATCAGGAAGTTGTCAAATGTGCAGTGGCTCAAGAATGGGTGCATTTTAAGATAAAAAGAATGAGATACAAAGAATGACAGCAACTTGAAGGGGAAGGCACAGGGCAGTGTATGGACATGTAAACATGTAGGGGCTGGTGAATTGAAGGAGAGGAGTGTGCATGCACTGGAACCCTGAATTTTGAGTTGCAGGTACTGGTGCTCATCATTATCAAGGTGAAGGTACCCTAGGTGGCATCCCTGGGATTCCTCAGAATAAAGCTGGGCTGCCACTTTCAGGCCTGCCCCAAACTGTGCTCCCTGTACTTAGATTCATCTGAGCTCTGCCTTCTTGGATCTGGGATCTCTGAAATTCTATTGTTCACCTGGTGTCCAAGAGATGACCAGAAGAACAGTGGCTTGGTGGCTGGGATGCTCTCCCAGTAATCCTGAAGCTGGCCCACAGGGAGCAGGAGGGATCCGAAGTCTGGCTGTTAGAGCACAGAGTCCCTGGATATGGGGATCCAAACTCCCTGGAGTATGTGAGTGGCAGGTGGTCCAAAATTTACTACTCCTGGATCCATGAGATGACTCCAGGGGGCCAAGATCAGATTAACTCCATTGCCTGGATGACCTGTCCAGAACAAGAAGCAGCAAAGTTGATGCTCTGGATCTAATCACCTGTCCATACACTGGTCTCAGATTATATGAATCTCTGCCCCCCATATATGGGGCACACTGGTATCCACCATATTGGATTCTCCATTTCTTGATCTTTTATCCTTCTTTTCTTTTTTGGTGGGAGCCTTTTGTAGCCTTTTGAATTTCCTGATGGGTCTGTTTAGGTCTATTTAGGTTGTTGAATTTTTGTTGAATTCATCTTTGAATAATAGTTGCTTGGGCAAATCTAAAACTTATCCATATCATGACTATTTTTCAGCTGACTAGAATATAGTATGTTTTAAAAATGTTTCCTTAGAATATTGTGAATTTCATTGAATTCTGTAGTAATGTTTATCTGTAATTTCTGATTCTGTTAATTTGAATACTCTACTTTTTCCTTAATTCACTGTCAATTTTCTTTATCTTCTGAAAGAACCAGCTCTTCCTTTGGTTAATTATATGTATTGTTTTGTTTGTTTCTTTTTCACTCATTTCAATTACAATGTTATAATTTCTTTTTATTATGTTATTAAATAATTTGTGTACTATCACAGCATCTGCTAACACCTCTCCTCTCAGGCCCTCCCTCTCACATCAACTCCCAACCAAATGTGCCCCTGCTTCCTTTCTTTCCAAAAAAAGAGAACTCTCAATAATGGATATCAACAAGCCTTGGCATATAAAGTTGCAATAAGATTAAGCACAACTTCTGTTATTGAGGCTACACAAGACAGTCAAATTAGGAGACCAAAGAGTCAGAGACAGCTTTGGTCTTGCTGTTAGGTGTCCCCATAAAGACCAAGCTGCACAACTGTTATATATGTGCAGAGATCCTAGATCTGTTGCATGCATGCTCTATTGTTGGCAGTTCATTCTCTGTGAGCTTGTGCCAGGAGCCTTTCTGTGGGGCCATCCTGCTCATGGAAAGGAGAGGTCTTTGCCTACAGCGTGCTCCAGAGAGCAGATGAAGGTTCAGCGACGAGAGGGAGTTAGTCAGCTGAAGTGTTCAGGGAAATCTAGCAGCTGACTTCTAAAACTCAGACCTTTCTTTGGCTCTGAGTTGTTGACAAGGCTCTTCTTGTTTATGCAAGTTTTACAGTACAAACACTGATTAATGATTATACAAGTGGTACAGAATGGGTGTTTGATTTTATTTTCATTATACAGGAATAAAAGCTCAGTTACAACTTTAAAAATACATAAAGAACATATTTGATTATCATTATTAGCCCTGTAACTCTACTTTAAGAAATCTAAAGAATGTCTCCTTCAAAAAAAAAAAAAAAAACACATTTAATATGTGAGAGCATGCTTTTAGGTTGGAATTGTTTACAGCATGCTCATACTGTCCAGAGAAACAGAAAATACTTTAACTGATCATTTTATGCATAGCAAATACAAATAAATAGCTCCTTTATATATGTATCATCATGTATGCTACAAAGTAGAAAAAGTTTATTTAATTCAATCTATCTCATTCACAAAGTTTCATTCCATATGGCTTGTACCCTCTTTGACCTTCTATCTTTAAGCTACATTTTCCAGGACCTCTAAGCCTATAAGAAAAGCATCTTAAATATATACCCAAATCTCTAGGCCTCTCAGGGTTCACATATTGTCTTTGTTTATCCTGCACCAATATACTGTTTAGGGGCACATACCCCAAGAAAACTCCTGAAATAATAGCTTCATTTCTCTATGTGGTTACCTCTGCTTAATAATCTCCAGGGCATAAAGAAGATTTGCAAACAGTGGACAGATAAAGTTAAGTTTAATATTTTCATAAGACTCAGGTATCATCAGGACTGGTTGCAGTGTCTTCCTCTCTGACTTGGTAATGCTGCTCCCTGTTCAGGGGAGTTGAACAAAGAGCCAGCCACTGAGTTTATGTCAGAGACAGTCCCTGTTCCCCTTATAATGCAGCCAGTCCTGATGAGACCTGATAGGCTACGGTCAGAGGGAAGGGGAGGAGGACATTCCTATCAGCACACTTGGAGAGGGGCATGGGAAGAGATGAGGGTGGGAAGGTGTGCAGGGAATGAGCAAGGGGGCTACAGGAAAGATACAAAGTGAGTAAACTATAATTAATTTAAAAATGCCTAATTTTTAAAAAGACTCACTCATAAGTTTTCTGTATAAAAAACAGAAATTAAATCATAGTGCAGAAAGTGCCCAGTAATGCAACACACACACACACACACACACACACACACACACACACTCACACACACACACACACAAAAACCCAGAGGTTAGAGATAGAAGAACAATGATTGTCACAATCTGCACAGTGAAAAATGGCTGTGTCATTCTCCCTTTCTGATTTAACATTTTTATAGATTCATGGTATTTATGACATGTACGTCATTTTTTAATCTTCAGAATATTACTGGAAGAATGAGAGTGTAAATTAGAACAATTCCCAGGATTATTCTGGAATTAATAATGAAAGAGAAAGAGTCCTGTCCTGAGTCAAAGGATGTCAGAAACTATAGAAATTTATTTGCAACTTCCACAGTTGATATAGGTAATAATTGGTCTGAGCTTATAGCTGGTGTTTGTTGATGCAAGTGTTGTATATTTACCACCAAATCAGAACTGTTCCATAGTTCATGGAGATTGGACCTAACATATCCCCATGTTACTTTAGAAAAATTATTATAGGAGTAGGGTTAACAAATTTCTACTGAAACAGTGAGTAAGAAGAAAAGTGAGAAGAACCCATGACTATGGAAACATTTTTATACATTGATGTCATCAAAATACAAGGTAAACATACTTAGAAACTCAAAGTATAATAAAAGCATTTGAAGGCTTATTTGACAGTATTATTTTATCTGAATATGAGTCTCGCTATCCTAGAGAAACAGTGATAAGCTATTGAGCAGAAAGCTTATTTTTTAATTAAACAAGATAAACTGTAGAAATGCAAATTATAAAAAGTTCATGTCCTTGGCAGTAACAGGAAGCAGAATACACCAAGTTAACACACCTCATTGGAAAGCACTTTAATGAATTAAATGTGCAATGAATAGATACTTATATAAGGTGAAATGTTGACCTAATTACTCCACACAGATCAACAGGAGTGAATCCCTTGCCCAAGTCAAGAGTACCCAAACCCTGAGAGAAACCAGTGCCTGCCCAAGGCAGTGACCTTCCTTTCTTTTGAGGATCCTCTGGGCATAGCTCTGGCCTGCACAGCTCTTTGCTTCTCTGTCAGCACAATTGCAGTTCTGGGGATCTTTCTCAAACACTGAGATTCAGCCATTGTTAAGGCCAATAACCGGACTCTCAGCTACATCCTGCTCATCTCCATCCTCCTCTGCTTCCTCTGCTCCTTTTTCTTCATTGGCCACCCAAACACAGCCTCCTGCATACTGCAACAAATAACATTTGCACTTGTGTTCACCTTGGCTATTTCCACTGTTTTGGCAAAAACTATAACCATAATTCTGGCCTTTAGGGTCACGAAACCAGGAAGAACAATGAGAAGGTTGTTTGTCTCAGGTGTCTATAATGCTGTCATCCCTATCTGTGTCTTGATCCAACTCATTCTCTCTGGAGTCTGGCTGGGAACCTCACCTCCATATACTGACAGAGATGTACACTCTGAATATGATCATATCATCATTTTATGCAACAAGGGCTCAGTTACTGCTTTCTACTGTGTGCTGGCCTATTTAGGGACCCTGGCCCTAGGCAGCTTCACTGTGGCTCTTCTGGTGAGGAACCTGCCTGACACATTCAGTGAGGCCAAGTTCCTGACATTTAGCATGCTGGTGTCTTGCAGTGTCTGGGTCACCTTCATCCCAGTCTACCTGAGCACCAAGGGCAAAGCCATGGTGTCTGTGGAGGTCTTTTCCATCTTGGCCTCCAGTGAAGGGCTGCTGGGGTGCATCGTTTTCCCAAAGTGCTACATTATTGTCTTAAAACTTGATAAGAACTCATTGAGATGTTTGAAAAACAAAAATATAGCATACAAAAACTGATCATTTTGATGTATTGGTTTCTCTAATAAAACTCATTAGTATACTAAAAATAAAGTATTTACCTACTTTTCAGAAACTTTTTTTCTGAAATATATATTTAAACAAAAATAAGAGCCCCTAACTTTGTCTCACAACCACAGACACTTTATTTCAGAAGAGAAGCTGCTGCTAAAATTTTAGTATGTTATGCATGTTACTTATGAATTCAATTCATAGACAATATAAATATTCAAATGTAATTACATGACAGTAACTAAGATAAATAGTACAAGAACTAAATACTTCTCTTTTTTATTTTGGGAAGTATAACAGGGAATTGGGTGGCATTGAGATTCTCTACATAACAGGCAAAAAAGTCGATCTCTGCAAAGGGAATGGACTTTTGAACAGGTTGAGCCATTCCAGATATCAGTATAGAGAATTTTGTAAAACATAAAAATAAATCTACTGCATGACCCTGTTCTCTTTTCCTTTACAAATGTAAAAATGACTAGATATCCCACTTAGAAATACTTGCTCAGTCATGTTCATTATTATTCTATTCACAATAGGTAAGAAATGGAAACTCATAAATATCTTTAACACGATAAATCAATAAGAAAAATATCACACATAAATATATGTAAGAGAAAAATTATAATTAAGGTAACCCGTATTCAGAAGACAAATATCTCCCATTCTATACTCTGGGGGATCTAGCTCCAAATGTTCTGATGTGAGTATTCATCACGGAATAACTGTAGAAACAAGAAAACATACAATGGCAGGGTATAATTGATCTTACTGGGATAATGTGTGGGAGGAACTCTAAATATATAGATGGATAAATATATAAAAGAAGGAAGTCGGTGAAATAATAGTAAATATTTGTGAAAGAGTTTTAAGCAACCATTCTCTGAATTATCTACATAAAATCCCTATAATACATGTAAGTCCATTCATGAATATAAACATCATAACTTAAATATTTTTAATAATGCACACAGATAAGTAAAGTTCACAAATAAGTAAAGTTTCATCAATTCATAACTGACGAAAGAAGCTTTTCTTTACACCAACAATCATAACTGAAAAGCACAACCAATCATAAGGCAGAATCCTGGAGAACACTCACACATATCTACAAAACAATTCCCAGATCTAAGCCTCAGAAATCATGCAGCACAGCTGATGAAAAAAGTTTATAAAAAGAAAATCAGAGTAGGTTCTGGTACTGTGTCTCCTAATAACACCAGAAGCCACAGCCATAAGACTTACCAATATAACAAATAAAGAAAAAAAAAAAAACACTTACCAATATACCTGCATAAACATGGCCTGAAAGTTGAAAAATATAAGACATGTGAATGTGCTCCAGAAAGAAACCACTGGCCTCAATCATATGCAAAAATCTACAGGGAACTGATAAAGGCTGAGAGTGGGATAAATATTCTTCCCAGGAAAGAGCGTACAATCAGTTATCCAACACCAAACAATCAGCCCTGAAAACATCCATGGAAGCCACATTATTAAACTGAGCAACTAATGTTAAGAGTATAATACCAATTAACGAAAAAAAAAACATGAATTTAAGAGAGAAACAGGAGAGGTATATGGGAAAGTTTGGAGGGAAGAAAAGAGAAGGCACAAAATTATATAATTATATTATAGCCTGAAAAACGAACTAAATATTACCTCTTCAGCTCATGATTTTAAAATGAATTGCTATTGAGTAGTATAAAAATTTTGCAGGTAAAGATATGGAACTAGAAAAAAAATCATGTTATATGAGGTAATGTGAACACAGACAGACAAACTTCACATATTCTCTCCTCTAAGATTCCTAGCTTTAATCTGAGTATGTATGTACTCAGATGTGAGACCATATCTGGCAGTAATTGAAATAACAAGGAATGACAAAAAGAGCATTTCCCAGATGAGAATGGAGTTGTTGTGGGAGCAGCAAAAAGTAGAAGATTTTAAGTGATTTGAAAGAGGAAAGGGGGAAAACATGAGGGGGTTATAATAATCAGGAGGTGAGAATGAGAGAAATACAAAAGGGAGAAAGGTAAAAATAACAGTAAGGATGCCTGAAAAAGTAACACGGAATCATACTAGTAACTATCTACCTAAGATATGTATAATCCATATAAGTTGTATAAAACGAAAATTTAGTTTAAATGAAACGTTGTCCCTGTGATGACAATGGTCCTTCCATCTAACAAGAACTCCAACACCAGGCATGAGAAGTCAACTTTTGAGTTTTAGGTAAGGGATTTCTAAGAGAATCCTCAAAAATTATATGCTATTACCTATCTGATGTGAAAACTACAGTCCATTTCTAGCCCAAAAAGATGCTTTCTGTTCGGTCTGAAATACCTGAAAATAACAGGATACAGAATGATTCCAGAACTAGGAAATTGAAGAGGTGCCCTGCTACCTCTTGAACTTTGAATTCCCACCGACTGTCAGGTTCTTGGAATATTATAACCTTAAAGTTTTCCTCATGTGCCTGCTTTTTCAACATTACATACGACATTGAAAACATGGCATGTATGCTTGTGGGTCCTCGCGTTCCACTTAACATTCTCCACAGTCCTGGTCCAATCGCCCCTGTCTTAGTAGCCTTCCAGGTTCTGAATCTATCTTCTACATTTCAGCCCCACATCTAGCCACTCACACTGTATTATAGGTGTCTCTTAGAGAAAAATTATCTGTTTTATCTTGTACGACTGTGAACATCCTTATGACAGAGCACTGAACTACTGATGAAATGTCCCAGACATGGAGGTGAACGGTGGACCTGCAGAATTCCTATAACAGAGCACTCCTTAGCCTGGGAACTACAAACAATCTCAGAGTGCATTGTGCAGGCTGCAAGCCTCTGTGAGAACTACAAACATGGCGGGCCTCGGGGCAAGGCCTTCTGGGATTGTTTGTAGTCACATATGCAGGTCTCATCCTGTCTTCTGGTTTACCAGTCGCAGACGCGGAAATATTACAATTTCCAGAATGCTGGGCGCACTGCTCCCACGCCACCCTCGGTATCCTTGCTTTGCCAGGACCCAGAAGTATTCCCCGAAGCCCTTTCCCGTCGCCACAGCGCACACAGCATTTTCCCTGGTTCCCGGGGATCTGTAAATGTCCCTCCCCTGCGCTCCTCGCCATCTTCAGTATCACAAGCCTTTTGGTGCCGATTCGTGACGTCATCGCCACGCCCCCAGTATCGGAAGTAAACGTGCTGGGCCGCTAGAAGCTGCTTGCGTGCAGTGAAAATGTTCAGTTAGAATTCTCCTGATTAGACATAGTCTAGCCGGTCCCTGGTCCTTGGAGAAGGAATCCTGGGGTACCTACCCACTTTTATTAGTCATTTCGACTCTCCCAGTCGAAGCAGAGCTGTTCTAAGGAAGAAGAAATGCGCTCACACAGAAAATAATTATTTTTTTTTAATTTTTTTTTTAAAGCTGGAGGCTGGAGAGATGTCTCAGAGGTTAACAGCACTGCCTGCTCTTCCAAAGGTCCTGAGTTCAATTCCCAGCAACCCCATTGTGGCTCACGACTATCTATAATAAGATCTGCTGCTCTCTTCTGGTGCACGGGCGGAATGCTGTAGAAGGGAGGGAGGGAGGGGGGAGAGAGGGAGGGAAGGAGGGACGGACGGACGGACGGATGGATCTAAAAAAAGAAAAAAAAAGGTGGACTCAGTGGCTCACGCCTGTCATCCAAACTGCCAGGGCTCAGTGACACAGAAACCATATCTCTTCCCAAGGTGCCGGGTTCCATCCCCAGTGACCACACGGTGGCGCTCGACCCATCTCTCAAGGGATCCTTGCCCTCTGGTGGCATACAGGTGTCACTTTATAGAGGTGATGTGCTTAATTTAATACTATGTATTTATTTCAATTTAATAAGAACACACAAAGGAGTGTCTTGAGAGCCGGGCTCCTCCCAGAGTCCTGTGGGGTCAGGACGCGGGAGGAGTCTGTGCTAGATCAAAGCAGGGCCCGGGGCCACCCAACCTGTGTCCATCCTCTCATGCTCTCCTCAACCTCTTAGTAAGATTCTGGTGCTAAGAACAACACTTCCGCAAGTCATTAGACACAGAGAATCCCAGCTGGCACCTACCTAGGACCTTCACCCCCTATGGACTACTGTTCATGATAAAGGAACATATGCTGCGTGCCACCGGAAAAGAAAAGTACACACCAGCCCAGCCATACACCCTTCATTCTCCAATGGTAACCTGCCTAAATTTTTGCTGGTGGGCTTGTGGCACAAATGTCATGAAAGTGACCAACTAATATCTGCTTGGGTTTCAGGAGGCCCACTCCATGAGAAGGAACCTTTATCCAACACTGCTTGGGTGGCCAGGAGCCTGAGTCTGCACAGGCCAGGGACATAAGAGAAATCTGAATGCTACAGCGGCCCAAGCTTTGAACCCCAGCATTCAGAAGGCTGACACAGGAGGATCACATGTTCAAGGCTGGCCTCCCCATGAAAAGGTGCAATTTACTCATCCATCCAGTTAGCTCAGGTAAGGCAGCATACAGCCTCCCGGTGGTCATGAGTAAGAAACATCCTGAAAACACAATGATAAATTTCATTCACCACATGGTGACATAAACTGTTGAGATATACTCGACAGTATTCATTCAAACTTATGTGTGACCAAGTAAAGAATCATTAAGAAATTTGTTAATGTTTTGATTTTCTTACTTGAAAAACAATGCCTCCTTCTACAGATGTTCATAACACATTCATTTATATTTTAGAAAATTTAAGTAACATGAAGTAAAGAAAAGTGGGACCAGGGCTAGAGAGGTAGCTCAGATGTTAAGAGCATTGGCTGTTCTTGTAAAGGTCCTAAGTTTAATTCCCAGTAACCACATGGTGGCTCACAACCATCTATAGTAAGATCTCATGCCCTCGTATGGCTTGCAGTGGTACATGCAGGCAGAACACTGTAAAATAAATGAATAAATAAACCAATAAATCAATAAATTAGAAGAAAGAAAGAAGGAAAGAAAAGACCATGAACAAATTAATACCTTAAATTCCTTCTTAATGTTCTTGGATAAGGCTGAAGTGGTTGCTCAGAGGTTAAGGACACTACTCGCTATCCTTCCAAAGGTTATGAGTTCAATTTCCAGCAACCACATGGTAGCTCACAACCATCTATACTGAGATCTAATGTGCAGGCAGAATGTTGTATAAATAATAAATAACAAATAATTCTTTAAAAAGTTTTGGAAACATGATCCTCCTGTATAGACTAGGATCAAAGGGAATGGGAGGAGGACCTCCTTTATCAGTGGGTTGAGGATGGGTACTGGTAGGGGAAGAGGGAGGGACGGTGGGATTGGGAGGGAGGGTGGGAGGGAGGGAGCTACAAGGGGGATACAAAGTGAATATACTGTAATTAATAAAAATAAAAAAACATGTAGCCTTGTAAGATAAATGCTACTTAACAGACATAAAGAGGGGGAGACAAGTAAACAGATAACTGTGCTTAGCCCACCTCAGAGAAATTGTATGAACAGTTCCTAAATATAAACACAATAGGCAAGCTAAGTGTATTTTATCATGCCTTTAATTCCAAACAACCCTCAGGAGGCAGAGGTAGGTATATCTCATAGAGCTAGATGGTAGCCTGGTCTATGCAATGAGTTCCAGAATAGTCAGGGGCACAGAATACTCTGCAAAAATTAATCAAACAAACAATAGATAGAAAGAACTGACAGCTCTTTGCTCAAGTTTCTACACAGAGCTATTCATTCCCTCTAGTTATGTACATATCTTCTAGAAACTTGAAGTGCCTCACTTTAAATTGTAACATTGATATGATCTTCCTAAAATGAAATCTATATTTAAACAGTTACAAATAACAGATGAAAGCATCAGCACTGTAAATATTGGTCAAAAATAGGCAACATAGGGTGTGAGAGTTGGCTCAGCAGTGAAGCGATTTCACTGGTCTTGCAAATAACTAGTCCTGATTGCCAGTACTTACATAAATATGGAAATCAGGAACCACGAGGAACTGGAATGAGTGGCAACAGAGCCCACGGAGAATCCTGGGAATCAAACACCAGAGACAAGACTGAAAGGAGCAGATCTAACTTTATTATCCATTGTAACAGCCTGAAAAGACTGAAAGCCCAATCAGAACCTCCTATGCTATCCTCAAGTACCAGGAACAATCAATGCAGTTGGTTCAACTATAAGGAAAAGTGGGAGTTGAGTGGAGAGACAAGGTCATGTTAGGAGACAGATTGGGAAAGAATCTTCCCCAACCCTTTATCTGATGGAGGGCTAATATCCAGTATATATAAAGAACTAAAGAAGCTGAAAAGCAGCAAACCAAGTAATCCAATTAAAAAATGGGGAACAGAGCTAAACAGAGAATTCTCTGTAGAGGAATAGCAAATGGCAGAGAAACACTTAAAGAAATGTTCAACATCATTAGCCATTAGGGAAATGCAAATAAAAATGGCCCTGAAATTTCACCTTACACCCATCATAATGGCAAAGATGAAAAACTCAAGTGACAACACATGCTGGAGAGGTTGTGGAGAAAGAGGAACCCTCCTCCACTGCTGGTGGGAATGTAAACTTGTACAACCACTCTGGAAATCAATCTGGCGCTTTCTCAGACAACTAGGAATAGGGCTTCCTCAAGATCCAGCCATACCACTCCTAGGTATATATCCAAAAGAGGCTCAAGTACACAATAAGGACATTTACTCAACCATGTTTGTAGCAGCTTTATTTGTAATAGCCAGAAGCTGGAAACAGCCCAGATGTCCGTCAACTGAAGAATGGATGCAGAAATTGTGGTACATTTACACAATGGAGTATTACTCTACAATGAAAAATAAGGAAATCATGAAATTTGCAGGTAAAGGGTAGGACTTGGAAAGGATCATCCTGAGTGTGCTGTTCCAGAGGCAGAAAGACACACATGGTATATACTCACTCATATAGACATATAACATAGGATAAACCTATTAAAATCTGTACATCTAAAAAAACTAATGAGGAGAAAACCCTGACTAAAATCCTCAATCCCCATCCCAAAAGACAAAGAGACTGTACATCAGAAGAAGGAAACAGGAAACAACCTAGAAACCTGCCACAGAGGGCATCTGAAAGGCTCTGTCCTACAGACTATCAAAGCAGATGCTGAGACTTATGGCCAACTGTTGGGCAGAGTGCATGGTATCTTATGTAAGAAGTGGGAAATAGTAAGATCTGGAGAAGACAGGAACTCCACAAAGAGAGCAACAGAACCAGAAAATTTGAACACAGGGGTCTCCCCAGAGATTCATACTCCAACCAAGGACTATTCATGGAGATAACCTAGAACCCCTGCACAGATGTAGCCCATGGTAGTTCAGTGTCCAAATGGGTTACATAGTAATGGGAAGAGGGACTGCCTCTGATATGAACTTCTCTTTGATCACCTCCCACTGAGGGGGGAGCAGCCTTACCAGGCCACGGAAAATGACACTGCAGCCACTCCTGATGTGATCTTATAGACTAAGATCAGAAGGAAGGAGAGGAGGACCTCCTTTATCAATGGACTTGGGGAAAGGCATGTGTGAAGAAAGGGGAGGGAGGATGGGATTGGGAGGGAAGGTGGGAGGGGCTTACGGGGGGATAGAAAGTGAATAAAGTGTAAGAAAAATAAAAGAAAAAGAAAATACCCACACAAAAAATGGGAGGTCACAGGAAGGAGACTTTACAGTCTCCTCCTTATCTGTACATTGCATATAAGTAGATCATCTGTACATTCAACCAAAAAGTTCTTCAATAACTGCTTCTCTCAATGATGCCCTCAATTGGTTACATATGACACTGAAAAACATTCCTTCACTATCTATGTCCCTGGATCCTGATAACCCATCCTGTCACCTTGTACCTGTTTTGCCAGCAAGAAACTGAAAACTCAGATTTATAGTGATTTAAACATATAATGATATAATGTTATTATTTATCAATGTTAAAAACAAAACACAACAAAGAAAAACAAAACACAAAGCAGCTATCTAGATCTGCTATGGCAACCCTACTGTCAGTCATTAGTTATCCAGGATCTTTCTAGCTCTTTGCTCTGTTACTCCCTACCCAAGATGGCTGCTACATCTCCAGTCCTTTGCTTGCTTGCTTGCTTGCTTGCTTGCTTGCTTGCTTTTGTTTGCTTGGATTGGGTTTGTCTGTGTAGCTTTCCTGGATGTCCTGGAACTAGATCTATAGACCAGGATGGCCTTTAATGCAGAGATCCAAATGCGTCTGCCTTGCCTCCCAAATTCTGGGATTAAAGGTGAGCCACCACCTCCCATCTGATCTCCAGTCTCAGCTAGAGAAAGGCTGGGAATACACACCATTACCTACTTAGAACAATTTTGAAACATTATATTCATCATTCCATTTATTTTCAACTAATGTAGACATAGTCACATGATTATATCTGTTAAAAATTTAAAGACAGCTGGAGATGATTCAGTGATTAAAGAGTACTGACTGCTCATCAAGTGGTGCAAGCCCTTAATGCCAGTGCTTGGGTGGCAGACGCAGGTGGATCTCTGTGAGTCTTAGGCAGAGTTCCAGAACAGCCTGGATACACAAACCACACAGAGATACCATGTCTTGACAATCTCTTCCCCCACAAAAAAAGAAGGAAAAAAAGAAAAAATAAATCTAAAAAAAATGTTTTAATTTGAAAACAATCTCTTTTGTACAGCCATGTAACTAGACAAAAATTATGGCTCACATCACCTACAATAAAAGTAATATCTATTAGGGAGAGCTGAATATCTATTCCAAGTTCACCAAATGTATTTTCTGCTCCTCTTCTTTCATCCCCTAAGCAATGGTGTACCCCAAAGCCTGGGCCCTTGTCAATTATTCATATCTCTGCTATGCTTGTAGACAGGAGACCAACATAACTGTCATCTGAGAGGCTTCATCCAGCAAATAATGGAAACAGTTGCACAGATGCACAGTCAAAAAAAAAAAAAACATTAGGCAGAACTCTGGGAATCTTGTGGAAGAGTTACAGGAAGGATTGGAGAGGTAGGAGACCATAAGAAAACCTACATAGTCAGCTCACCTGGGACTATGGGGCCTCAAAGAATCTGAACCAGCAACAAAAGAACATGCCTGGCCTAGCCCTGGGCCTCTTACACATATGAAACTGATGGGTTGCTTGTCCTCAAGTCAGTCCCCTAGCAACTATAGCAGGAGCTGTCTCTGACTTGGACTCTGTTGCCTCCCTTTGGATCCCATATTCCTATCCAGGGCTGCCTTGTCTGGCTGCAGTGAAAGAGGAGGTACTTAATCCTGATATAACTTGATGTGCCTGGGTAGGTTGGTTGGGGGACATACAGGGAAAGTGTTTGGGAGTTTGGGACTGGCAGGAGATGAGGGAGTAGGGTTGTGAGTGGGCTGTAAAATGAACAAATAAATAAATGAAGAAAAATATAACTGACCTATAATCATCAAAGTGACAAGATCATGAAAAAGTTGAGGGAACTGTTCCATACTGAAAGAAACTAAAGAGATAAAAAAAAGAAACACTTAAATATACCAGCTTCTTTTGACATTTTTGTGAGTAATAACATAGTCAATAAAACCCACATTAAATGGAATATTATGTCAGCGTGAATTTCCTATTTTGATAGCTGCATTGTCATTATGTAGGACAACATTCTTGTTTGCATAAAATTGACACTAAACCATTCAGAGTGACAGGGCATGAGGTCAACAGCTTCCTCTCAAAATGTCCAAAGTAAAACAGCACTTAACTGTGTACCATACTTGGAACATTTTTCAAGCTTGTTATTGTTTTAAAATTGTTGTGGGGGAAGCTGGGCATGGTCTTTAACCCCAGCAATTGGAAGGAAGAGGAAGGTGGATCTCTGTAGGTTCAAGACCAGCCTCTACTACATAGGGAATCCCAGAACAGCCAGCCAGGGTTCTGTAGAGAGAATTCTCAAAAAAACCCTAAATAAAATTATTTTAGGGGGAAGAACAATGTAACTGAAAACTGAACAAGATTAAAAACAAAACTGAATCTCCACGCTAGCAGTCTGGGTAAGATAATGTCTGTAAGAAACTGACAAGTGAAATGACATGACATTTTGGAGCAGCAAGAATATTCTCTAAATAAAGCCCAATGTCGTCTTTGTGTGTGTGTGTTCATGATGCTGGTGAAGCATGCATACTAGGGAACACATAGGAAGGTTAGAAGACAACTCTGTGCAATCACTTCTTGCCTTCCACCTTTTCATAAATTCAGGCATCGAACTCAGGTCTCCATGCTTGCTTAACAAGAGCTTTTATCTGCTGAGCCATCTCATCGACCTGCAAGCGGTTTTTTAAGTGACCTCAATTAGGCAGTAGTGAGAAAAAACTGGGAAGAATCCCTTCTCTGAAACAAATTCTTAGGAATGAATAAATAATAAACATTGGTACTCTAGTGCTACCAACGACTAACAATCAGCAAACACAACCTAAGCACCTCCAGAGACAAGGGGATGCAGGGCTGGTAGCTAAAATTCCTTGCAAGTGTAAAACTGGAATTGCCCTGAAATAAAAGAGCTTTCCCAAGTCTATAGTAACCTTGTTATTATGTCCTAGTTATCTATACATAACAACACAAAGAGATAAAAATAATAAGCCTGCGTGAACCGTGTATACTCCTGGTTGTGCAAGTCCATTAAAGTATAAACAGCAGTGTATCTGCCAAACTGTTCCTTATGAAGAATTCTCGGACAAATAAACGGAACAATCAAAACTCATGAAAGCCAAGTGAGAGAGACCACTGGCTCTCTTTACCCAAGAGTCTGGCTGTCTTTACTTAAGAAGAATCATTTCATTCTGGAATGTTGGCATATACATCCTGAAAAAAATAATGTTCCTAGAAATGTGCATGGATCCTGTAGCCTTTCCAAGTACCCTGATTTCTTTCAGCCCAGATGTGTAAGCTCCCCACCCCACGAGCTCCAGAGCAGCGGGGAGGCAGCACCGGACTCTCTGCTCTTACTTTCCAGGAGGACTGGTCCCAGCATCATTCTTCCTCAGGATGCAGGGCACAAGTGTATCCCTAGGAACTCCACACAGTGTGGTCCTGCCCTCCCAACCCAGGCGGCCCGAGGGCGTGGCTCCGGGTAGCAACAGCCTCCACAGAAGCTCATGGAGTAACTCGGGCAGGCTCTCCTGACCCGGCCAGCCCACCAGCCTCCAACTGCACAGCCCTGGCCTCCTCCACAACCGCGGTCCTGCGGGTCCCTCACATATGCCGACAGCCAGCCAGACTCAACCGCTCCGAGATGGCCGACACCCGTGGACCCGCCGCTCCTCCACCGCGGGACCCAACCGTCTCTCCTCCTCGCCTCCCAGCCAGGACGCCAGGCCCAGCACCATCTAGCCCAATGGATGGCTGCTAGGGGCGGAGGCCGAGCCCAGAGGCGGAGGAGGGGGAGGAGCCCAGGGCAGGGACAGAGCCCGAGGGGGCGGAGGCGGAGCCCGGGGCGGGGAAGGGGGAGGAGCCCGGAAGATGAGGGAGGCGGAGCCCGCAGTAGCAGAGGCGGAGCCTAGTGGAGGCGGCGGCGGAGCTCGGAGTGGAGACGGGGAGGGGCCTGGAAGCGGAGGAAGGCGGAGCCCTGGGAGGTGAAGGCGGAGCCCGGGGGAGGAGGGAGGCGGAGCCCGGGGCGGAGGCGGAGCCTAGGAGGCACCCGCTCAACACCCTTACCTGGCTTCTCCTGGTCTCAGCCCACCACGATGAAGTAGTCCACTAGCTGAGCCATGACCGCCGCCATCGTGCCAGGGAAGCGGGTTCCGGTCCACCAGCCCTCGCCGCCACCGCCCACCAGGCCCAGGAGAGCCCAGCGTTTTCCCTTTAGCGTCTGTAGCCATAGCAACGGCGTTTACGCCACGCTTGACAATGGAGGCGCGCACTGCGCCTGCGCTGCGCCTCGCGCAAGCCCCTCCCCCGCCCCATCTGAGAGAGCTCGCCCTTCGGGTTCCCCCGAGGCCGCTTGGACCCTCGGCTCAGGAAGTGGGCGGCTGCTCCGAGGGGGAGCTCTTAGAGGCCGCCCTCTGCCTCAACGCCCCCCTCCCCTATTCTTTATTTTCCTCTATCAGGGGTCTTTCCTTCTGCCTTCTCTCTCCCTTTTGCAGTGGGGGGAGAAGGGCTTGGAGGGTCGTGAGGTCACTGGAAAGCTTGCTCTTTGCTGCCTGCTTGCCACTGGCCGCGCAGCAAAGATTCTCCCGCCCTCTGCTGGAAGCTTGTAATTTGCACCACCGAGGCTTTCTGGCTGCACGTTTTCTGTTTATGTTGTGCAGATTGGGATTTTAGAAACATGCCACCGAGCTGGCCGGGGGGGGGGGGGGAAAGACTTGCGCAATCTTCAGAGACACCTATGGTTTCTGGGATTCCTGGGCTGGGAGCGTTCACCTTGGGCTTTCCTCTGAGTGCCCAAGAGAGTTGGGTTCCACCTAAGAACAGGGCATCCCAGGGATCCTCCTGAAATGGTCCTGTCGCACCCCAGGGAGCCCTGCCCACCTGAATTTCACTGCTTTTTTGTTTCAAAGCTCTGGTAGCTGAAACAGGTATTAACTTCCAAGTTGCTCTATTGCAAAAGTGCAATCAGATAAATTCATGGGGCTCTTTGTCCAGTCTAGAGATTATCCTAGTCGATTGAGTTTATTTTTTATTTCTTTTTTATTTTTTTTAATTTTCATTAGTTACAATTTATTCACTTTGTATCCCCCCTGTAGCTCCCTCCCTCCTCCTCTCCCAATCCCACTCACCCTCTCCCTTCTCCACCCATGCCCCTCTGCCAGTCCACTGATTAGGGGTGGTTTTCCTCCCCTTCATTCTGATCCTAGTCTATCAGGTCTCATAAGGACTGGCTGCACTGTCTTCCTCTGTGGCCTGGTAAGGCTGCTCCCTAAAGGGGAGGTGAACAAAGAACAGGCCAGTCAGTTCATGTCAGAGACATGCAAAATCCATACACATAAAATAAACAATCTTTTTATACTTGGAATAAATTTATATATCATAAAAGTAGATATACACTCCATTGGCATTTAATATATCTCACCATTGGACAATGAATACAGCTGTCTTGTTTCAAACCATTTTCATCACCCACCCAAAATCCATTAAATATACACTACCATTTCTCTCTCTAGGCCCTGGCAATAACCACTCACTTTCTGATTCTATGGGTTTGCCTGTTTCTTATAACTTGAATTAATCTTGTCTGGAATATTGTTTCCTAGGTTTTGGGGTTTTGCTTTTGGGTTGGTTGGTTGGTTGATATTTTGAGTGAGGGTCTCTCTGTGTAACCTTGGATGTCCTGGAACTCTCTTTGTAGACAAGGCTGACCTTGAACTCACAGAGATCTGCCTACCTCAGCCCCCTGAGTGCTGGGATTAAATGTGTGAGCCATCACACCACCACCTGGCTTTTTTCCTAGTTTTATCCATGCTCTATCATTAGTGCTGCCTTGTACTATATCAGAGCATCAGTACTGCATTCTCCTTTACTGTTGAATAACCCTCTTCTCTATGTACAAATCAGGCCTTGCTTATCCACTGGTGATTTAGAGCATTGTTTCTGTCTAGCGCCATGACCATGTATAGAAAATATGTGAGTGGGGCTAAAGAGATATCTCAGTGGTTAAGAGTACTGGTTGCTCTTTCAGAGGTCCTGAGTTCAATTCCCAGCACCCACATGGTAGCTCATAACCATCTGTACTGAGATCTGATGCCCTCTTCTGCCATGCAAGTGTACATACAGATAGAGCACTCACATACATAAAATGAATAAATCTTAAAAGAAAAAAAAGTGCCTGAGTACCAGTTTGCAATTCTCTTGGTATATCCTTAAGAGTAGCACTAATGGACAGTAGTAAATTACATATGGTAATGATTTTACCTACCAACACTGAACAAGAATTCTAACTTTATTTCTATCTTTATATCTTTGTCAGCAGTTGTTTCCTTGGTTGTTTCTTTTTTAAATATTATAGATATCTTCAGAGGTATAGATTACTGTTTGTTTGTTTGTTTGGGATTTTGTTGTTTTGCTTTACTTTTTTAGCTTGTTTAAAAAACAGGGGGGTTTTCTCTGTGTAGCCCTGGCTGTCCTAAAACTCACTCTGTAGACCAGGCTTTCCTCATACTCAGAGATCTCTCTGCCTTGTACTCCTGACTGAGTGCTGGGATTAAGACTGTGCCACCACTGCCTAGCCCAATAAGTGTGAATTATTAATTTATGCTGTTGCTCTTAAGACAGGGTCTCACTAGAGACCCAACTAACCTGTGACCTAGTTTACTCTTGTACTCTGGATCCTCCAGCCTAATTTTCACCCCCAATACTGAGGTTAACAGCATGGAATTAACCACCAGGCCTAGCCTAGTAGATGTCTTACTGTCCTCCTGATTTATATTTCTTTAATGACTCATGGTGTTCAGCATATTTTCCTCTGTATGTCTGCCATTTCTAAATCTTCCTTGGAGAAATATCTATTCCAGTCCTCTGCCTAACTACACCTTTACCACACCCTGCTGAGGTGTCTAACCCTTGGCTTCCCCCATGCTAGGCAAGCTCTGTTGTACTGAGCCATACCCCTAGCCCAGCCCTGTTTGTTTTTGTTGTGTTTGTTATTCTAAAAACTAGACTTCTGTCAAATAAAAACTCTGCAGACTTTTTTTCTGTAGACTGTCATGTTATCTTCTTGATATTACCCTTTGGTTCAAAAAAGTATTTTACTTTGATGAAGTCCAAAGTTTTATTGGTTTTCTATGATTTTTGTGTCATATTTAAAAATTAATTATTGAATTTAACATCATGAAAGTTCACTTCTATGTAACCTTTACACACTTATAGCTCTTATATTTTGGCCTTTGATCCATTTTGGGTTGACTTTGTAATGATAGGGTTCTCATTTTATCTTTTTTAAAAGATCTATGTTTATTTTGTGTGTGTATAACTCTTTGTGTGTACGTATGTATGTGTGTGCATGTGATGACCAAAAGAGAGTGTCAGAGACCCCAGATCTAGAGGGAGAGACAACTGTGAGCATCCAGCATGGATGCTAGGAACTGAACTTAGTTCTTTGGATGAGAATCAAGTTCTCTTAACCACTAAGCCATCTCCCCAGCCCCCATTTACTCTTTAAATGCATATTGTTTAAATTCTCTTTGAAAATATTGACATTAACCTGAGGTAATCATTGTTCATCCTACTAATACTAAACTACATTCCCAACTTGCAAGTTTATTTTAATTTCTTTCTTTTTCTTTATTGAAGTTGTTTTCCAAATCTAGAATTGAGCACTACCTTCTTGACTATGTTTATTCTATTAATGTCTTAGATAGACTAGTGGACATTTAAATGGCTGTTTTGTAAATGAAGTTTTCCCATGACATAAGGTAAAGGCCTAAAAGTACTGTGTGTTTCTATCTATGCATGAACACATTAACATCCACTGAAGATATACTTTGGTTTCTCACCTAACAACTGCCAGGCTGCTGAAACTAATAAGCCTGGACAGGACAGCCTGATTGATGAGGCTGGCTAAAGGCCATTCCACCCCCTAAGATAACTACCATCATCTTTCACTAACAAGGGAGAGAAAAATCCAAGTCCAGATTTGTTTTGCTGAGGGCTGGGAGCCTCAAGTGATAAAGCTATGCAAGAGAGAAGACAGCCTTTCTTGCCTTACAAGACAAGATGAAGCTGATTCCTAGTGTGGGGGGGATTTCTCAGCCTGATACTCCCCGTGTGGACTGTGGTGGGGTAAGTGGTTTCACTGTACAGTCATTGCCAATGCTTGCTGTGGTTAGCCACTACAGTTTAGGCAGGCAGTCTGAGAGTTGGATTTGATCACATTTCCTGCAGCCACAACCAGGGCTCCTTCAGATTTCTTCTCCCAACCCATAACTTAGGAGACTGAGAGATGTGGAAATTTCCCTGATGACTGCCATATCTCAAAACACACAGTTGCCTAAGCAAAATTCTCAATGACTGCTACCCTCGATACTGGCCTTTCACTCAGGCCCACAT
The DNA here is from genome assembly GCF_030254825.1 of Meriones unguiculatus. NCBI lineage: Eukaryota > Metazoa > Chordata > Mammalia > Rodentia > Muridae > Meriones > Meriones unguiculatus. The sequence continues at coordinate 5,235,061 of NW_026843647.1, forward strand.
TCGTCTTTCAGTCCTGTTGCTCCTACTTCCCACATGTCCATTTCACACTCACATCATTGTCATTTCCCATCTTGATAGTTTATAATACCTTCCTTACCCTTTTCCCTCTTCATTGGTTCCATGTGTGTAAAAAAATGGCTTTTTATATGTAAAACTTATTTTTTAAAATCAGGTTTTACTTATCTCAGGCTAGCCTCAAAAATTCCAAGCACATTAAGATGATGTTGAACTTCTGATGCCCCTGACTGCACCTCCTTATTGGGATTACAGGTGTGTACAAAACACGAGGTTTCATGGATGCAAGGCAAGAACTTTACCAACTGAGCTATGTTCCAAGTCCTTATATAGAAAACCTAAAGACAAAAAGCAAGATATTGACCCAGTCTTAAAATTAAGTCTGTAAGCCTGGAGCAGTGGCACACACCTGTGAGCCTGCACTCAGAGAAGCAGAGGCAGGTGGGTCGCACTGAGTTCAGGGCCAGCCTGGTCTACACAGAAAAGCCCTATTTTGAGAAAAAAAAGTTAGTGTACCAAGCACACATTTTCATTTTGAACTATGTTTGGACTGCAGGAAAGAGAAATCCAGAGATGGCTGACAGGCTGTATCTTAGGCCATTGTGTCTTGACATTTTTTTTCGAAATATCTGGGACTGCAGTGGTCACAGTGGTACTGAGAGGCTTTGCAGGCTGTTCTTATATAGATTGAATATTTGGTACACAGGCCTTGGCTACATAATTTGCAGAGTCCAGTGCAAAAGAAAAGTGAAGGATCCCTTGTTCAAAAGTTAAAGATTTCAAAAGCTTTAGCAGAGCATTAGAACAAAGGTGGGCTCCTCTGAGTGCAGATCCCTAGTACCTGAACAGGGTATGTTTCCACAAAGCTGACTCTGTTGGTGCAGTCTGTGTGCATGCTGGAGTAGGGGGGGTGGTTGCTGGGAATTGAGCTCAGGACCTTTAGAAAAGTAGCTAGTGTTTTTAACCTCTGAGCCATCTCTTCGGCCCATTTTTTTTTTCTTTTTTTGATTTTGATTTTTATGTCTATGAGTTCTCTACATGCATATACACCTGCATGCCAGAAGAGGGCATCAGATCCCTGTATAGGTGGTTGTGAACCACAATGTGGTTGCCAGGAATTGAACTCAGGTCCTCTGGAAGGACAGCCAGTTCTATTAGCCTCCAAGTCATCTCTCCAGCCCCAATATTCTGCTTTGGTTGTTTGGTATTTTGGAGATAACAACGAAACCTAGAACCACCTTGTGCATGCTTAGCACATGATTTACCACTGAGCTACATAACCCAGCCTCAAAACAATCTCTAGTTGTTCTAGTCTTGTCATTATTGTTGAGATGATCTCAATACATAGCCCAAGTTCACCATCCTTCTGCCCCAACCTCCTAAGAGCCAGGATTACAGAAGTGTACCATTACACCCAACACTCAAAACTATTGTTTCTAAAGTGTGTGTGTGTGTGTGTGTGTGTGTGTGTGAGTGTGTGTGCATATTTTCAGCTTTTAGGAACTTTATTTTCATTCCACCTTTTCTGTTTGCACAGGTTTCTGCAGAGGAGCTCAGGACCACTCAGGGGTGGCTCCAACCCAATCAATGGCCTATGCTGTGGGAGCTGTTCACCAGTCCTCAGTGTCTGGCTGGACACTCCAGTCTTCAGTAGGGAACTTCTGGATGGGTACAGAGGGCACCTGCATACCCTCAGACCGGTCTGCCACCTCGGGATGAGCGACAGTGAACTCAGGAGCTGGCACAGTCCATTCACCCTGGAATTCCTCCTCGGTCATGGCCTTCTCAGCAGCAGCCTGCTATTCTTTCTCAGTCTCCTCTGCGTATATGTAGAAGTAAAGATCAAGCATAACCTCCCATGACTGCTCACAGGAGATAGTGCCATGCATGAGGTGTACTTCCTCGGCCAGCATCCACCACTGAGTGAACTCCCTTGTTACGTGGATGGCAATGTTCACATAGTGCAGAGAATCTGTCTTGCACTGAGCAATGGTAGGCAGGTTGACCTAAGCAGCCTCTGGGAAGGGCTGGTTTCAGCCCTGAGATCAGTTACCACTAGAAGCCATGGCTCCCTGAAGCTGTTTGCATCTGGTTAGTGAAGATCCCAGGTGTGAAGGGGGCAGCAATTGGAGTGGCTACAGTGGTAGCGGCAAACTTCAGCACAGCTTGCTCACCAGTGTTCCTGGAGGCGATGACACTGCCATCAGCAAGGTTCTCAATGGCAACAATAGCCTGAGCTGCAAGCAACAGGTCCTTTTCAGATTTATGATGTAGATACCATCACTTTCCTTTTGTAGATGCATTGCTCCATCTGAAAGTCAAGGTTCCTGCCACCTAACTGGGTTCCTGTGGCAAGGCACTTGAGGACATCCTCCTACTTCATCTGCAGGACATCAAGGGCTCAGAACATTGTGTAAGTTTCCCCTTTAAATTATGCTGGGAATCAAGAACCAGACCATATGGACCCATCCACAGGCAGTGCATAAAAGTGTGTGTATGTTTAAATTTTTGTAATCTTACTATTAAGTTTATAGGACAAAAAGATCTTTGAGATAAGTGTACACTAAATCATTTCTATCCTATTTTCAAACCACTTGTCTTAGTTACTTTTCTATCACTATGCTAAGATATCATGACCAAAGCAGCTTATAGAAGAAACAGTTGTTTGGGTACTTAGAGTTTCAGATGATAAGTCCATGAATATCATGGCAGGGACCATGGTGGCAGACAGTAATGGCAGACAGAGCACCAGAGAGAACAGTGGTTAAGAGCTTACATCCTGATCTATAAGTATGAGGCAAAGAGCTAACTGAGAATGTGTGGGATTTTAAAACCTCAGAGCTGACCCACAGTGACACACCTCTTCAACAAGATCACACTTATTTTTCCAAAATTGTTCCACCAATGGGAGACCAGATTTTCAAACATATGAGATAGTAGGGGTCATTTTCATTCAAAGAACTACACTCCTCAATAGCTTCCTATGTAGCCAGGAATTAAGATAAAAATTTGAATGTCCCAAAGCATCTCAGGCACTCAGATTCTTGTGCTGTTTTGTTGTTGCTGCTGCTGTTTTGTTTTTGAGACCGAGTTTCATATAGTCCAGGTTGACCTTCATTCCTGACCTCCCTGTTGCTCCATTTACAGGCATGTGTCACCACACTTGCTTTATGATAGTTTTTGTTTTGTTTTGTTTATTTGTTTGTTTGTTTTGGTTGGTTGGTTGTTTTGCTTTGCTTTTCAAGACAGAATCTCCCTGTGTAGCTTTGCCTGGACTGGACTAGCTCTGTTGACCAGGATGGCCTCAAAATCACTGAGATCCAGTGTGTGCCACCATGCCTGCTGACCTCTTTTTTTTTGAGGGGGTATTTTTATCTTTTCTGTAGATGAGTGATAAGATTATTTTACTTGTATGTATATAAGTGTACCACATGTGTGCCTTATATCCCAGGAGGCCATATGGCATCAAATTTTCTGTAACAGGAGTTACAGAAGATTGTGAACCACCATGGACATGCTAGGAACTCTGCAAAAAAAAAAGTAGAGAATGTTTTGCTTTGTTCTAAGATTTATTATGTATACAATGTTGTGTTTTCATATACACCTGCATGCCAGAAGAGGGCAACAGATTTCATTGTGAGCCACCATGTGGTTGTTGGGAATTGAACTCATGACAAAAAGCAGCCAGTCCTCTTAAGGAATGAGGCATCCCTCCAGCCCCACAAAAAATACAGAAAAATACAGAAAGTATTTTTCATCACTAAGCCATCTCTTCAGCCCCTCTGGCTTCCTCTTTAATCTTTGTTATTTCTTTTTGAGAAGCACATGGTGGGAGTGTAGCTCAGTTGATAAGAGGTGGATCAGACGGATCAGAAATTTAAGCTGTTTAGTATAAGGCCAGGCTGGGGTACAGGGGACCCTAACCAAGTAATAATAATAGTAATAACTATAATACGCTTCAGGTAAAAGCATTATTTGGCGATCATTGTTCCAAGCCAGAGCTAACCTCATGTCACCAACTTTCCTCAGAGAAAAAGCAAGGAGGCAACATGGTCCAGCCCAACAGGATTTTCTGCATACCGATCCCTCTCCAACCGAGATTTCCCAGCCAACCATGTGGAAATGTGTGCTCCCACAGGAGACCAGAGGTGCCCCAGCTTGTAGCGCTGGCAGTATGGGGCAGGCAAAGTCACAATGGATCACAACTGTTTTGTCACCAGCCCACTGAGACCATGACAAGCAAACAAAACCGCAAAAGAACAACACAAGAAAAAATGCACTGGGTACAATGCGTGCAAAGAAAATGGAAGAAGAAAATACCAAAACTCAAAACAGTGACCTGTCTCTCTATGGGCCCTCTATCCTGTTCCATAAGTGGTGACCTACACCGAAATCAGGATCCAACCAACTACACCAGAGTTTGGAATGGTGTCCTGCATTCAGCCAGACCAGAGAATGACACAGTAAAATATCTGTTGATCTCTACCAGACCAGAGTCCAAACACCAGCCAAACTCTGCCAGACCAGAGACCATAGCAGCAGCAAATCTCGGCCAGATCACAGTCCAGAGCAGCATCCAAACTCTGCCAGACCTGAGGCCAGAGTAGTGGCTAAGCTCTGCCAGACCAGAGACCAGAGAACATTGGCAGAGGTGCCAAGCCTGGGGCTCCACATACTGTATCCATCCTTTGGCACCTCCTTGCCACTCTCATGGGAGCCTGTGGAGCATAGCTCAAGCTTCCCTGAAATGGGAAAGAATCAAGTCTAGAGGGATAGAAGGATTCTGTCCCATGTCCTCAGTCAGTCTCAGAGACAAAAAAATGGCAACAAGGGACAAAACAGTTAAACAAGACACAAACAGCTAGATCCCATTGCTTGTGCAGCAGAAAAATACACAGAGCTAGACAGCAGATTCCACCATTCCTGCAGTGGAAAAAAATGAAAGTAGGATATCAGAGAATCTCTGCTACAGGAGATACCTGCATTGTCCTTGTCCAACGATCCAGAGATCACAGAAAACTGGGTACTCTACCACCCTTTACAGATAGGGGCATATTCATCCTCTCTGAGGTCCAGAGATCACAGAAAACTCAGTACTCAATTACCTTTACAAATGTGCCTCTTTGAGGGGTGTCTGGAAAGTCTTCCAGGCCCCCTCTGCCCCACAGCTGTCCAAAGCATCAGCTCTAACCTTTCTGACCACACAGATTACACATTTTGCCTCGAGTCTTGAAAAAAGAAACTACAGAAACACAGAGACAGACACAGAGAGATACTGACAGAGTGCTCACTTACTGGCTGTTGTTCAGCTCCATGTGCTGGGGGTGCTTGGGAGACTTGGGAATCCAATATGAGAACCCATATGTTATGGCCAGCACTTAGGGTCACCAAAGATCATCAGGAGCTGGACCATATATGCAAGAGCAAAGAGTTTTATTTGGGCTTAAGCTGGGTCTCTCCATCATTACCAACACAATGGATCAGAGAGGAGAGCCCTGAGCAGCTGCATGGCAGGGTTTTGATTGGGGTCTGAGGAAGGACCAGGAAGTTGTAGTTTAACAGTTAAAGGATTGGGTGACATTCAGCAAGGGCAAGCTTTTTATCAAGTGATTGGCTAGCTAACATAACTCTAGGCCTCAGGAATGTTAGGTATTTTCTGTGTCATTGAATCTTCTACAAGGTTGGTAGGGTGCTCAGCACAATTGTCCCACTTTAAGATACTTTTCCATCCTTGTGGTTATCCTCAGACTGTTCCTTGGGTAGGGAATCTTATGACATGGCCCAATTCCTGGTGACCTTGGGGTAGAGTCACTAGTCTGGTGACCTTTAGGTGACCTTTTTTAGTCCTAGTTCCTGGTGATCTTTGGGGGTGTCAGGTAGGTTCTCTAAGTTCTAAAAGATCCATTTGGATTTTGTGGGGGTTGTAAATGATATGTCCTGTGTCAGAAAGCACTCCAATATCAAGCTATGATATAGAAGAGTAGAACTGATGATGTAAAGGATTTACTATTGCTGAGAAACTAGAATTTAGCCGAGGGAAAACTGCCTGTAAAACACTACACAAATAAGTAGTATGATAACCAGGCCTGTTAGAGATTAGGATCGGAGGATGCACATGTTTGCTGACCAGGATTATCTAGAAATGTGGCAGGATGAGTTCTTTTAATTTGTAATTTTCCAACGTGTATTTATTAATTCATGAATGTGAATGAAAACAGACCAGACTGGTGGGTGTACAATTTGGGTCAGGTAGCTTGATCCAGTGAATATTGAATTTCAAATTAATGGACTTTCCTATGCCCATATGTACAATCCTCATTGAAATAGTTCTGTCAGTTCAAATTTGAGCCACAGGCTAGTGGATAAAGCTGTGTCTGTCAGGTTACAGGTCTCAGCAGCTAATATTGTACACAGGGACAACATTAAACAGTATCTTATTAATGGCTTTCACTCTACAAGAGATTGACCTGTGTTTTTCAAAGTCAGTATGCTATGTGTATTTTTCAACTAAGAGGTTAAGATCACTGGCTGCTCTTTCAGAGATCACAAGTTTAATTCCCAACAACCACATGGTGGCTCACAACATCTATATGAAATCTGGTGCTCTCTTCTGGCGTGCAAGTGTACATGCATGCAGAACACTGTATACATAATAAATAAATAAATAAATAAATAAATAAATAAGTCAGTTGTTGGTATTACTAAATTTTATTTTGTTGATGAATCACTGCTCTAGTCTATTAGTTAATATTCTCTGATAATCCCCAGTCATTAAGAATTTCATTCCTTTTTCTCTAGTGCTTTGATTTTTGTTTTTGTTTAAAGCAATGTCTCCTGTAGATCAGCCTTTCACATGTTATGTAGTTTACACTTTATTTGAACACTGAATGCTACCTCTACAGCCCAGTGCCTAGAATATAATCCTCCAACTCTTTTCAGGTGGGCCCTGACTGGTTAGTGTGAAGTAAAAGAGATCAGTGAATGAGTGTCCACTGACTTCCCTGGGTTTTGTTTGTGTGTTTGTTTGGAGCTGGGTGATTACAAATAAAGCGAGACCTGTGTAAGAATTGAGCTCACTGAGCTACTTTGAAGCTGGTGTTGTCACAACACAGAAAGGGAGGGGAAGAGGGAAGATGGCAATGATAATGGTAATCAATTTTAGATGGTCAGTAAATGTGAAAAGTGTATACTTAGGGCTGGGAGTTATACACAAAGAGAATCAAGAATATGGATTAGTTGCTGAACTTGTTTCTGGAAAGCAAATTTTTACAGTTACACTAGTTCAAACACACAGAAGATCTGGACAAAGTGGGGTGGTAGTGCCTAGCAGGAATGCTTTCCCCTCCCCCCATTTGAAAATGCACAACCTGAGAGAGAAAAGGTGTGAGTAATATTTTGTGTGCTCTAATACATACTTGAATTCCCTGAAGAATATTGGACCATAAAGCCATTTTCAACTTTTAAAAATAATTTTTAAGATTATAATGAAATCGTTTCAACTTTCTCATTCCTCTCTACTCTTACATCTCAAAAGTTGGGATAAATCCTTAAGGTGGCTACTTAACAATCAAAGCAGATTTGGCTGTCAGGTTCTCCCAGCATCCCTCAGTCCTTACCTGTTACAAGGTATGGGTGTCAAACAGAGTTCTCTAGCCCAGGAGTTAAGCTGCCCTCCTCCGAGCTGTCCTCCCTTATGTATTCTAACCGTTTTGGTTACCTGGTCTTTTTCATTTATCATTTATCCTCCTGGCCCTTTGTTCTGGCTCTCTACTTCCCTCTGTCCTCTCTTCTCACATAGCTCAGGGTCATGTCAACTCTAGACTGTCCCACATTTCCCTGTGTCTATCTATAATAAACTTTCTACTCCAACATACCTAGGAACAGCCACATCCTTTTTGTTTTATATCTCATTTTTGATGAGCTTAACTACTCCTTGATTAGAATTCATGGCCGTTTGTTTCTTTAATGGTTGTTACTGTTTGTCTTTGACTGAAGTTTCGATGAAGGACTTCCCAACTATGAGGTAGAGATGAATGCACTGGACACTGAGTGTGTAACATAAATTACCTGTATCATGGAAAATGAACAGGTGCCCTGGGAGAGTGGAAGACTGTATTTTAAATTATTTCCAAAATGAGGGTGTTGCAGGATTTGATCCCAGTGTGATTCCTTAGATTGTGAACTGTAAAAACCTGGGCTTTGTTTGGTATGGTTGAGCCCTAACACAAATCTTAATTCCAAGAACTTTCCATTTATTCTAAACAGGTGATTATGGTATGAATCCGTCAGCCCTGGAACATACCTTTAATTCAAAAGCTCCCTGTGCATAGGATTAAATAATGTTAACCCTAGGTCAAGAGGCAAAGCAAGAAGCCAGCTGACAGGGATTAAAGAGTAAGTGGAAATTTCAGCTGAAATGTATTTAAGACAGAGTGTAAAAGTGGAAGGAGTTTTAGCTTGGTAGCTATGGGGCTTTTTGAGCTTTGAGCTAGAACGCCTTTGGTGTTGGATTATTTTGGCCTATCCCCCCTGAGCTGTCATCAGAACTGGTGAGCTTTTGGAGCTTTTTCCTCTTAGATGTGAGGTGAGTAGCAGGGTCAGATGGATGCTTTATCTGACTTTCTGAACTACCAGGTTTTCTCCCCAGTACCTAGCTCCTGGGTCTGTATTGGTAAACTCAAACAATTGGGATTTTCATTTTTTTTATAACAACACTAGGGTTCTGTGAGCCCCTAGGGGTTGGGGCAAAGCTAGAATACCTCTGCTATCTGCATCAGTTGATCTTTTATACACTGGTAGAAGAGCTACTACTGTCCTGAGACTCAGCTGTATTGTCCAAGCTAATGAGGGAGTCTGCATGGGACTAGCAGTCAGGACCAACAGTGGGAGGTAGCTTATGGGTTTGTTCTGGGATTGTACTCTGATGTAGCTGTAGGGAGCTGTGAATGAGACCAGAGCCCATGCCATGGTGAGTGAGGGGCCATTGTTCCCAGGCCAGGCAGAGCAGGTCTGCTAAGCTATCACGGCCTATTCTGCTTTGACCGAGATGGGCTGTGTTTCAGACTCTGATTCTGTTGTTTTCCATGTGGTGACTTCAGCAGAGATCCTTGTCCTCTTACCCTTCTTGAGTGTTGACTGTTCAAGGAGGAGGGGACCCTGTGGCTTGGGCAGTAGAAAGTTGTGGTGCTTATAGTATCACTATCTAGTGTGCACACCCAGGCATTGCTTTTGCTGTGCATTAGATAGATAGATTGGAAAACTGAAAGTCTCATTTCTAGAAATGCCTCATGTTATATTCTACACATGGTTTTGTGTAACAAATTTTATAAATAGTTTTGAAAGTGGTAAAAAAAAGTGGTGGTGGTCATCTTAAGCAATACTTGCTTTTTTTTTTTAATTTATTTTTTACCTTTCTACTATCAATGAACACACTGGTGTAATTCAGGAAAATTGAATTCTTGGGTTCAAAAGGATTTTCTGAGGTGCAAAATTTTGTCCGTGTCAGGTGTGCCTGGTTTTAGATAAGTGAATAGGGCAGATTCCACATCTTGTGACATAATCCACACAGCAGGAAACATTAAATTATTCTCCAACTTTGTTTTGGGTGTGAGTGTTGGCAAGGGCAGAGATGTGCCTGAACCCACAAGGCGACATGAGGGACTGAAAGCCATAGCTCATCTTTTTGATCACCTCCACTTTCTAAGAGACATCCAGAACAAAAGGACTCTCTGGAAAGGACATTAGGAGTAGCTGCAAAGTCAAAAATATAACAGTTTTGGTGTACTTTGAGTTTGTCTTGTAGGAGTTGTGAAATCTGTGTTTATTTAATTTGTATTAAATTTAAAAAAATCAAAGGTATCTCTGATCCAGTGTACATTTTTCATGTTAGAGTTTCTTTAGGTTTTTTCATGTAAAATTGGCTATATTTTAGGCTTATGTTTTTGGCTTTTTTTCTCCCACAAATACTGTACATATTCTTGATTGTTGAAGTTTGTGGGGAGTACAGAAGTCACATCATGCCAGAAGATTTATGAGATTAGTGGCAATAGAGTCTTCATTTATTTTTCTGTTTTCCTCTATTTCTTACCAGGTGGCTTTTCTGATATTAGAGTTAGAGATTTTGGATTGTCCTTTAGCAAGCACATAAAGACAATTTGCACTTATGTCTGTAAAAGGCCGAAGAGACAACATTAAGGTGAGTGATACCACTTGACCAGTTACTCCTTTTCTTTGGGCATATTCTTTTGGTGACATATTCTGTCCTTTTTCTTCAGAAGTTTCATGTGGTGGTCCAGTGGTATCCATATTATTTAGTTGGATGTTTTTATTCTCCTGAAAAGATTACATCAAAACCCTGCCCCATACCCATTTTTTATTTAAGAAGAAATCACTAGTCTTTATAAGTTTGTTTGGACTCAATGACCAAGGTCTCTGATGAAGAGTTACCTCTGCTTATTCAGAAGATCTCTACTATCAAATCTAATCATTATCAATTTTGATAGGATCCACCTTTCTTTTCCTGTTAAAACATTCGGTTTTACCAGTGAAGACACAGTTCAGTAGTTTCTCACTGTCTACTCCTTTTAGTTATGTTTACTTCTTTTTTTTCTAGAGTATTTAGGTGTGCTGTTAAGTTGCTACTAAGAGATCTTTCTGATTATTTTTTTCTGAATATACTTAGTGCTATGAACTGTCTTCTGGTCAACATTTACATTGTGTACTATGAGTTTTGATATGCTGTGTATTCATTTCATTTACTTCTAGAAAGTCTTTAATTTCTTTATTTCAGTTTTGATCCATTTTTTATTCAGTAGAGAGTTGTTGAATTTCTATGAGTTCGTAAGCTTTCTATTGTTTTTGTTATTGGTGATGTGCTGCTTTAAACCTTAGTGGTCTGATAGGATGCAGGAGGTTATTGCAAATTTCTTATATCTTTTGAGACTTCCACTGTTCAAGTATATCATCAATTTTGGAGAGCAATATATGATTTGCTGAGAAGAAGGAACAATCTTTTTTGCTTGGGTAGATGTTCTGTAAATATTATTTGGGTATATTTAGATTTTTGATGTTAGCTGGAGCATTTCTCTGTTCAGTTTGGTCAGGAGGAACTGTCCATTGGTGAGAGTGATATATTGAAGTCTTTCCCTATCAGTTTATGAGGGCCAGGATGTGATGCAAGCACTGCAGAAGTGTTTCTTTTATAACTTAGGTGCTCTTAGGTTGGGAGCATACATGTTAAGTATTGAAATGTTATATTGCTGGATTTTTTGAATACATCATGTCCTTTGCCATCTTTTGATTAGGTTTTTGAAAGCTGTTTCATTGGATATTAAAATTGATATACAAGCTTGATACTCCAGTCCACTTATTTAGAATATCTTTTTCCAAACCTTTACCTTGAGATAATGTCTATCTTGATGTGAAGCTGTGTTTTTTTGTATTTAGAAAAAGGGGGGATTCTATTTTATCATCCATTTTGTGAGTCTGTGTTTTTTTATTGGTGAATTTGGGTTAATGTTATTAAGAGATATCATTGAACAGTGATTGTTATTTTGGTGGTGGTGGTGGTTTTAGCACCTTGAGTGGGGCTGTATTTATAGATACATATTATTTAAAATTGACCTTTTTATGGAACATCTTATTTTCCCCATTTGGTGATTGAAAGTTTCTGGGCATAGTTAGTAATTTGTGTTGGCTTCTGTAGTTTTTTAGAATCAGAAGCACTGTGTCTAAGCCCTTCAACTTCTAGCATTTTTACTGAGAATACAGGATTAATTCCAATAGATCTGCCTTTTTTTTGGTTGGTTTTTGTTTGTTTTGGTTTGTCTGATTGGTTGGTTAGTTTGGTTTCTTTGTTTGTTTTTAGTTGCAGCTTTTCATATTCTTTCTTCATTCTGTATATTTAGAGTTTTGATTATTCTCTGGTAAGAGGACTTTCTTTTCTGGTCCAGTGTCTTTGATATTTTGTATGCTTCGTGTGCCTTGATAGACATCTTCTTCTTTAGGTTAAGAAATTTTTCTTGTATGATTTTGTTGAAAATGTTTTCTGGACCTTTGATCTCATCCTTCTTCTTCTAATCTGATTATCAGCATGTTGTGTGTTGTCATACTGTCCCGTAAATCCTGAATATTCCCTGAAAGTTTGTATGTAGACAGGCTGGTTTTGAACTTACAGCTCTAACTCCACTCAAGTGTTGGGCTTAAATGTAGGCCAACATGCCTGGCATCAACATCACCGTCATTGGCTGCTGAGCATGGAATATACGGATTTAGGTATTTATTTTGTTTTGTTTTGTATATGTAAGCATAGGTTATTGTGTTGATCTTCATCAACATCTTGCATTTGAAATATTGGCAGGGAGTATATTTAATTTCTTAGGATGGCATTTATTCATTGACACTAACACTATCTGAGCTTTCTGAGTCATTGAATTGTGGGTTTGTGACGCTCTTCTTACCTGTTGTATTTTTTTATTTTATTCGTTTGTTTTATTCACATTTAATTTATTTTTAATTTAAATTTGTTTTTTTTAATTTATTCTCTGACATGAACTTGAGCCTTTGATTACCTCCTCCTAAGTGTTGCAGCCTTGCAATGCCACAGAGGAAGATGATGCAGCTATCCTTGATGAGACCTGATAAGCTAAAAGGGAAGGAGTTCCTCCTCAATTAGAAGACTAGAGAAAGGGAATAGGGGCAGAAGAAGGAGGGTGGGTGGGACTGAGAGGATATGAGGGAGGGGCTACAGCAAGGATACAAAGTGAACACATTGTAATAAATAAATAAATTAAATTAAAAATAATTTATTCACTTAACATCCCAATTGTAATCTTCTCTCTCATCTCTTCCTAGTCTCACCCTCCATTCTTCTTTCTCCTTTATGCCATTTCCAATATCTCAGATACAGGGAGCCCTCCTCTCCTACCATCTGAACCCAGCCTATCAAGTCTCACTAGGATTGCCTGCATCCTCATCCTCTGTGGCATAGCAATGCCCCCTCCACCAAGGGGAAGTGATCAAATAGCAGACAACAGAGTCCATGTCAGAGCAGGCACCTTCTCCCCTTACTATGGATAGAACATGGAGACTGAGCTTCCTATCAGCTACATCTGAGCAGCGGTCTAGGTCCTCTTCATGAATGGTCTTTGGTGGGTGCATCAATCTCTCCAAGTCCCCATGGGCCCAGATTTGTTGTCCTTGTTGGTCTTCTTATGGAGGTCCTGCCAGCTCTGGGTCTTTCTATATTCTATCCTCCCACTCTTTCCTATGATTCCCTGTGCTCTACCCAAAGTTTGGCTGTGAATCTTAGCATCTGCTTCGATCCCCTCCTGGGCAGAATCTTTCGGAGGATATGTTTGTTAGGCTCTCATTCTCTTCCCTCTCCTCAGTCACTTCTGGTGTCGATTCTATTTGCCCTTTTGAATAAGACTTGACCATCTTCCATAGGGTACTCCTTTTTATTTAGCTCCTTTAGGTCTGTAGATTGTAGTATGTTTATCCTATATTATGGCCATTACCATTTACAAGTGAGTATATACCATGCATGTCTTTCTGGTTTTGGAATAACTCACTTAGGATGATCATTTTTAGTTCCATCTACTTGCCTGAAAATTTTATAATTTCCTTGTTTTTTTAAAATACCCGAGGTGCATTCCATTGTGTGAATGTACCACAATTTCTGTAAAACAATGGTTTGGTTGAGAGATGTGTAGTTTGTTTCTCTGTTATTGCCATTATGAATATACATGCTATGAACACAGTTGAGCAAATATTTTTGTTGAATGGTGGAGCATCTTTTTGATATATTCCCAGGAATGGTAGAGCTGGGTCTTGAAGTAACACTATTTTCAATGTCTGAGAAAGCATCAGATTGATTTCTAAAGTGGTTGTATAAGTTTGCACTCCCACCAGCAATGGAGGAGTATTCTTCTTTCTCCACATTCTCATTAGCTTGCTGTCACTTCACGTTTTGACCTTAGCCATGATGGGTTTAAGATGGAATGTCATTTGCATTTCCATGATGACTACAGATATTGAGCATTTAATGTCCACCATTTGATATTCCTCTGTGGAGAAATCTCTGTATAGTTCTGTACCCCAGTTTTAAATTGGATTATTTGGATTGTTGGAGTTTAATTTCTTGAGCTCTTTATAAATATTGTTTATTAGCTCTTCCTGTTGTATGTAGGGTTGGTGGAGATCTTTTGTCAGGCTGTAGGCAGTCATCTTGTTCTACTGACAGAGTTCTTTGCTTCATAAAAGCTTTTTTCTTTCATGAGATCCTATTTGTTAATTCTTCATCTTCGAGCCAGTGTTCTTGGCGTTCTGTTAAGGAAGTTACCTTCTATGCCAATGAGATCAAGCTCTTTCCCAATTTTTCTTCTAACAGATTTAGTGTATCTGGTATTATGTTGAGGTCTTTAGAACAACTTGGACTGTAGTTTGATGTGGGGTGATAAATATGGATCTATTTTCATTTTTCTACATGTAGACATCCAGTTAGACCAGCACCATTTGTTGAAGATGCTGTCATTTTTCCATTGCATGGTTTTGGCTTCTTTTACAAAAATCAAGTGGCCATAGGTGTGTGGGTTCACTTATGGGTCTTCACTTCAATTCCATTCATCCACCATTCTGTTTTTATCACAGTACTGTGCAGTTTTTATTACTATTGTTTTATAGTAGAGCTTGAGATCAGGGAAGGTGATACCTAATGAAGATCTGTCTTTGAACATGATTGTTTTAGCTATTCTGGCTCTTTATTTTTCCATATGAAGCTGGGAATAATTTTTTCAAATTCCTTAAGAATTATATTGATATTTTGATGGGAATATCATTGAATCTGTAGATTGTTTTTGTTACGATGACAATTTTTACTATGTTGATCCTACTGATCCATAAGCATGAGAGATATTTCTATCTTCTGGTATCTTTTTCAATTTCTTTCTTCAGAGGCTTGAAGTTTTTGGGTTTTTTTTTTTGTTGTTGTTGTTCATATAGGTTTTTTACTGGCTTGTTGAAGATAACACCAAAATACATTATGTTGTTTTTTTTTTTTACTGGCTATTGTGAAGTGTGTTATTTTCCTAATTTTTTTCAGTCCATTTGTCCTTTGCATACAGGAGTGTATTTTTTTGAGTTTTCTTTTTCGTTTTTAGTTAACTTTATATCTAGCCACTTTGCTGAAGTGTTTTTCAACTGTAGGAGTTCCCTACAGTAGAATATTGGGGGTCATTTTTGTTTACTGTCATATCATCTGTGAATCAAGATACTTTGACTTCTTCCTTATCAATTTGTATCCCCTTAATCTCCTTTAGTTGTCTTATTGCCCTAGATAGGACTTCGAGTACTGTATTGAAGAGATTTGGAGAGAGTGTGTAGCCTTGTCTTGTCCCCAAGTCCAGTGGAATTGACTTAACATTTTTTTCATTTAGTTTGATGTTAGCTATATACTATTCTGTATATATTCTGTATATTCTGTATATATTCTGTATACTATCTTTACTATTTTTAGATATGTGCCTTTGTACCTGGTCTCTCTAAGACTTTAAACAAGAATAACTGTTGGATATTGTCAAATGCTTTTTCAGCATCTAAGAAATTGTCTTTTTTTTTCAATTTGTTTATACAGTGGATTACATTGATGGATTCCATATACTTAACCACCCTTGCATGCCTGGGATGAAGTCTACTTGGTCATGGTGGATGACATCTTTGATATGTTCTTGGATTTGGTTTGCAAGTATTTTACAGAGTATTTTTACATCATTGTTCATAAAAGAGATTGGTCTGAAGTTCTCCTTCTTTTTGGGGATCTTTGAGGATTTATCAAGGTGACTGTGGTCTCACCAAAGGAATTTGGTCATGTTGCATCTATTTCTATTTTGTGAAATAATTTGGAGAATATCAGTATTCGCTATTCTTTGAAGGTCTTGTAGAATTCTGCTCTGAAATCATCTGACCCTTGGATTTTTTTTGGTTGGGAGTATTTTGATGGCTGCCTCTATTGCCTTATTCACTATAAGGCTATTTAATATCTTTACCTGATGTTGATTCAACTTTGCTAAGTGGATTTTAAAGAGAATTGTATATTTCATTTAGATTTTCAAATTTTGGAGCATATAGGCTTTTGACATAAAAGGTAATGGTTCTTTGGATTTTCTCAGTGTATATTATATTTTTTCTTTCAGACTTTGTTGATTTGGATAGTGTCTTTCTGCCATTTACTTAGTTTGGCTAAGAATTTGTCTGTGTTTTTTATTTTCTCAAAGAACTAGCTCTTGGTTTCGTTGATTCTTTGAATTATTATCTTTGTTTCTAATTTATTGATATCAGGCCTGAGTTTGTTTTTTCCTAGTGGTCTACTCTTGCTGGTTGTGTCTGCTTCTTTTTTCTTAGGTCTTTCAGGTATGCCATTAAGTTGCTTGTATGGGATGCCTCCATTAGCTTATGATGGCCTTTGTTGGTATTCAAACTCCTCTTCGGACTGCTTTCATTGCATCCCATATGAAGTTGAGAAATCTTCTATCAAGGTTTGTAAAATATTCTGCTGGTATTTTGATGGAAATATCATTGAATCTGTACATTACTTTTGGTAAGATGTCCATTTTTACTATGTTAACCCTGCCAAGCCATGAGTATCAGAGATAGTTCCATATTCTGATATCTTCTTCTAATTCTTTCTTCAGAGACTTGAAGTTTTTTTATACAAGTCTTTGACCTGCTTGGATATGGTCACACCAAGGTACTTTATGTCCTTTGTGGCTATTGTGAACGGTGTTGTTTCACAAATTTCTTTCTCAGCCCTTTTATCTTTTATATACAGGAGGGCTACTGATTTTTTTTTTTGAGATAATTTTGTATCCAGACACTTTGCTGATGGTGTTTATCATCTGTAGGAGTTCCCTGGTAGAAGTTTTGGAGTTACTCAGGTATACTATCATATAATCTGCAAATAGTGATACTTTGACTTCTTCCTTTCCAATTTGTGTCCTTTTGGTCTCCTTTAATTTTCTTCTTGTTCTAGCAAGGACTTCAAGAACTATGTTGAAGAGATATGGAGAGAGTGGGCAGCCTTGCCTTGTCCCTGAATTCAGTGGGATTGCTTTAAGTTTCTCTCTGTTTACTTGATGTTGGCTACAGGCTTGCTGTATATTGCTTTTACTATGTTTAGGTATGTGCCTTGTATCCCTGATCTCTCCAATAGTTTAAACATGAATGGATGCTGGATTTTTTCAAATGCTTTTTCAGCATCTAAGGAGATTATCATGTTTTTTTCTTTCAATTTTTTAATATTGTGGATCACATTAATGGATTTCCGTTTGTTGAACCACCCCTGCATACCTGGCATGAAGCCTACATCGTCGTAGTGGATGATATATTTGATGTGTTCTTGTATTGGGTTTGCAAAGTATTTTGTTGTGTATTTTTGCATCAATGTTCATAAGGGAGATTGGCCTGAAATTCTCTTTCTTTGTTGGGTCTTTGTGAGGTTTAGGTTACAAGGTGACTGTGGCTTCAATGAATGAGTTTCGTAGTGTTCCTTCTGTTCCTATTTTGTGGAATAAATTGAAGATAGCTGGAGTTACCTCTTCTTTGAAGGTGTGGTAGAATTCTGCACTGAAACCATCTGGTCCTGAGCTTTTTGTGGATTGGAGTCTTTTGAGGAATGCTATTTCCTTAGTGGATAAAGGACTATTTTATTGATTCAGCTTTGGTAAGTGTAATTGATTAAGAAAATTGTCCATTTCATTTAGATTTTCAAATTTTATGGCATATAGACTTTTGAAGTAAGTCCTAACGATTGTTTGGATTTCCTTAGTGTCTTTTGTTTTGTCCCATTTTCATTTCTGATTTTGTTAATTTGGACAATCTCTCTCTGCCTTTTAGTTAGTTTAGCTAAGGGTTTGTCTATCTTGTTAATTTTCTCAAAGAACCAGGTCTTGGTTTCATTGATTCTTTGAAATGTTTTATTTATTTCTAATTTATTGATTTCAGTCCTGAGTTTGATTATTTCCAGGTGTCTCTTCTTTTTCGGTGTGTCTGCTTCTTTTTTTCTAGGGCCATTAGATGGGCTATTAAGTTGATTGTGTGAGATGTTACAAATTTCTTCTTGAAGGCACTTAGTGCTATGAACTTTCCTCTTAGCACTGCTTTCATTGTCTCCCATAAGTTTGGTTGTGTTGTGTCTTCGAATTCTAGGAAGACTTTAAGTTCTTTCTTTATTTCTTCCCTGACCCAGCTGTCATTTAGTAGTGAGTTGTTTAGTTTCCATGTGAGTGTAGGCTTTTTGCTATTTCTGTTGTTGTTGAGGTCCAGCTTTAGTCCATGGTAATTAGATAGGATACAAGTCATTATTTCAATCTTTTTATATCTCTTGAGATTCACTTTGTGACCAACGACATGGTCTATTTTGGAGAAGGTTCCATGAGGTGCTGAGAAGAAGGTAAATTCTTTTGTCTTTGAGTGTAAGATTCTGTAGATATCTGTTAGGTCCATTTGATACATGACCTCTATTAGAGATATTGCTTCTTTGTTTAATTTCTGTTGTTTACTTGTCCTTTGTTGAGAGTGGGGTGTTGAAGTTTCCCAGTAGTAATGTATGGGGATTTGTGTGCGGTTTAGGTTTTATTGATCTTTCTTTTACAAACGTGGGTATCTTTGTATTTGGAGCATAGATGTTCAGAATTATGATTTCTTCTTGGCGGAATTTTCCTTTGATGAGTATGAAATGACCTTCCTCATGTCTTTTGATTAATTTTGGTTGAAAATCTACTTTATTAGATATTAAAATGGCTACTCCTGCATGTTTCTTGGCTCCATTTGCTTGGAACCTTCCACCTTTCTATTTTGTGACTTAGATGTGTTTCTTGTATGCAACAGATTGTTGGGTCTTGTTTACATATCCATTCTGTAAGTCTGTGTCTTTATTGGAGTGTTAAGTCCATTGATGTTGAGGGAAATTAATGACCAGTGGCTGTTAGTTCCTTTTATTTTGATGTTGCTTGTGGTAGTGTGTTTGTGTGCTTGGTTACTTTTAGTTTTGCTGTAATGACATTATTTCTTTCCTGTGTTTTTCTGAATGTAGTTAGCTTTCCTGGGTTGTAGTTTTCCTTCTAGGAGCTTCTGTACCCCTGGATTTGTGGGTAGGTGTTGTTTAAATTTGTTTTTGTCATTAAATATCTTGTTTGCTCCATCTATGATGACTGAGATTTTGCTGGGTATAGTAGCCTGGGTGGTCATCTGTGTTCTCTTAGGGTCTTCATGATATCTGTTCAGGCCCTTCTGGCTTTCATAGTCTCTGATGAAAAGTCAGGTGTGATTCTTATGGGTTTGCCATTATATGTTAAGTTGGCCTTTTTCCTTTGCAGCTTTTAGTATTTTTTCTTTGTTCTGTATACTTACTGTTTATTATGTGGTGGGAGGATTTTCTATTCTGGTCTAATTTATTGGGTGTTCTGTAGACCTCTTGTATTCTTATAGACCTCTCTTTTAAGTTGGGGAAATTTTCTTCTATGATTTTGTTGAAAATATTTTGTGGGCCTTGGAGGAGGGAATCTTCTTTTTCCTCTATTCCTATTATTTTTAGGTTTTGCTTTTCATGTTGTCTTGGATTTCTTGGATGGTCTGTGTCAGGAATTTTTTAGATTTAACATTTTTTTTGATAGCTACATCTATTTCTTCCATTGTGTCTTCCACACCTAAGATTCTTTCTTCCATCTCTCGTAGTCTATTTCTTATTTTTACCTCTGTAGTTCCTCTTTTCCTCTCTAAGTTCTTTCTCTCCACAGTTTCCTCCAATTGTGTTTTCTTTAATTTTTTTCCAATTCTCTTATCAGATCTTGAGCCATTTTATTGATTTCCTTCACTTCTCTGACTGTATTTTCCTTCAATTCTGTCAGCTGTTTGTTCGAACAATCCTCTGTTTCATTAATATCTTTTCGTGATTTAAGTATTTCCTCTCTAAAGGCCACAAATTGTTTGGCTGCAACTTCCTGTATTTCTTTAAGGATGGCCATAATCTGTTTGACTTTATCTTCCTCCATTTCTTTGCAAATGGCAATAATCTGTTTGACTTTATCTTCATCTAGGTCTTTACGCAGTTTATTTTTTTTTCCTCTATTATCCTGTTCATAAGCACAGATGTAAGGTCATCTTCTTGAATTTCATTTACCCTGGTGTGTCCAGGGCTGCTTGCCCTGAATAACTGGGTTCTGGAGATGCCATATTGCTTTGTCTTTTTGAGCTTTTACACTTGCCTCTACCCTTTTGGCTATCTTAGGTGTTGGGTGTTAGTTTCTGGTGCTTCCTGGAATCCTGTGGTGGGGATAATCCCCTTGGCAGGAAGATGATTTTTCCTGAAGGAGGCCTCCTCAGCTTTTGGGATACGGTCACTGAATAGCAGGTATTTTTCAGGAATTGCCAAAACTCACCACAGGCATAGAGACCTGCGCGGTAATTGTGGTCTTTGTTAGTCAAGGGGGCTCTCCTCTCACCCAGAGAAGTCCTGGAGACAGCTGTCCTGCTTCTGGCTTTCTTGCTGTAAAGTTAGTAAGCTGCAGCTGCAACCTGGGCACCCCATGGTTTGGTCAGCTTAGTTAGGGATAACTGGTCGTCCCTTGGAGCAGTATCTGGGGTTGATCTTGGGGATCCCAGGCTTCTGTATGTCTGAGGTTAGAGCTCTGTGCCCCAGTACCCAAGCAGTAATCCATGGCAGCTTGGCACTGCTCTCCCATGTGCAACAGGAGGCTAGAGTCTGGAGCCTGTGAATAACCAGAAACTTTTCCAGAGCTAGGTGTCCTGAGGTAGGGCCAGATGTTTTCCCCACCTTTGGGTTTTCTCCCAACATGAAGACCTAGTCTGTGGTTTTTGACATGGTGTGTAGAATGGGTAGGCACTTGCCAGATGGCTACCAAGCTGGTGACTGGGAAAGAACCTGCGAACATTTCCAAGAATGTTCCCATTTGTGGTGGTGGTAGTGTGTGTGTGGGGTAGTTGGCTGAGTGCTCTAAGCTGGGACCTGCTTTTTCCCTGTCTATGGGTTTTTCTCCAGACAGGGAAACCTATCCTCTAGTGTCCTGGGGCACACAGTTCTGTCTGTGATGGAGAATAGGGCATGCTGGTCTAGTGACTGGAGGCCCACTCAAGGCTGGCAGCTGTGCACCAACCAGTCTGCAGGATCTTTTCCAGGGATAGACTGGGTGACCTGAGGTCAGTCCCACTTTCTTCTTCCCTGTTTTTTTTTTGACACTTGGCTCCCAGTCTCTGGTGCCCTGGAGCACACAGTTTGGCCTGGGAAGGTGATCAGGACACACAAGTGTATCCTGAGCCTGGAATATTTTCCGGGTTCTCACTGAGTGACCTGAGAGTGGAACTGAGTGATCCCCACACCATGGAGTTTCCTCTCACCTGGGAAACACGATTGCTGTTGTTTTAGGGCCCAGAATTCAGTCTTTTAGTTGCTGTACCAATATTGCTGTCCTGTTCCTGTCCTGTTCCTGTTCTGTTCCTGTCCTGTTCCTCCTGGCAATGCCATCTTGGATTCCCTCTTTCTCATCCCTTTCAATTAATTTTGGTTGAAAGTCTGTTTTATTAGATATTAGAATAGCTACTCCTGCTTGCTTCATGGGTCCATTTGCTTGAAAACCTTATTCCTGATGCAACATCCAAGAAATTTTCCCAGAGATTAGTGGGGTTCTCTGAGGTTGGACCCAATTGTTTCCCTCATCATTGGTTTTCTTCTTACCTAGGAAACACAGTCAGTGGTGTTTGGGGGCCCACAGATCCAACTATTGGTCACTGTGCAGTCTCTGCTACCCATCTTATCAGAACAGTGTGAAATCAGCCCAGCCATCTGGGATCTATTTTTAGTTTTTACTGAATATAAGTATTTTGATTGTATGCATGAATATGCATCTCTTCTGTGCCTAATCCTCACAGTAGTCTGAAGATGTCTTCAGAACTCATGAACTTATAGCAATTGAAAGTAGCAGGTCCCAGGTAAACACTAACAATTGAGCCCAATTATTTGCAAGAGCAGTAAGAGCTCCTTACTGCTGAGCCATCTCTCCTATCTTATGTGGCTCTTTTATGATCAGCATTTACACTGCTAATATTTTTGTCTTCTATTTTTACCTGTTTAAACATGCATTCCCTTTTAGTAAGATATCATTGCAGTTGCAGTTTAAGCTGGGGCAGTACAGATTTCTGGAAAATAAATATACAATAGGAGTGAATGTATAACTCCTTGTAGAAGCTTCAGTAAAGACCTCTGAGTTCTTTCAATATTTTGTGTTTGTTTGATTGACTTTTAGGGGAGGCTCTGTCTTAATATATAGGTCTGGCTGTCCTAGAACTCTTTGAATAGATAATGCTGACATCCAGTTCAATAAGATACACCTGCATCTGCCTCCTGAGTGATGGAATTGAAGGCATGACAGAATACACCCAGCTTGTCCACCATTTTTTGTAGTTAGTAACTGTTAATAAATTTCTCTGATTTGTACTTAGTATTGTTCATCTGTTAATTTCTCTCTCTCTGTGTCTCTGTCTCTATGTCTCTGTCTCTCTATTTCACACTCTTCTCTCTGTTTGTCTTTGTCCACATTAATTGCCATGTCTATTCCAAAGCTATATCCTCTTCAAAAAGTTTAGATATGATACAGTTAAAACTTGTTATTCCGTTTTCTTCTAAAATGACTTAGTGATAACATTAACACTTCTTTTTTAATAGAAAAGTTTTAATCTTTATTTTTAATCTATAGACTACATTATTTAGTAAGGAGGATATACAAAACAATGATCAAAGAATAATCACGTGTTCTATTCCTTTTCTTTTGTCTGGTCAATCAGAAATATGATGTTATTGGCTATGATTGTTGTTGCTTGCCACTCACATTATTTTTATCCATGTATTCACTGTAGTCCACTTTCCCTTCCACAATTATATGAGCCCCCCTCTTCACATACTGATATGCCACATCCCTGAGCCCTGGTCAAAACATAATATTCAGTACCATGTTGTCTTTTGACTGATGTTACCCATCTGTTCAGTGTCTCCTGATCAATACATCTCATTTATTGCTATATAAAATATCATGACTGTGTTTTGTCCTTCCACTTGTCTCATGACAGAGTCCTGACCTACTCACCCAAGTAACTGAAGATGATTCATAGATTGCTCAAGAACCCAACTAATGGCTACTTTATATTAATGTCTTACCAACTGATGAAACACAGGTTTTTGAAGCATGCCTTTTTTTTCAATCTAACCCTTAGGCTTTTTCATCTCCCCTACTGCACATCACGCACAGCACCCAACTATATAACAGTCACACTTCTGTGTCAGAAAATAAATTGAAGAAGCAGTAGAATTATATGATTATATTGACAATGAAGTATAAATTTATATTGTTGCCACTGTTTCTGTTGTACAAATGTATGGCATATTTTAGAATTCAGTGACCTTCAATGATGTGCATGTGAAATTCAGCCAAGAAGAGTGGGCCTTGCTGGAACCTTCCCAGAAGCAACTCTACAAAGATGTGATGCTAGAGACCTGTGAAAACCTCACTGCTATAGGTAAGACTGCAATTTTTCTTTCACTTTTAAAATAAAGAGACAACTCTTACTTTGTTATTGATCCTCTTCTGTTATTCCAATTGAGAATGAGGAGGAATGAGGTAAATAAATCAAGCATGGTTCTAAGGATCACAGATCATAGTGATTTAAGTTTTGCCATAATAATAACATGATATTTCCAATAATATATATTTTCTCATACTATATTTTAGGCTACAATTGGGATGACCATGATATTGAAGAACATTTTCAAAGTTCTACAAGTAATAAAAGGTAACTTTATGTGCATGTTGACACAGATGTAAATCTTAAATTTTAATGTGTCCTGGAAGTTTGGTGTTTTTTGTTTGTTTGTTTGTTTGTTTGTTTATTGGCTGCTTTTTATTTTCTGTTTTTGAAATATATTTTTTTCTGGGTATCTGTGATTTTCTTAGACTTACTTGTTAGACCAGCCTGACCTCAAAATCACAGAGATATGCCTGCTTCTGCCTCCACAAGTGCTGGGATTGAAGGCATGTACCACCACACATGGCTGTGTCCTGGAAGTTTTAAAGAAAAGCAACAGTGTAAAAACAGCACTACTTTAAGTGTACTGATGATCATTAAAATCTCATAATTCCATGTACTTCAATGTCAGGTATCTGATTTGTGTTTACAAGGCACTCCCCTAAGATAGAAGAAAATAAAATAATGTTGTAACAAAAATAACATTTGAATCATATGGACATTACAGCTACTGACTTGAACTGCCAATCTGTTTAGTCTCATTCTGTCTATTCAGATATTGTAAGAGGTATACACACTGAATTGGTGATCAGTATGTGTCCAAAACCTTCTAATAAGCAAAAGTTTCATAGTAGACCCAGTGCTACTCATTTTCGTGCAGTAACATTGTAAAGTTTAGTGAAAGGAGCAGCTTATGAGAATCAAGAATATTGTTGTGGAGAAATCTTAATCCCTATATGACATGTCTATGATGAACAAAAAACAAAATGTTTTAATTCAATGTGGGAATCTTTATTATTTTTGTAAATTAAACTGGTATATCATATGTCAAAATGATTCTAAGACACAGGAACATAGGGTTATTGAAAGAAGCAGTGTCCCTGTCTTTCTCCAAGAACAATTGATTTGGTAGTAGTCCCCAATGTGAGTAAATTTTCTGAATGTGATAAATGGTTACTGTTAATTGGTTTTGCAACTTCACTGAGAATTCATTAGCAAACACATATTGCTGAAAATACCTATGAATACTAGGAATTTGGAACTTCTGCTTGTCTTGGCTCACTTTGTAAATGAAGTATCATTCATACAGTACAAAAATTTGTGAATGGGATTGCTGTGGTAAAACTCTGAATTCTTACAATACTCTTCATATATAGGAGAAAACCTCATATAGAAAAATGATGCTATAAAAGTGATCCACATAACAAATGCTCTTACCATCACATGGATCTTCAAAAATACCCATAATGAAGGCGAATACCGTGAAAGTAAATAAAGTGATAAAACTTTAAAATTTGATTCTTCTTTACCATTAGACCAAATTATGATATTAATTCATATAGATAAATATATTTATTAGTGTTATGAAATCACTGTGGTAAATCTTTCACATGTGTCAATTTTCTTTGCAGGCATGAATATAGTCATACTGGAGAGAAACCCTTTAAATGCACTGTATGTCGTAAAGCCTTCCCGTATACAACTTTTCTCATACGGCATAAAAGAACACACACTGGAGAGAAACCTTACGAATGTAACCAGTGTGGTAAAGCCTTTGCAGAAAAGAATAATCTCATACGGCATAAAAGAACACACACTGGAGAGAAACGTTATGAATGTAACCAGTGTGGTAAAGCTTTTACACGAAACAGTCATCTCATAAGCCATAAAAGAACACACACTGGAGAGAAACCTTATGAATGTAACCCGTGTGGTAAAACCTTTGCAGAAAAGAATAATCTCATACGGCATAAAAGAACACACACTGGAGAGAAACGTTATGAATGTAACCAGTGTGGTAAAGCCTTTGCACAAAACAGTCATCTCTTAAGCCATAAAAGAACACACACTGGAGAGAAACCTTATGAATGTAACCAGTGTGGTAAAGCCTTTGCAGAAAACAGTACTCTATTAAGCCACAAAAGAACACACAGTGGAGAGAAACCTTATGAATGTAACCAGTGCGGTAAAGCCTTTGCACAAAACAGTGCTCTCATAAGCCATAAAAGAACACACACTGGAGAGAAACCTTATGAATGTAACCAGTGTGGTAAAGCCTTTGCACAAAACAGTACTCTCTTAAGCCATAAAAGAAAACACACTGGAAAGAAACCTTATACGTATACTCAACATGATAAAGCCCTTGCACAACAGAGTAGTCTCCAAAAACATGAAAAAACACACAGTGGAGAGAAGCCTGGTGAGGGTAATTAGTGTGATAAATTCTTTGCATGTAACAATCATCTCCTAAGACAACAACACATTCTGGAGGGAAACCATATGAATATAATTATGTGGCAAAGCCTTTGCATATAACATCTCTTAATACATAAAAGAACACATACTGGAAAGAAGCTGTCTCACTGCATCCAATGTGAATAAACTTTTGCACTTCAGAATCATCTTCAAACTCATGAAAGATATCCTAATGGACAGAAAGCCTATGAGTCCTTTTAACATGGTGAAACCATTCTATATTTGTACAATCTTCATCATCATGAAAGGATTCATACTTGAGAGAACTTATGAATATGTTAAAATAGTGAGGCCTTGCACAAATCTAGAGTCGTCATCATCATCATAAAATTATCCTTACTGGAGAGGAATTCTGTGACTATAAGCAAGGTGGAAAGCCCTTTGTGTACTTTGGTCCACTGAGATGCAACAGAAGTGTAAAACTAGCTCAATGGAAATGACCTCACTTTTCTGAAGGGGAAGGGGAATAGAGGCAATAAGAATGGAGGGTAGTAATGGGGGAGTGAAAGGGGGGAGACTTAGATTGGAATGTAAAGTAAATAAACTCATTTTTTAAAAGAATACAATGGATAGTGAATATGAATTACACGCAACAGTATTATATGATAAGGTGTTTATGGAAGACTTATTGATAATCCTGATTCTCAACATTAAGTGTTTTCTTTTTTTTCCTACTCCATCATTTATTTTTCCATAATATGTAAGAACAAAGCATCGAGAGCATGATAAAGTGGGGAGCAGAGAGTGTTTTAATCATCACCTCTTGAAGGATGGAGTACATTTAGATAGTTTCAAGGTTGAGGGCCATTACCTCCCTACACAGATGTGAAGGGGTTGCTCGACTCCCTACCCTTCCCTCTTTTTCAGCACCCCTGGGGCAAGCTGTGAAACTCAAGGTGTTCCCCTGAGAAAGGTATTGCATGCCTTCTTCTGCCATTGTGCAATCACAAAGGACAGGACACAGAACTTATCATACTATAGCATATCTTAGGGAACAAAAATACATTACAAGGAACAAAAATCAAACCTAATTGCCTCACTTTACACAAGAAACTGTTAGTTCAGTGGATGAATATGTAGGAAATGAACTTTCACCAGCCAGGAAGTTCTCTGAGAGTATCACAAGATTGGTAGCCTGTAGAAGTTTCTTTGTGTACATCTACCTATTGTTCCAGGGGTACTATTGAAAAAAATCACTTTTTTTTCTATGTATGACTGCTTCTGGCCTAGATGGGTAACCATGTCAAGGGTGTGTTTTCTCTGCCTGACTTCATCTGGAGAGTATCTTTAGACATGGAAACCACCAATCAAATTTGATAGATGGCCTTTGACACAGATCCCTGATAACTCTCCCCTCCCTTCAAATATAGGATAATTTGGTTCTGTGTTCTTGTTCTTCTTATTCATATAATAGGAATGTGCTGTTTAATGCAAATCTAGCATTCTTGAATTTCCTAGTATTAAACAATTATCTACACCTATGCTTGGAACATCCCTGGTACTCCCCAAGGGATATAAGCCACTGTGTTCTGTTTTCTGGAATTAAAGTTGAACTTACTTTCTGAAGTGGTTCCCAGAGTGGCTAACCAATGTTATGCTTGTGAGCTTTCCAAGCTTTATACTACTCATCTTCTGCCCCTCATGCCTTCCTGGGCTGGTGGGAAACAGCCATCCAGGTAGCAAGAGAATCACATTCTCTGAAATGCCTGTGATAAAATATTTCAGACTGCATAGCATTTCAAATTTCACATGTTTCTGGATTTGAGATGGTCAATCAAACAGTATCTTGGGATGGGACTCATTAAAATGAGTTATACTTATTGTTTAGTTCAAGGTAAGGTTGCAGGCAAGCTTCATGGTATGAAATCTTCTAAGGTGAGTACAGTGGCCCATGGAAAATAAATACAAGCAGAAATTTTATTTTTCTGTTTTTAATAGCTGAGTACTGTTCTGATAATGTAAGGGTGAATGGCAGGCAAGAGGAACTCTCCTTTTGAGTAGTCTATGGGAAGGGGATGGGGGAAGGTGGAGGGAGGGACCAGTAGGAGTTGAGGGAGTGACCTTCAATCAGCATATATAATGAATAAATTGTGAATAAATTGTGAAAAATAAAAACATTTAATAAAATAAAATATAGTAAAGAAAACAAAGCAAAACAGCAAAAATTTGAGTCTAGTTTGGGTAACTGCCCTCCCTCAAAGAAAGGAAAGAAGATATATAGAAAGAAAAGAAAAACAGAATCTTTGTCTTTGTCACCTTTCTTCCCTATGAGCTCAGTTGAAGATCATTATGCAATGGAGACCATGATTCTTTCTCTGAAGTTTATGTTACCATAAAAGTAGGATTCAAACCTGAAACTAATGGCAGAGTTTCCTAGTTAACATATCAAATCAAACCCACATGCCATTTTCTCTCAGAAATCCTTCAGTCCTTCCATGTTATCTGGCCATCCAGGCTAGTACAGCCCATGCATTACCCTGAATTCTCCTTCCCAGGTCTTGAGATAACCTTACCCCCCACACACATATAGGCAAACTATTTTGGCTACCTGGTTCTGTCAAGCGCCATGCAGGAGCAACAGCAGAACAGCTGTAGAACTCATGGAATGTGGCTCCCTTGTTAGCATAATCATGATGAGTTTGTCTTGGAGAAGCATAATCCCAAGAACTCATTTTCCTGATGACTTTGTGTTCTTATGTAGCATATCTCTGCTTGTTGCCCTTGCGATGCCCATATTCCTTATAACATGAGTTGTATGAAAACTCTAAGAAAGCTTCTATATCATCACTGGGCAATATCACTGGCATTTAAAATTAACAATGCTTGATCTCTTTTCACATGTTTACTGGAGCAGTTTAATGAATTAACCACTGCCCTTGAAAGGAGCCATAGATGTAGATTGTTAGCAATAGCCATTACACTTAGAAAGAATTTGGAAAAATAGATTGTTTAACAAATTCAGGGAGGATGTTTTTGCTAATGTAAAAAATCTTGGAGAACAATTTAAAGTTAAGAAAAGTACACTCTTAATAGAAAAGCAGGGATGCTTTAAGGTTGATGAGCAGAAAAAATAGCCCAAGGCAGCATTGGCTGTCTGGGCACCCTCAAACTTGGTCTAAAACTGAGACAGCAGTTGATTCCCCTATATTTGTTTTTCCTCTCAGCTTCTTGATATGATTTCATAAAAATGATTAATGAGTAGATGCACACCCCTTCAAGATTTAAAGTACAGGTGCCAGTACCATGCCATTTTTTATTACTGTTGTGCTATAGTACTACTTGAGATCTCACATGAAGATACCTCCAGAAAAGCTTTTATTGTACAGGCATTTTTTTTTTAAATCAATTCTGCGTTTTTTGTTTTTCTGTATGAAACTGAGTCTTGTTCTTTCAAGGTCTGTAATGAGTTGTGCTTGTATTTTGATTGGAATTGCATTGACTCTTTAGATTTCTTTTGACAGAGTGGCCATTTTTACTATGTTAATCATACCAATTCTGGAGAATGGGAGATCTTCTGATATCTTCCTTGAAGTTCTTTTTTTTTCATACAAGTCATTCACTTTCTTGATTAGTCACACCAAGATACTTTATGTTATTTGTGGCTTTTGCGAAGGGGTTTTGTTTCTCTAACTTCCTTCCGAGCCCATTTGTCTCCTGTATGCAGGCGTGCTTCACTTTTTTATAAATTTAATTTTGTATCCAGTCATTTTGATGAAGTTGTTTATCAGCTGTAGAAATTCCCTGGTTGAATTTTTAGTGTTATTCATGGATACTATCACATCATTTGCAACACAAGCTGGACTGGATGTGGAGAAAAGTGAACCCTCCTTCATTGATGGTGGGAATATAAACTTCTACAACCACTTTGGAAATCAATCTGGTGTTTTTTTCAGAAAATTATGAATAGTGCTACTAGAATATTCAGTTATACCAACCCTGGGCATATATTCAGAAGATTGTCAACCATACAACAAGGACATTTGCTCAACTATGCTCATAACAAATTTATTGACAGTATCTAGAATCTGGAAACAATTTAGATGTCCCCAAACCGAGGAATGGACACAGAAATTGTGGCACATTTATACAATGCAATACTATTCAGCAATTAAAAACAAGGAAATCAGCAGGCAAGTGGATGCAACTAGAAATGATCACTCTGAGTGAGGTATCCAGAAGCAGAAAGGCAGTCATGGTATATACTAACTTATATGTGGATATTAGTCATATAATATAGGGTTTAAAAATACTAAAATCTAGAGTCCTAAAAGATCTAAACAACAGGAAGAACCCTAAGGATGATGCTTAATCCTCATTCAGAAAGGCAAATGGGATAGACATCGGTAATGGGAGAAGATAGGGAACAGGGCAGGAAACTACCACAGAGAGCCTCTGAAAGAATCTACATAGCAGGGTATTGAAGCAGATGATTAGACTCATAGCCAAATTTTGGGCAGAAAGCATGGATTAATATGGAAGATTCAGGAGGTAGAAAGACCTGGATGTGAGAGGCCCTCCACAAGGAGGCCAATTGAGCCAAAAAATATGGGCCATGGGCCCAGGGGGTCCTGTTCCAACCAAGGACCACGCATGAAGAACACCTAGAACCCCTGCTCAGATGTAGTTCATAAGTATCTCAGTTTCCATGTGAGTTCCCTATTAAGGGTAACAGGAGCTGTCTCTGACATGAATTCAGTGGAAGGCTCCTTGATCACCTACTCCTGGAAGGTGCAGCCTTGCCAGGCTGCAGAGGAAGAAGGTACAGTCATTCTTCGTAAGACTTGATAAGTCCCCTATCAGTGGACTAGGAGAGGGGCATAGAGGTAGAATAGGGAGGTAGGTTGTAACTGGTGGAAGATGAGGGATGTGCTTACAGCCAGAAAATAAAGTGGATAAATTATAATAACAAAAAAGAAAAAAATGAGGTTTTTTTTTTTTTTCCTGAAATGGCTGGACTCAGGCAACTGTCTCTTAAAAACAACTAGAAAGAATAGTATTTCATCTCTTCACATTTTCCTTTTTCTTGTGATACTATATATAATAAATACCCTTGATAAAATTCAGTGGTTTGTCGTATATTCCTAGTATTATAATATTGTAAAATATTGTACAAATCAAATTTTGGTATGTTAAGTGTGTAAAAGTAGTTTATGAAAAAAGTCGCTTGAATTTTCAAAAGAGCAAAGAATGATTACTCAAAACTCAGGAGGGTGAAAATGAAAGGAAAATTGATGGAAGAATAAATAATATATAAATAAGTTAATATCTCTTACACAGTAATTATAACATTTTGGTTATTGAGATTTAAAGATAGACACAGAATATTTCTCAAGTAAACAATGTAAGCTATTATTAATAGCTCTTATGCATGCACCCTGTAGTATTTCTTTATATTATTCCTTTTGTCACTGAAATGTGTTCTTTGACAAGTCATGCCACTACATCCTGATGTTCAGGCTCTAATACTGATTATTCAGTTCTTATTTCAGGGTACTGACTGCTTATACCCCAATTAGGAGTGAAGTCAGACAATGTTTGATTTCTGTGTCTAGCTAAGGTCACAATTTTTGATGATACATTTTTAATTCATTCATAATTTTCAAAGTAAAATGATTGACTTTCTTGAAATGTTAAATGTTCTGTCTCTCACACATGCACACCCCCCCACATATACATAATGCATGATACATGTAATAGGAATTATTGGCAACACAAGACTTGAAATTGAAAGAGCCAAAGGAGGGCTGTATGGGAGATTTTGTACGGGGGGAACAGAGAAAAGAGAAAAAAAATGTGATTATATTAAAATCTCGAAAAACAAATGCACATGTTTTCCATGAATGAAAAAATTGAATAATATAATATTTTGCACTAATGTGATTCAGGACAATCAAGTCTATTCTATCTTATCACACAGTCAGCTGTATTTCAGTAAACATGAGTATAGATGTGTGCTGGACCTGCACAAGTCATTTGTTGGTTTCATATGGATAATGGTGGAACTCCTCATTCAGAGTGTACAGTATATATTCTCTTTAAATTGACTCAAGAATTTTAGGTATTTTTTGTGTGTGAACTGGATAATATAAAGATCCCCTAAACTTTCTAGGTCCACTTTCTTCCACTGTCTCCTTCCATCCTTTTACACCGAGATGCTATCTAACCTGTGTAAAGAGTGTTCAGTAGATGCAGCAGAAGAATGGATATTTTTTGTCTAGTCCATTCTGTTAGTTCATGTCTTTCTATTGGAGAACTGAACATCCAAGTTGAGAGTTTTCAATGAACAATGTTTATTATTTCCCTTTATTTCGTAGTTATGGTGTGGGGGGTTGCCTCTTTTTATTTGATGCTTGGGATTATTCACTTTTTGTCTTTTATTGGGTGTGCTTAACATATTTAGATAGGAGTTTTGCTTCTATTGGCTTCTGTAGTGAAGGAGTTTTACGGAGATATTGCTCATATTTGGTTTAATTGTGCAATATATTTTTATTCACCATTTATTATTGAAAGTTCACTGGATATAGTAATAAGAATCCCTTAAAGATTATATACAATCTGTCTCAGCCATTCTAGGTTTAGAATTTTTCTTAAGAGATCAGGAGTTACTCTAATGAGCCTGAATTTATATGCAACTTAGTCTTTTCAACTTGCAACTTTTAATATACCTTCTTTGTTTAATATAATTTTCTTTACATTTAGGTTTTGATTTTATATGCTGAGCACAATTTCTTTTCTGGTAGGCTTTGTTGTTTTCTATACTTTTTGTAGGCTACCCCTTCTTCATTAGGTTAAGGATATATTATATTATTTTGCTGAAAATATTTCTGGGATTTTGATGTGAGTTTTGTCTTCTTCCTCTATTTCTGTTATTCATAAATTATTCTTTTGCACTTTTTAGATATTCTGGATCTTTTGTGCATGGCTATTTAACATTTCTTGTGATGCAAATATCCAGTTGTTGTTGTTTCTTTGTTCTTGTTGTTCATAATCATCTTCATCTTCATCTCTTCGTCCTCTCCTGCTTCTCTTCTTGCTCCTCTTCCTCCTTTTTTTCTTTTCAAAATAGTCACTTTACTCATATACTCACCCTGATTAAAGTTTTCCCTTCCTCTAATCCTGGCAACTCTTTCCCATCTCCCCTTCTATCCTGTTTAAATTCATCCTCATATAAAACAAGGAGGGCTATAATGTATAATAAGAAAGTAAAATAAAGAAAAGACAAAAACAATCACATCTTATTAGAAAAAACAAACAAAAGAAAAAGAGCTCAAGGGGGGAAAAGATGTAGACTTGTTCACACATGCAGAAACCTCATAAAATATTAAACACAAAACAATAGTACACAAAGAGGGTCCATGTAGCTTTAAAACTAGTAAAAACACTTCAGCAAACTAAAATGAGAACTGTGATAAAATTTTTAAAATGCATGCCAAAATTACAGGACATGAAAATCCAAAAGTGCCAGTGAGTGAAAATTTTGGCCATCTACCTTTTGGAATGTATGCTTAAAAGTACAATTAAGAATAGTTCCTTGGATAAAATGAGTGTACCTTGGAGACAACTACATTTTCATTTGCAAGCACTTATCAATTAGAGATAGGGCTAGGGACAACATTAAATGCCTTGTGCATGATGCATCAGTCTCTCACAGCTTATATATTCTTCAGTTCTCTTAATTTATAATGCTTTCTTCTTTGATATCCTCTATCCTTTCTGGCTCTTATACTCTTCTGGCTGAATTACTCAAGAACCTGGAGGGCATATTCTGAGGTCTCTCACTGACTGTCTATTTTCTCTATGGGTCTCTGAATTTGTTTCCATCAGCTGCAGGAGGAAGCTTCTTTCATGATGGACGAACAAGATACTGTTCTGAGTATAGCAGAATGGTGGCAAGGGCCACTTTTATTACTTTTAGTAGTATGTAGTATTTGCTTTTTCCCTACAACCCTGCTCTATGTAATTTCTATTTCTTGATCAATAATCCAGTGTCAGGTGTGGATTGCATCATGTGAAGTGGACCTTAAGTCAAACTATAGATTGGTTATTTACTCCTACAACTCTTGCACCGATATGTCTTACAGGTAGGACTATGTTATAGTTCAAAAATTTGGTAGCTGGGTTAGTGCTTATATTTCTCCTCTTGTAGTTGCAGAGAACTTCCCATATCAAAGTTGCTAGAATGTAAGTGTGAAGGTTCTATGTAGGCACAAGCTCTATTTATCTATGTTCAATGTAGTGTAAGTGTTGTCTCCAGAAATAGGGCACTGCAGTCAATTTATGGAAAGCTGCTATAGTCTTGGCAAAAGCCTGTATTGTTTTGGCATTACAATCACACTACTTTGGCCAATACCTCAGTTAAATATAAACCATTACCAGTACTGGATGTTTAACTTAGTGACAAGATATTCCCAGTTGGAACTTTCTCCTTGTGTGGTGATTTCATTTATATTGGCTTCTTATATGTATATATTTTTAGAAAGTTTCTATTGCATTAGGTTTCCACTGTACCAAACAAATGTCTTTCCTCATGTTACCTTTTCATTGCCCTCTTCCTTTCCCAATCTCCTTCAATTCTATCTTTTTAGCCTACCTTCCACTTGTACCAAGTATTTTAGTTCCCTTTCCTATGGAGAAATCTCTGCCTCCCCTAACCTCCAGTTCTTAATCTGTATGTATCCCTTGTTGTATTATGTTCAGTTGCTTGCATATCATACATCTTGCAACTAATATATATGTAAAGCAAATGCATACCCTATTTGTCGTTGGGGGTCTAGGTTCTCTCACTCTCAGTTACCTGCAATGGTGCATTTACCTTCATGTTTAATGATTTGATTTTTTCAATGCCTGATTGATATTTGATTATGTAAATGCACTAGTACTATAACAAAAATATAAATACACACTGGAAAGCTAAAAATACACACTGGAAAAACAGATAAAATCTTCATAAATGGTGCTGAACAAACTAGATGCCTATATGTAAAAACATGGAAATAGATGCTTATTTTCACTCAAAAGTCACCTCCAAGTGGATCAAAATCTCACCAAAGTTTATATGCAGTTAAAGTCTTGAAGTCAGCACAGCTATTTGACAAAGATCCAGCATAGCTGAGTTGCATGTTACAATAGCTTTCATGCTGTCTTTCAGGCTTGGTCTTGATCTCTACTTGCTACATGCTTAGAGGGCTTTCAGTACATGTAAGACCTGGGGACATTGGAGCAATGGGAAATACTTCAATGAATCATTTATGCCTTCACTCTATGGTACTGCTTCTAAGCTTCCCCAGAAAAATTCTGAGCATACTGCCTCTCTCAGAAATATTAATTATCTGGTCCTACATGAATGTCTTCCTTGTGGAAGTTGTAATTCACATAAAAATGGCAGAGAATTCTTTATGAGACTTCAGCTCCAAGATAGTCTTGCAAAATCGACCCCTGTGCTTCCTCAAGAAGAAAATAATCAGAACAACATACTCTTAAAAAGGCAAACAAAGTTTGTAGTGCTAGGAGAGTTGATAGCATTTGAGATTAAATACCTTGTATTGCTGTATCCTCAGGCGATTAATTGGCATATAAGATTAGGAGCTACATATGGTATGCCCCTCAATGACTAGACAGAGCTGTAAATGAATGGCTAGAGACATCTTCACCTTACACAAGAGTCTATAATGATGGACAAAGAAAGTTTTGTAAAAATGATTTTAAAAGTGAGCAATTATGACCTCCTTTTCCTAGAAATATCAGCTTTCAGAGTATCACTGTGGTGTTGTATGACCAAAATAATGAAAGAATACTTAGATTTAGCACATAAGTAAATTCTACAAAGATATGAGGTATAGACAATGCATTATGCCAGGAATTTAATAATAACTGTTGCTGCTTTGGCATAAATGGTTTTTCTTAAGGCTATCCATTAAAATTTGATAATATACTTCTTGAGACAAAACAATATGCCCAAGCTGGCTTGAAGATTTTCTATCTTTTGCCATTAATCTGAGAATGCTTCCAACCTGAGAATGGGCTTTCAGGCTGTGGCAAATATGACTCCAGATTCTCAAAAGTGTCAGGTTATGGGATTGATGAAGAAAAATGATAGTAAAAGATAAGGTTTATCAATGATGGCTAAATTTATGACCAAGAGACAGTTAAAACTCCTGTCTGGGGACAAGAAGGATATCATCTATGTTTTAGAACAATGTAAATTTACCTTTTATTATTGAAATCTGTTTAAATAAAGAAGTACTCTGACTGTCAGCCAGTCAAGACTCTAAGTTTCTTTGGACAACCATGTCTGACTTGTTTCTGCCCCACCGTATCCTTCCCTTCTCTCTGGAAACTATCAACTCCTGGGGCTTGTCCCCAGTCTTTCACCACACTCTTTTTTTTTTCTTCACAGTAGGGTGTATACTCACAACTGAAGATCTAGAGCTATATGCTTCCAAATAGATAGGACATGTTATATCTGTTTTCTGGATTAGAGTTACCTAAATCAATATCGACACTTGTATTTCTATCTACTTATGTGCATATCATTTCACTTATCTATGTCAGTTGAAGGATATTTAGGTGTTCCCATTTTGTACCTATTGTGAACAGAATAGCAATGACTATGGTTGAGAAAATATTTTTGAAGGAGTATGTTGAGTCCATTGTGCATATGTCAAGGAAAGTTATAAGTGGTTCATATGGTAGATTCATTTTCATCATTTTGAGAATTCTGCACACTAATTTCCGCTGTGGATGTACAATTTTTCAAGCTCCCTTTGCCAGAGGTCCAGATTTTTGCCTGTCCAACAGAAGATGTCAACTGTCAACCTAATTCCTGTTTCCTCCAGAAAAATAAAATACTAAAAGAAAAATATATAGTACCTGTATTATTTATTACAATTACTATTATGTAATTAAAATTAATAGTTTTATGTCCACAAATTTAAAAAGTAACATGTATAACTTACTAAAATGTGTTTTCAGAAGTAGTTTCTATTCTGAAATAGGGTGTATCTATATAACATTGCTTAAATGAAGGGCTCTTTTAATTTTGGTTAGATATACACTTTATATAAACCTACAAAAAGTAGGGATAAATAATTTCATTTGAAGACACTAAGGTATTTTATTATAGTCTGCTTATTGGACTTAATGATGGGTGAGTTATGGTGCTTGAGAAAGATCCCAAAAACTAGTTGTGCTGAAAGATAAGTACAAAGCCATGCAGACCAGAGCCAAGCCCAGAGGATCCTCAAATGACAGGAAGGTCACTGCCATGGGCAGGCAGTGATTTCTCTCAAGGGTTGGGTACTCTTGAATTCAGCAAGGGATACATTCCTGCTAATCTGTGGGGAGAAAGTAAATCAACATCTCAACTCCTACAAGTCACTCCATGTTCAGTCCATGAAGAAAGATTTCCAATGATATTGTATGCATCCTGTCACATTCTCTTTTACTATAGTGCCAAGAAGAACACTAAACATACATTATTTGTCATTTGAGGTATCGGTTGCTGAAGTTTTTTTTTTTTTTCTAGCTAGATCTATGATTAAAGATGGTGAGTATTTTTTGTGTATTTCTCAGTAAATTGTGTCTTATTTATGCTTCATTCTGTCACTCATGTTTATCATTAATTTTTACAATATATTCACCTTGTATCCCAATTGTAGCCCCCTCTCTCATCTACTCTATGTCCCACTATTCCTCCCCCCCTCCTCCCCTATCCTTCTCCCCTACCTTCCTCTGATAGGGAAGGTCCTATTAGTCCCTAGCCTATCAGTTTCTATTAAGACTCCTTGTATCCTATTCATCTGTGGGCTTACTAGTTGTCCCCACCAGGCAGAAGTGATCAAGAAGCAGGCAACTGAGTTCAGAGACTGTCTCTTCACCCCTTACTAGGAATCCCATATGGAGACAGAGCTGTCTATGGGCTACATCTGAGCAGGGGTTCTAAGTCCTCTCATGCTCTTTGTTTGATGCATCAGTCTCTGCAGGGCCCCAGGACCCAGATTTTTTTGGCTTTGTTGGTCTCCTTGAGTGACCCCTGTCCCCTTTAGGTCCTTCTATCTCCCACTTCTTCAATAAGACTTTTTGTGCTCTATACAAAATTTTGCTGTGGGTCTCTGCATCTGTTTCAATCACCTCTTGAGTGGAGTCACTTAGTGTTCATCTGTGGAAGGCTCCTATCCTGTTCTTTCTCTTCTATGGTTTCTGGCGTCTATCCTGTTTTCTTTTCTGAATGAGAATTAAGCATCTTCCCTATGTTTCTCCTTGTACTTTAGCTTTTTAAAGTCTGTAGATTTTAGTATGTCCAATCTATATTGTATGGGTAATATCCACTTGTAAGTGAATATATACCATACATGTATTTCTGCTTCTGGGATACATCACTCAGGGTGATCTTTTTTAGTTCCATCCATTTGCCTGCAAATTTCATGATTTTCTTGGTTTTAATACCTGAGTAGTATTTCCTTGTGCAAATGTACCACAATTTCTGTATCCATTCCCCCATTGAGGGACATCTATGATTCCAGTTTCTGGCTATTATGAATAAAGCTGTTATAGTCATAGTTGAGCAAATGCCCTTGTTGTATGGTTGAGCGTCTTTCTGATATATGTCTAGGAGGTGTTTAGCTGGGTCTTGGGGTAGCAGTATTCCAAGTTTTCTGAGAAAGTGCCAGACTGATTTCCAAAGTGGTTATACAAGTTTACATTCTACCAGCAATGGAGGAGGGTTCTCCTTTCTGCACATCTTCTCCAGCATGAGTTATCCCTTGAGTTTTTGATCTTAGCCATTCTGATGGGTGTGAGGTGGAGTCTCAGAGTTGTTTTGATTTTCATTACTCAGATTTTTAAGGACGTTGAGCATTTTAAGTGTTTCTACACCATTCAATATTCCTATGTTGAGAATTTCTGTTTAGCCTTGAACCCTATTTTAAATTGGATTATTTGATTTGTTGGGTTATTTATATATTCTGGATATTAGCCTTCTGTCAGATGTAGAGTTGGTGAAGATCCTTTCCCAGTCTGTAAGCCATCCTTTTGTTCTGCTGCCAGTGTCCTTTGCTTTAGAGAAGATTTTAGGTTTCATGAGATCCCATTTATTGATTGTTGATCTTAGAGCCTGTGCTGCTGGTGTTCTGTTCAGGAAGTTGTCTCCTGTGCCAATGTGTTCAAGCCTCTTCCTCAATTTTTTTTTTAAATAACAGATTAAGAATGTTAGTTTTATATTGAGGTATTTGATCCACAAGGAATTTACTTTTGTGCAGGGTGATAAGTATGGATTTATTTGTATCTTTCTATGTGTGGACATCCAGTTAGACAATCACCTTTGGTTGAAGATGTTCTTTTTTCCATTGAATGGTTTTGGCTTCTTTGTAAAAAATCAGGCGTTGTAGGTGTGTGGGTTTATTTCTGGGTCTTTGATTCAATTCCACAGATCCACCAGTATGTTTCTATGCCAGTACCACATCTACTGTTTTTCTATAGTACAGTTTGAGATCCAGGATGGAGATACCTCCAGAAGTTTTTTATTGTACTGGATTCTTTTAACTATTCTGGCTTTTTTGTGTTTTTTATGTGATGTTGCGAATTGTTCTTTCAAGGTCTGTAAAGAATTGTGTTGGTATTTTGATGGGAATTGCATTGAATCTGTACATTTCTTTTGGTAGGATGACCATTTTGCTGTTATTCCTACTGATCCATGAGTATGGGAGATCATTCTATCTTATGATATCTTTTTCAATTTCTTTCTTTAAATACTTGAAGTTTTTTTCATACAGATTTCTCACTTGCTTGGTTAGAGTCACACCAGTGTACTTTATGTTATTTGTGGCTATTGCAAGGTTGTTTTTTTTTTTCCTAATTTCTTTCTCAGTCCTCTTGTCTTTTCTATACAAGAGGGCTTCAGATATTTTTTAGCAACTTTGTTTTCAGCCACTTTGCTGAAGGTGTTCATAGGCTGTAATAGTTCTCTGGTGAATTTTTAGGGTCACTCATGTATACTATCATATCACCTATGAATAGTGATACTTTGACTTCTTCCTTTCTGCTTTGTATCCCCTTGATTTACTTTAGTTGTTTTACTGCTATAGCTAGAACTTCCAGTACTATGTTGACGAGAAAGGAGAGAGTGAGCAAACTTGACTTGTCTCTGATTTCACTGGGACTGGTTTAAATTGCTTTTCATTTAGTTTGATGTTTGCTATAGGCTTGTTGTATATTATCTTTACTGTGTTTAGGCATTTGCCTTTTATTTCTGATATCTCCAAGACTTTAAACATTAATGGAGCTTGGATTTTATTAAATGCTTTTCAGCATCTATTGAGATGATCATGTGGTTTTTCTTTTTCAGTTTGTTTATGTGGTGGATTACAATGATGGTTTTCTGTCATTGTATCTCCCCTGCATGCCTAGGATGAAGCCACTTGGTCATGGTAGATGACATTTTTGATGTTTTCTTGGATTCATTTTGCAAGTATTTTATTGAGTATTTTTGTTTCAATATTAATAAGAGAGATTGGTCTGAAATAATCTTTCTTAGTGTATCTCTGCCTTTTAGTTAGCTCTTGTGAGGTTTAGGTATCAAGGTGAATGTGGCTTCGTAGAAAGAATTTGGTAATGTTCCTTCTTTTTCTGTTTTGTGAAATAATTTGAAGAGTATTGGCATTACCTCTTCTTTGAAGGTCTAGTAGAATTCTGCATGGAAACTTTCAGGCCCTGGGCTTGGTTTGGCAGGGAGACTTTTGATGAATGCTTCAAAAGGGCATGTAGGTCTATTACTTTAGTTACCTGATCAAGATTCAACTTTGATTAGTGGAATCTAGCAAGAAAATATTCCATTTCATTTAGATTTTCAAGTTTTGTGGCATATAGACTTTTAAGGTGAAACCTAATGATTCTTTGAATTTCCTCAGTGTCTGTAATTATACCCCCTTTTATTTTCTGATTTTGCTGATTTATATAGTGTCTCCCTATGTTTTAGTTAGTTATGCTAAAGGTTTGTCTATCTTTGTCATTTTTTCCAAGAACCACTCTTGCTTTTGTTTATTCTTTGAATTGTTTTCTTTGTTTCTAATTTATTGATTTCTGCCCTAAGTTTGATTATTTCTAGCCATCTACTCCTCTTGTATATGTCTGCTTCATTTTGACTAGGTCATTCACGTGTGTTGTTATGTTGATTTGAGATGCCTCAGATTTCTTTATGAAGGCACTTAGTTCTATGAACTTTCCTTAGAATTACTTTCATTATGTCTCATTAGTTTGGGTAAGTTGTGCCTTCATTTTTGTTAATTTCTAGAAAGTCTAATTAGTTTATTTCTTCCATAATCCAGCTGTTGAGTAGAGTTCAGTTTCCATGCATATGCAGGCTGTTTACAATTTTTTCTATTATTAAGGTCTAGTTTTAGACCATGTTGTTTTAATATGATACAAGAGATTATATTGGTATAATATTCTTTTGTTGGAATGTATACAATTTACCCTTGTTCATTCAAAAACTGATTTCTCTCCTCCATTGTCTGGTTTCAATCCAGATACTGCATTGTGATGCTTTTTATAAGCATCACCTGTCTCAAGTTTGCATAAACATGCCACCATTTGTTCTCTATATTGTCAATTAAAACAACCAGCCCCAATACTGAGTAATGGAGAGGATAAGGTGAGACATCCTGGTCCAGAGTGGGAGGAAGAGGAAGGAGACAGGAGAGGAGAGGAGGAGAATCTGCAGGAGAGGTCTTGGCACCACATGTAGAAATTAACTGGAACTAAGATATCACTAAACACCATATGATGGGTGAATCTGAATGGTAGGAAACTCTGTGGGCTTAGAGGTTTAGGATGGAGTAACTGTTGGCTTGCATTGTGCTCTAGGTTAATTAAATAAATCCTAGTCTCTGTGTGGTGATTTGGTTATACCACTGTTTAGGAATAACCACTGGTTAAATAAAAGATTTATCAATAGTAAATATTAATAATATACAACAAATGGCACCCAACTAATCTAAGTATCCACACCCTTTAATTCCTACTTTAATATAATTTGGTGGGGGAGAGGAATAAGCTCTCAGCGATACAACCCAAACTTTAAACCTAAAAACTCCCAGATAAATTACTGGCTCGTTAAAAGAGACTCTTAAACATGCCTCAGAGCAAAAGACAGCCTACTGTGGGCAGACCTGAGACTGAACAAAACTGGTTGCCACTACAGTCTAACAGGATGAGAGAAACATTGAAACAGACTTCTTTGAGCTTGGCTGATAATCTCTTCTATGTTTTTAAGACAGAAATAAAGGAAAGTTTAGAAATTATGACTATGGTTACATTCATATTCCTCAATTTAACTTTAATAATTGATTTAGCCTTTTATGTATTCTCAAAGACAAAGGCTTTAGAAAAGATACTGGAACAACACAAAAAACAAGTAGAACAATATAAAGAAATAACGAAGGTTGGAAACAGGACATAAAAGAAGAGATACAAAAACTTACAGAACATA
This sequence comes from Meriones unguiculatus, assembly GCF_030254825.1. Taxonomy (NCBI): domain Eukaryota; kingdom Metazoa; phylum Chordata; class Mammalia; order Rodentia; family Muridae; genus Meriones; species Meriones unguiculatus. The sequence continues at coordinate 5,277,620 of NW_026843647.1, forward strand.
AGAAACAACAGGAAAATAGGGCAGAGGTTTTAGAAAATATACTGGAAAACACAAACAACTAGAACACTATAAAGAAAAATTAAAAGTTAGAAGGGAGGCATAAAACAAATGATTGAAGAGATTATTGGACAAAACAAACAACAGAGAGATAGGTGTGAAATGTGGGTACAGACTTTAAAAAAAGAGTTTAGAATACTAAGTAAAGAAAATACTCAGGCAGAGGCAAAGGATAATAATAAAGAAAGCCAAACAAAGATGGTTAGAAAACAAAAATTAGCTTATCCAGTCATTGTACAACAGAGACCAGCAGATGATGATACCCCACAGGATTACCAAGAAGCTGAATGGCACCCTGTGGAAGTGCTAGACCTGGGAAAATTTAAAGAAAGTGTCACCAATTTTGGAATGCATTCACCATTTCTAAAACAAATGCTGACTTCCTGGCCAATCAGTAGAGTAATCCCAAAGGACAGGGAGGATATGTCAAAGGCAATAAAAGAACCTGAGCCATATTTACAATGGCTATCATGATGAAGAGAAGAGGCTAGAGAGATAGCATACAAAAATAGAGCCAGGGTTCTTGGTGTTTTTAAGGAACAGCTGCTTGGTGATGGCCAATAGGCTGACACAGAGATACAAGCTGTATATAATGAAGAAACCTTAGAATCATGTCACCTAGCAACCTTAAATATCTGGGACAAGGTTGAGGAATCAGGAAAAAAGGCTTGAGCCATTCTCTCAGGTCATACAAGCTCCAAGTGAAACATTCATTAATGTTTTACAAAGATTGACTTCAGCTGGGGATACAAGTATATCAGATCCACTAGTTAGAAAAGCTTTTGAAATGCAAAGATTTTGAATGCAAAGAGGTAATACAGCCATTAAAAGCAAGGTGTGCACAAATAGACAAATGGGTTATAAATACAATTGACAACAAACCTCAGTCACCCAATTTAGCCTTGATAGGAGAAGCTACCCCTAAAGACATTGGGAAATGTCTTAATTTTGATGGGCAAACGGAGTTACCAGAAAAAAACAAAATAATTCAAAACGGGAGTCTATACTTTCTAGAATATGCAGAATATGTGGCAAGGGTTGACATCGGATTAGTGAATATAGAGCACAGATAAATGGGGTAATCCTTTATCAAAAAATGCCTGAAGGGGCCTTTCTCAGGCCCCAGTACAGGACAGGGATACTCCTCCACATGAAAGTTAAACACCACTGCTCTGGAAATAAACATTAAAAACTTCAACAGTGAGACCAGGGTAGGTTTTATAGATAAAACAAACAAACAAACAAACAGGAATGGAACAAAAAAACAAATATATTGGGAAACGTCTATAAATGATCATAGGCCAAAGTTAAAGATAATTTTAAATAATATTGAAATTGAAGGCATGGTGGATACTGGGGCTGATGTCATAATTATCACTCATGAATTCTGACCCCTAAATTAGCCAATTCAAGAGGTGGATATCCAATTCCAAGGAGTTGGAACTTTATCTAAAGTAAAACAACATGTCAGATGTCTTAAATTAATAGGACCAGAAGGTCAACTAGGAAAATTAAGGCCATATGTGGCTGAGATAGCCATAAACTTATGGGAAAGAGATCTGTTACAACAATGGGAGACCCAGATTAACAACTCCAAATTCAAAGGCAAAACAGGTAATACTCCTGATAAACAAGTTAAAATTATTTAAAAATGCCATCAAAAACAGTTACAGGCTGTCCAGTCTGTCCATAAACAAAATACAACAAAGGCATTCTTTTCAACTTCATGTTGGGAAGCCACTGTTATTAAACCCCCACAAACTTATCAAGGTAGTTGGCTGACCAACCTATTTGGATTGAACAATATTCTATGAGTAAAGAAAAATTACTGGCACTAGAACAGTTAGTCCTGGAACAGCTGGAGGCTCAACATATAGAGGAGTCCAACAGCCCTTGGAATTCTCCTGTATTTGTCATCAAAAAGAAATCTGTCAAATGGAGAATGTTAACAGATCTCAGAGCCATTAACAAAATTATTCAGCCAATGAGATCGTTACAATCCAGAATCCCATTGCCTTCCATGTTACCTAAGGAGTGGCCTATTATAGTGATTGATTTAAAGGATTGCTTTTTCACAATTCCTTTACATGAGCATGATAGGGAAAGGTTTGCTTTCTCAGCACCCACTTTTAATAGGAGCTGTCCAATAAAGATATATCACTCAAGGGTCTTACCACAGGGGATGTTGAACAGTCCTACTTTGCGCCAATATTTTGTACAACAGCTGTTGGAGATAATTCATAAGCAGTTTCCTCAATCCATAATTTATATATGGATGATATCTTATTAGCTGATTCAGATAGAAAAACATTAGAAAATATTTTTAATGAAATAAATAGAACTTTGACTCTTTGGGGATTACAGATTGATCCAGAAAAAAAAAAAAAAAAAACAAAAACAAAAACAAAAACAAAAACAAAAACAAAAACTATTAATTACCGAGGATACAAAATAGGTCTACAAAAAAATTGGCCAAAAAAAAGTATAAATTAGAAAAATACAATTACGAACTCTTACTGATTTTCAAAAATTGATGGGAGATATTAACATGCTATGGCATACCATTGGTTTAGCTACTCAAGAGCTAAGTAACTTATTTCAAATGTTGCAGGGTGATAAGGACTTAAATAATCCAAGAAAATTATCAACTGAAGTTGAAAAGGAATTGGCTCTCGTAGAAAGGAAATTACAAGATGCTTATATAGATTGTAGTCATCCAAAGAGGGCCTGTATTTTGGTTATCTTGACTTCTCCTCATTCTCCCACAGGAATTCTTATGCAGAGGAAGGACTGTGTCTTTGAATGGATATTTTGTCACACAAACAAAATAAAAATTTAAAACCTATATAGAAAAGGTTTCTGAATTGATCCTAAAAAGTAAAATGAGACTTTGTCAATTAGCTGGAATAGATCCAGCTGAAATTGTGTTGCCCTTTACCAATCCTGAGATTGCATCATTATGGGCAGAAAACAAATATTGGAAAAGAGCTGGCTGTGAAATTTTGGGAGAAATCAACAAAGATACCCAAAAAGCAAGCAACTTCATTTTATATATAGAACCAATTGGATTCTCCTTCATATAAGAAAAGGAACCCAAGTTTCTGGAGCTCCTACATTTTATACAGATGCCAATAAATAAAAAAGGACAAGTTATAAGTCCGAAAATCTGAGTAAAGTGGTGCAGAGTCCTTAAGATTCAGTTCAAAAACCAGAATTATATGCAATTCTTTTGGTGTTACGAAATTTTCAAGAATCTAATATAGTCACTGACTCACACAGGATGATTCAGGCTTAACCTCACTGTTTCTTCAATTACAATGAATAATCAGAAATAGAAATAATTTATTTTATATAACACATATCAGATCTGATACGGGTCCACCAGGCCCTCTATCACAAGGCAATGATGAAATTGTTCAACTATTGACAGGAAGCATGTTAGAGGCCTCAGAATTTTATTAAAAACTCAGTGTTAACAGCAAAAGTTTACAAAGAGAGTTTTTTATCACATGGCAACAAGCCAAAGAAATTGTGAGAAAATGTCCCACTTGTTCTTTATATAATCAAATTCCACTACCTGCAGGAAGTAACCCTACATGTAACCAAAGAAATAAAATTCTGCAAATCATGTGTTTTATTTCACAGAATTTGGTAAACTGGAATATTTATATCATACTATAGACACATATTCAGGGTTCCAATGGGCAACAGCCTTACGTTCTGAAAAGGCTGATTCACTTATTATGCATTTATTAGAAGTGATGGTAATTATGTGTATACTGATAATACTACAGCATATCTCTCTAATAAAATGAAAAGATTTTTACATAAGATAAAACATGTAACAGGTATACCTCATAATCCTACCGGTCAAGCAGTCATTGAAAGATCCAGTTGTACTTTAAGGGACATGCTTAACAGAGAGGGGTATTAAAACCCCCCAGAGATAGATTACAAAATGCTTTATTGACATTACATTTCTTAAATGTTAATGAACAACAAACAGCTGCATGGTGATCCTGGGTTTAGAAAAAACTGCCAAATTATTTCAGCCTATATATTTCAAAGATAACCTAACTTCACAAGGGAGAGTAGGGAATTTGTTACACTGGGGAAGATGTTTTGTGTATGTTCACACAGAAGAGAGAAATTATGGGCTCCTTCAAAACTAATAAAAATCAGATACAACAGAGTAAGACCACCTGAAGACCTTGGCTACACACAAGAAGAGAGAAATAAAGAAGACCAAACAGAACAGTTAACATAAGTTGATAATCCCTTCACATGGGAACAAGTCAAAAACTGACTGAGACATAAAAAAATGTCTCTAGCCAGAACTTCAGCAAATCATGGCCAATCAATCCGTAACTGTGCTAGCCTCAAAGTTTATTATGCCATTCTTTTAATTGACATAGATTAAATTGGCTTACAGTTTGGTTTCATTCTGAACATTTCATACAATTATCATTTTAGAACTGTACAATGCTTGTGAGGAAATATTATGTTTGCAGAACAAATTACTGAACACTGAAGATGCTGGATCAAACCTGACAGAATCCTCCTTCCAAAACCTGATCCCAAGAGAACTTTGAAGAAAGCTACAAATCTTAATTGGTCCAGCATTTTAGACTGTTCTAAACAGGATTTTATTAAGCCTGAAATTTCTCAACATTCAAAGACTGGACCACAAATGTTATTGTTTGATAGATAAACCATTTTTCCAATTTTCTTTGGGGTCTCTGAAAGGACTTTTGTGTATCCAAAATGTACCAGGGGGCGGAGCGATGACGCCACAAATTGGCTCGCAAAGGCTACTGATCCTGAAGACTGCGAGGGGCGCAGGGCAGGGACATTTACAGAACACAAGTGACCAGGGGAAACGCTGTGTGCGTTTTGGCGCGGGGAAAGCGCTTCCGGGGGATACTTCTGGGTCCTGACAAAGCTCCAGGCTAAGTAAGGAGGAGGAGGATGGCTTGTGAGGGCATAAGCAGTGCATACAGCATTCTGGGAATTGTATTTCTGCGTCTGCGACTCGGCAAAGCAGACGATACAGTGAGACCTGGCTATGTTACTACAAACAATCCCAGAAGTCCTTGCTCTGAGGTAGTTCTCACAGAGGCTCTCACAGAGCCGGCACAATGCCCTCTGGGATTATTTGTAGTTCCCTGGCTATGGCGTGCTTGGCTTTAAGAATTTCCGTGTCTGGGACATTTCATCATGAGTTCAGTGCTCTGTCGTAAGGATGTTCACAGTCGTACAAGATAAAGCAAATACTTTTTTTTTTTTTTTTTGTCTATGAAACACCTATAATACAACATGAGTGGCTAGAAGTGGAGCTGAACTGCGGTAGATAGATTTAAAGCCTGGACAGCTCCTAAGAGGGTGGATGGGGTATTGGAGCTTTTGGACAGGACTGTACCGAATGTTAAGTGGAACGCGAGCACCCACAAGCATACATGCCATGTCTTCAATGTGTTATGTACTATTGAAAAAGCAGGCACTTGAGGAAAACTATAAGGTTATATTCCAAGAAGCTGGCAGTTGGTGGAAATTCAAAGTTCAAGAGTTAGGGCGGCACTCTTCATTTTCCTAATTCCTCATCCTGCATCCTGTTATTTTCAGGTATTTCAGACCGAACAAACAACATCTTTTCGGGCTGGAAATCGACTGTGGTTTTCAGTTCAGATAGGTAGTAGCATATAATTTTTGAGGATTCTCTTATAAAACCCTTCCCAATAACTCAAAAGTTGACTTCTCATGTCTGGTGTTGGAGTTTTTGTTAGATGGAGGGACAATTGTCATCACAGATGGCAAAATTTCATTGAAACTAAATTTTAGTTTTATACAACAGCTTACATGGATTATACATATCTTAGATAGTTACTAGTATGATTCCATATTACTTTTTCAGACATCCTTACTGTTATTTTACCATCTTCCCTTTTGTATTTCTTTCTGTCTTGCCTCCGAAATTATTATACTCCCTTCAAGTTTTTTCCCATTTCCTCTTTCAAATCTCTATACTCTTCTACTTCCTACTGCCCCCACACACTTCCATTCTCACCTTGGAAATGGTCACTATTTCATTCTTGGTTTTTTAATTACTTCCGGATATGGACTCACATATGAGTACACACGTATTCAGTTTAGAGCTGGGAAACTTAGAAGAGAGAATATGTGAAGTTTGTCTTTCTGTGTTTGGATTACCTCATATAATATGTTTTTTTTTCTAGTTCCATCTATCTACCTGTAAGTTTTATGTTTTTATACTACTCAATAGTGATACATTTTAAAATCATGACCTAAAGAGCTAATATTTAATTCATTTTTAAGGTTATTTAATAATTACATCATTTTGTGCCTTCTCTTTTCTTCCCTCCAAACCTTCCCATAGACCTCTTCTATTTCTCTTTCAAATTCATCTTCTTTTTTCAAATTGGTATTATGCTCTAAATATAAGTTGCTCAGTTTAATAATGTTACTTCCATTCATGTTTTCAGTGTTGATTGCTTGGTATTGGATAACTGATTTTATGCACTTTCCTGGAAATAGTTTTTTTTTTCTCACACTCTCAGCATTTATTAATTCCCTGCATATATTTTCATAGGATTAAGGACAGTGGCTTCTTCCTAGGTCACTTTTGCATATCTATTAGCATTTCCAATTTTCAGCTCGTTTTTATACAGGTATATGGGTAAGCCTTTTTTTTTCTTTATTTTTTTATATTCGTCCATTATATTATGGGTGTAGCTTCTGGTATTATAAGGAGACACATTACCAGAACATACTCTGATCCTCTGTGTTATATAATTTTTTTTTACCTCCTGTTATGCATGATCATTGAGTCTTATATCTGAGATTGTTTTGTAGATGTATCAGATGTGACTGTTCTCCAGAATTCTGCCTTGTTATTGGTTGTGGTTTTCAATCATGATTTTGGTTCAAGGAAAAGCTTCCTTGGTCAGTGTTGAACTATACATATCTATGTGCATTATTAAAAGTATTTAGGTTGCAACATGTTTATATTCATGCATGTACTTACATGTATTATAGGGATTTTATGTAGATAATTCACAGTATGATTGCTTAAAACTATTTCAAAAATTTACTGTTATTTCACTCACTTACTTCTTTTATATTTATCCTGTAAGACCTGGGGTTTCACAGCTCAGGAGTTCAAGATTGCACCCTTCTCAGGAATTCCCAGAGACCACAATCGATGCAAAAACAAGAGTTGTTTTTTTTTTTTTTTATTTCAATCGCGATAGGGTCACCCCACCAAAGGCAGGAGATGACTCAGAGCATGCAAAGCACAGTGTTTTTATACTTAAAAGTCTGGCCACTTTTGCTCTATACATTGATTGGTCAGCAAGAATAGCATGAAGATAGTTTATAGCTAGTTGTTTGCAGTTTTTGGCTGTTTGTGAGTTTTCTCAAAACAACTCACCCTCCCCTTCAAGAGCTACCTACCTCTGGCTTCAATTCAAGGCTATCTTGGAGCAGTTCATCCTGCCATTTGAGAGCTATGTGCCTCTGGCTTTAATTCAAAGATGGGAATGGCCACAGCTGTTTTTCTTTTACAGTTGTTTTCATTCTTGGATGGGCTCTCATACCCCCTTTTCTTTGTGTTCCAATTTTAACCCTAAAATTGTGGATCAACCTCAGAGGTTGATACTGCCTCTGGAGCATCAGGACCTGAACCACACTTACACATTCCCTGACGAAGGTGAGTAATCGGTTAACAATACAGGGTACTATTGTGACAAGGAGCAAAAGGGTAGCAAATGTTCCCAGTAAGAGAAGCACATAGGGGAGCCGACCATTATCCCATTTCAAAAGGGAGATTCTATTAATTCTCATCTCCTTTTTTCAAGATCTTTTTGTAATTTTTTAATCTTTCCTTTGACAATGCCTGATTTATTAGTGTAAAAACAGCATTTCTCCTGTAGGGTTAAGCAGATTCCTCCTTTTTTGGCCATAAGGAGGTCTAATCCACTCCAAGTCTGGAGAACTACTTCTGCTAAGGAATTGAGCTGGTCTTGGAGGTCATTGATGGTGCTCGAAAGCAATTGTACATCACTAATTAACTGTTGGGACAGTTTGTTGTACAGTTGTACAACAAGAGGTAAAAAAAAAAAAAAAAAAAAAAAAAAAAACTGTACCCAAACCAGCTGACCCAGTGCCTATTGAAGCAGTCAGCCCAATTCCCACTAACAGAGGAATGAACTGAATGGCTCTCTTCATTCTTCCAGCCATTAAGTCAAAGCTGGGGACGGACTGGCTCATCCCCTGGAATGATGCTAAGATCAGGGAGTTGCCTGTACACAGGTCCCAGTCAAATCTGTGGGCAAGAACGTATTGGCTATATTATTCCTGCATAAGAAAACAGTGTTATTGTCAGGGCAGAGAGCTGTGGAGATGTCAATTGTTGAATCACAAATGGCAAAGTAGCATCCCCTACAGGTAGATCTGAGCTATCATTTTTGTAGGGTTTGTCAAACAGGTAACATGTTGGTTGAAGAGAGAATGCACTCTCATAGGGGGTGCTGAGTGTCAGAACCCACACAGCAGTGGAATAAGTGGCATAAGAAGGGGGTAGATCCAGAGGAACAGGGTGCCCTTGTCAGAGGCAGAGCCAGCAGTCACTTTCAAGCAAATGATTGGTGTCATTTAGGAGGCTATGAGTGGCAGTAATAACATATAGTCTGGGGGTCTAAAATAAAGTTTCCTCTACTATCAGGAAGAACCAGAGGGTGGTAATTGAGGGATGAGTATTCTTTTTTTTATTAACTCTTCAATATATTGTTTAACCTGTTCTTGTCTGACCTTATCCTGCAGCCCTCCTCCATCTGAAAGGTGAATGGGAGGTACCTTTCTTCAGCATACAGGCTTCCCTACTGTCCCCCAAAAAAGATCTTGGGGTAATTTAGATCCATGGCCTCCTGTTGGCACACTGTGGGACCAATCGTCTATCCTCATCTCCTCCCTGACTTGGTTCAATATGGCAGTGAAATAGGTGATGTTATCTTTTCCAGTACCTTGTTGCACAACCCTATAGCAACTGCTATGCACAGCCTGTTGATAGGTATCACAAGGGCAAGGCCTGGGGTACTGGGATTGGCGGGCAACTGCAGCCAATTTCTTTGCCCTCAAGTGAATCCATTTATACATCTGAGTTATTATTCTCTCAGCGTCTTCCTCTGGTAGAATGATCTTACCTTTGGAGTTAATCCATGCCCCCACGTCGGTGTCAAATATCCCCTTTTTTTGCCATATTAACTTTAAGTCACTTTCTGAGTAGTTTAGTCATTCTTCTCTGGGCAGTTCAGCAGTTAGTACCATTGGGACAGAGTTTCCTCTAGCAGCTGCTTTAGCCTTCTGATCGGCCATGTTATTCCCCTTTGCTGCCCTGGAAGTCCCCTTCTAATGTCCTGGGCAATGAATAATGCTTACCTTGTCCAGCAGCAACAAGGCATTGAGCAAAGCCAAAACCTTGTTTTTATTTTTAATCTCTTTACCAGCTGATGTTAGCAGGCCTCTCTGCTGATAGATAGCCCCGAGCTCATGGGCTGTTGGTAAGGCGAACCAACTATCAGTGTAGATGTTTATCTTTTTTCCCTTTTCCAGAGATAATGCCTGGGTTAAAGCAATCAATTCAGCTCGCTGAACAGATGTGTCCTCTGGCAACGCCTGGGCCCATATTACTTTATGTCCATCTACTACTGCTGCCCCTGCCTTTCTCTTCCTGTTCTCAAAAAACTGCTCCCATCCATATAGTATGTTACCTCGGCATTGGGCAGAGGCTGATCTTTCAATTCCTTTTGCAATCCCTGTTCCTCTACTAGAACCTGCAAAAAATCATGCTCCAGGGGCTGAATTTCTGGATCCTGCAATATGGTGGCAGGGTTTAGCCTTGTAGCCAGAGCAAAAATGACTCTATAATTATTCAAGAGCAAGGCCTGGCATTGTGTCATGCGGGCATTCATGAGCCAGCAATCAGGTGGCTGCCTTATGACACTCTCAAGGGCATGAGGAGCACAGATGGTGAGGTCCTGTCCCAGAGTCAGTTTGTCTCCATGTTTTACTAGTGCCGCCACTGCTGCTATTATTTACAGGCAGGTCGGCCATCTTGCCACTACTCAATCAAGCATTTTGGATAGATAGGCTACTGGTCTCTTCCAGGGTCCAATTTTCTGTGTTAGCACCCCATTGGCCATTCCCTGATTCTCACACACATAGAGATAGAAGGGTTTGGTTACATTAGGGAGTCCCAATGCTGGGGCCAATATTAAGGCTTGTTTGATATTACCAACTGCAGCTTGTTCATCCTTTCCCCAGATGAAAGAGTCACTACCCTTTGTAAGGGCATGCAGAAGGGCTGCCATCTTGGCAAATCCCGGAATCCACAGCCGGCAAAACTCCGTTGTACCTAAAATTTCCCTCAGTTGTTCAGTAGTACGTGGAGAGGGAATATGAAATACAGTCTCTTTTCTAGCCTCCGACGGCCATCTCTTTCCCTCTTTTAATATATATATCCCAGATAACTGACCTGTTTCCTGCAGGATGGGACTATTTTGCTGTAGCTGAGCTCACCCATCTCTTGCAACAGCTGGTTGGTGGCCTCAAAACAGCTTTCTTTACAATCTGCTGCTAATAGTATATCATCCACATATTGGAGATGAGTTACCTGGGGATTGGTGGCCCGGAGGTGTGCCAGGTCCAGGTATAGGGCTTCATCTTCCTTTTGGGACAATCCTGGATCCAGTGTCCTTTCTCCTTGATATAGGCACACTGATCCTTAGACAGAGGGCCCCTCCGATTTCCAGGAACTCTCCAGGATCCTAGTCAATTTTCTGTCTTGCCTCTTATCCTTTCTCTTTCTCTCCCTTCCTGCTCTTTCTGCTTTCTTTCCTCTTTCTCTTCTTCCATCTCCTGGCTGTAGAAAACCTTTAAATCCTTCAAAGTCTTGTCCTGTAAACCCTCTATTTTCTGGAATTTTCTACAAATATCTCTGGCTGACGGGTCTATAAAGGTTATAGTCACCATTGGCTTAGGCTCATCTGAGATAGGGTCATAGGGCGTAAACCAACAGTATGCCTCTATCAGCCATTCAAGAAAGGCTGCAGGAGATTCATCTGGAACCGGAACCATCTCTCTTACCTTCGTCAAATTGGTGGGACTTCAAGCGGCCCCATGGAGACCCGCAATTAGGGAATAGACTCTACCTCCAGATGTGTTGTAATCCCAGTTGGTGCGAGTGAGGGGAAAGCCATCATGAATCTCATTAGGGAGGATGGAAGGCCTCCTGTCCATTCCAGGAACAGTCTTTCTTGTCCCAATGAGGACCCGTCTCATTCCTCAGTAGTTCAGAGTGCCTGCAAGTGTTTCTGGCAATCATCCCAAGTGGGCTGGTGAATAGGACAGATTCAAACAAATATGTGCCTTTTATCTCACCTCCAAGAAATGATAGTCACTGCCTGTCCCATAATAAAGTTGTCCATCAAGAAAGTCAAAGAAGCAACAATGATAGAGACAAAGAGAATAAGACAGGCAGTTAGACAAGGACAACCTTACCGGTGGTACCATAGAATTCTGATTGAGAGGCTGCCTCATGGCGGCTGTCTCTGAAGAGAAACAGATAGGAGGAAGACCATCAGGACCTAGCCTCCCCAAATGGAATCTGGAACATCCTCCAGTTCCCAGTCAACCGATATTCTGACAAGTCTGTCTATCTCAGGGACTGAGCATATGACCAAAAATATCCAGATAGGTGACTAAAGAGAAACAGTGGTATACCAGAAATCAGACTAACCTGCTCAGAGCTTGACCTCTGAGCCCAGCCAGTTGAGGGTTAAGGAAGGGCACACTCTTTTCTGGGCAACGCACCAAAATGTAAGACCTGGAGTCTCACTGCTCAGGAGCTCAGGATTGCGCCCTTCACAGGAACACTCACAGACCACAACTCAATGCAAAAGCAAAAGGTTTTATTGCTGTCGAGATAGGGTCACACCTCCAAAGACAGGACATGACCCTGAACATGCAAAGCACAGGATTTTTATGCCTGAAAATCAGATCACTTTTGCTCTATACTTTACAGCTGGTTGTTTCTCAGAACAGTTCATCCCGCCCTTCAAGAGCTATCTGCACCTGGCTTCAATTCAAATAATCACAGTTGTTTTTCTCATTCCCAGGTGGTCCCTCATTTGTTCTGATGATGAAGTCACTGAATAATGTCATGTTGCAGTGTTAAGAGTGCAGGGATCTGTTAAGGAGCCTGTGCAAAACAACAGCCTCATTCACTAAGGTAATTCAAGGCCCTAGAGAAGACTGTTCACTAACTTCATACAGAGATTGGGTTCAGCTCTAAAGAGGGCAGTACCAGACTGACACCAGATAAGCACTGATGCCATTCTTGGCGCATGATACTGCAAATACCACATGTAGGAGAGTATTTAGAGCATGAAAAGGAGGAGCGGCCCCAAGAGATGAATGATTAAGAGAGACAACTGCTGTTGGCTCTCAGGAGCATCATGCCGACCTCACAGGACAAGCTACAGCTAGAGTTCCCAGTTCTCAAAACACCCGGTGTGCTATTTTGGGTGAATCTGGGAATTTACCAAAAAAAAAAAACTGTGAGTTTAAAATCTCTAGAATGCAAAATAGGAGGTGTGTTAACACAGAGGCAAGTGGTCCCTTTACTCACAGAAGGGAACAAGCAGATTCTGGCTCCAAGGGAATGCAAAGGTTCCCGGGGTTTCATGGCAGCTGTGGCAAGGGAAAGCACTGGTCTAGAGATCACTGCTCCAAGAGGGACATACAGGCTAACCTCTTGCCATCAGTAAACCAACAGAGGGGCCTGTCAGGCTTAGGCCCCTCATGCAACAATACGAGCTGTCTCCCATCAGGCAGCCATGAGGTACTAGGCAGGTAGGAAAATCTCAACTGAGGATTTCAGATTTGATACACACCACTGCATGCAGCAGCACAGCTTTGCATCTGGCTGCAGATAAACCTCTGACCCTATCCGCAAGAGTTCTATGTCACAAAGGAAATACAGATGTTTATGGACCTGTGTATTCAGGGATGGTAAAGAGGATCTCTGGAAGAAGCAGAATAACTTCTAAAGGATCTATTGTACACCCAGGTACTGTCAATGGGGACTGCAAGAAAAAAGTTAAAATTATGGTGCATGTAAAACAGGAGATGCAAAAATAAGGCAGGGGTAGAATTGCTCAGCTGTTACTGTTCTCCTCCATCTAGGGCAAAGCCGCACCCTTAGGAAGGATAGGCACATTTGGCAGTACCGGAAATTGTGTGTTCTGGAAAGCAGTGTTTAATGATCAGAGATCCAAATTAATGGCAGCAACAAGTGGTGTTCATTGAAATGCAGGAGATGACTTCAGTATCCTCTCCCAAAAGTCTTGTGATCCACAATGTGTGCTTCTGAAGGTTCATATACAGTTTCTAGGAATCTGTAAAATTTCTCCAGTAGGACAAAGTGTATGGGGGATTAAATAGGTGGAACCAGAGGGTCCAAGAGGGAAGTTGACACCTTCTGTAGCCTGCCACTGAAGGAGAAATTCAGAAATAATTCCAGGAGTCTTTCTGCAGGATAAGTCTCCTCTCTGCCCAAATGCTTATACTTGCAATTTCCTAAACATATTTAGATTGTTGAAATCATACACTGGGAGACTGAAGCTGAAAGGAACTTAAAGCAGAAGCACACGCAGAGTGCAAGATCTGTTCTAGCCACGTTCCTCCTTGAGCATCAGCCAGAGCTGAATGAATGACTTCGTTAAAGTAGGCAAAGACTGCTCCTGGCTTCTGCCCCTTCTCCTTGCCTGATCATCAGAAGCCGTGCCTTAGACTCTCCCCTCAAACTCCTTGTGGGCCAACACAGGTGCGTACTGTGAGCTAAGCAGTGGAATTTGGGTAGAACACAAGACCACCTGTATCTGGAAAGGGTGCTTTAGGGTGGGATATGGGAAAATTCGCAGGAGGAAGGAAGGGTTTCACAGTTTGGAAGCAGAAGGGCGTTCCACGGTTTAGCCTGTAATTGGAAGCCTCGAGGGAGTGGGTGGGGCCTAGGTCGGTATTTAAGGGTGAGCAGCAGACCCTTTACGCATTTGCCATAGCCTGCACTATCCTGGGTGTTGTTCTGAGTACACACTGGAGAGGAAGAACTCCTATCAAAGTGTCCTCGGCAGGATGGAAGATCAGGCAGATGTGGGTGGCTGCAGTAAGATAAAGACATCCCTGCGTCTAAAGACTGTTTGGCAGGCTAAGCAGAAGGAGGTCTTGCTCTCAGTTTTTGCCAAGACACCTTACCCGAGCATCAGGACCAGGCAGGAACTGGCCAGGGAATTCGGAGTTCCAGAGTCCTCCATCCGCGTGTGGTTTCAAAACCGCAGAAATAGAACTGGCATGTCGAGGAAGACCTCAAAGCAGACCACCGCAGGCTCCAGGCATGAAGCCTCCCAACAGCCTCCTGAAAAGCTTGTCGCCAGGGTACAACAAGCAAGAGGCCCGCCCGCAGAACGGAGAAGGCCTCGAACGCGGCTTAGTCCAGCACAGATCAGCATGCTAGTGCAAGCTTTTGAGATCTCTCCATCCCCAGACTATGCCACGAGGGTGCAACTGGCACTGAGCACAGGTTTGCCTGAGGACACCGTCCACATATGGTTCCAGAACAGAAAGGCCAGGCAGAAAGGCCGTGCTGGAGGCAGCACAGCTAAAGGTGAGGACCTGCCTGCCTCTCCTGGCCCAGAAAGGGCTCCTGGAGCATCGTGTTGCATTGAGCAGGAGGCTTCCCGGGACAGCTTGTTGACATCGGGTTCTGCAGGAGGCCAGTGTGCAGAAGCGTTGATGTCAAGACCCGAGCTCACCTTCTTCACAGAGGCCTACCCAGAATCCAGCGACTCCTACCCTGTCCAGCTCTTCCTGGAGCAACTGGTGAGAACAGTGGAAGAGGAACAGGGACCTGCCGCTCTGGACCCAGATGTACCATGGGAGCAGATCGAACCAACACTCAAGGCTCCTCTCACGGAAGAAGAATATCAGGCTCTGTTGGACGATATTTGACCACATTGAGAACGCCCAGAATTGGGACTGTAAAACCCCGTTGCCTGGACCCTAACCTGACCATTGTCTCAGAGACTCCAGCCAGAAATGAGCTTGGACAGATGCTCAGACTTGAACCTAAGAAAGGTGCAGAGCTCTAGGGATCCTGAGTAAGTGTTGGGGAAAAGATGGAATGCCCTGGAGGTGCGAGGAACCTCACAAGAAGACCAACAGAAACAGGTGACCCAGCCCCCAGGGGGCTTGCAGAGACTGAGCCATCAAATAAGGAGCATGCTTGTTCTGGACCTAGGGACCCTACATACACGTAGCAGGTGGGAGGTGAATCCTTGTGCTTAATGTGGGTTGCCCTACGAGGGAGGTGTTGTGGAGTGGCCCAGCGGCGGTGGAGAGTTGTTTCTAACCTGGACTTTGTTGTTTCTAACATGGACGGTTTTTGAAGGACAGTTATATAATGTTAGCTTCAGTTATTATCAAGATAAATATGTAATTTGTCTGCTGTTGTACTCTGCGTCATTAAATTATTTTTTGGCATTATTATGACCTGTTATTCTTTTCATTTGGAAGTTAATGTAAAGAGGAGATATGATTATCTTTCAAGCTGAAAAGAGGTGTGATCATGAGTCTTGGTTTTTAACTTGACTGCATATGGAATTAAGCAAAACACCCAAATTAAGGACACAATTGTAAAGTACTCTTGCTTATTTGAAATAGTCTTCTCTACTTCTCTTCTGGATCTATAAGGCTGAAGAACACACCTTTAATCCATATCTTCACACTGCAAAACCAACCACTCACCTTTGCCTCACCTTCTACTGGAAACCTATACACGGACATGGAAGAAGGAATATTTTACTCTTTGCCTGTTCCCTTTTGCTTTGGTAGCAAGTCTATTTCTTCATTGACTATAGAACCTTCTTCTTGAGGATTTCAGTGTATTTGAAGGTGAGTTGCGCCAACCAGCCTCATGGACTAAGCCACTGATAGATTCCTCGATTTTCCATTTTTAGCCATCCACTGTTGAATTAATTAACTCACAGATTGTAAATCATTCTCATAAATCCTTTCCTATAAAGAGAGTGTTAGAGGGAAAATAAACTATGCATATAATTATCTTTCACATAGAACTACCAAATTTTCTGCTTTTAATAATGTTATGTAATTCATTCAGGAATCACTTAAACAACAGTAATCGACATATGAGGAGTTATAGAAAAAATATTCATCACCATGCAAAATCAAAATGCTACATACATTTTGGGGTATATTGATGGACTAGGAATTATTTTTTGATGCAGTTATAATCTAAAATATCATAATTGAATTACAAGTATTTTAATTTTTGCAGCATTTATTTATAGTTTATTTTTACCTCAAATTAGTCCCTTCTTTGTCTTAATTCCCTCAACACACATTAAAGTGTGTTCATTTTTCATTTTCTTAGGTTACGGAGATTCTATTTTATATGGGGATGACACCATGAAAATTAACTGTTCTATGCATGACACTGCTAATACCAAAACATCATTCAAATAATAAGTAGACCTATCAGAATCACACTAGAATTCTCAGCAGAGATTATGAAAGCCAGAAGGGCTTGGATGGATATCATGCAGACACTAAGAGACCACTGATGCCAACCCAGACTACTATACCCAGTATAGATGCAGCCATACAGCCCTACAGAAGATACTAGAACAAAAAACCCCATCCCAATAATATGAAATACACTCCAGAAAATACATTGAGGCCCACACCATGAGGGCAAGTCCATGCCTGACACTGCCTGGATGACCATGAACCAGAGTCAAGATAGCCTAGAGACACACGATATCTGTAAACATGACAGGCAAAAAAAATGTCAATGAAAGATACTCTGCTATAATCATAGATGAGTGCCTAGCCCAGTTGTCATCAGAGAGACATCACCCAGCATCTGATGGGGCCAGATGCAGAGACCCACAGCCAAACACAGTGATGTATCCAGGGAGGGGAACCCCAGAAATGAGGGAATTCGTATTGTAGGAACCAGAGATATCAAGGACACAACAAGAGCATGGCCCACTGAGTCAATTGGGCTCATAGGGGATCACAGAGACTGAAGGACAAAAACATAAACATTCTATGAGTCTTGTTAGCTAGGTTGTTGGCATACACCTTATGATTATTATCCTGATGTCGCTGAGGGACTTCCAACAGTGAGAATGGGGGTGTCTCTGACTCTTTTTCCTGCTTTAGCTACACTTTCTCTCCTCATGTATTGCTTTGACCAATTCTGATGTGAGGGATTGTTCCTAGTTTTATTATAACTTGCTATGCCATCACATTTTTTTTTCATTGAAAATAAAATGAATGGAAAAAAAAGAAGTGGATGAAGGAGAGGTGAGCTGGGCAGAGTAGAGTTGGATAGATTGTGGCTGGGAGGAGTGTAGGAAGAGGAAACTGCAGTTCAGATGTAGTGTATGAAACAACAACAAAAATAAAATGCTAAAACAAAATAAACTGTCAGCAGCTCCGGCTATTGGTGAGCACCTGCATTCCTAGCACTCAGGAAGTTAAAGGTAGGTGGATCTCTGTGATTTCAAGCACAGGCTGTTCTATAAAGAGAGCCCGGGACAGCCAAAATTAATCAGAAAAAAAAATCCTGTTTTCAAAGAAACAAATAACTGTCAGCATTTTGTGTTTCATCTTTAGAAACTTTGTTATATGTCCCACTTTTTTATTTTTATTTTTTAATATTAGATACAGTTTATTAACTTTGTATCCCAGCTGTATCCCAGTCCCTCATTCCCTCCCTATCCCACCCTCCTTCCCTCATCTCCTCCCTACCCCTTTCTAAGTCCACTGATAGGGGAGGGCCTCCTCCTATTCCAACTGACCCTAGCTTATCAGGTATCATCAGGACTGCTGAAATATCCTCCTCTGTGGCCTAGCAAGTCTGATTCTCCCTTGGGAGGGGGGAGGTCAAAGAGCCAGCCACTGAATTCATGTCTGAAATATTTCCTGTTCCACTTAGTATGGTACCCACTTGGATACAGAGCTGACATGGACTACATTTGAGCAGGGGTGGTAGGTTATATGCATACATGGTCCTTGGTTGGAGAAACAGTCTCATAAAAGCCCCCTGTGCTCTGATATATTTGGTCCTTGTATAGTTCCTGTCCTCTCCTGGTCACACTAACTCCCCCTTCTTTCATATGATTCCCTGTGCTCTGCCCAAGGTTTGGATATGAGTCTCAGCATCTGCTTTGATACACTGCTAGGT
The DNA here is from genome assembly GCF_030254825.1 of Meriones unguiculatus. NCBI lineage: Eukaryota > Metazoa > Chordata > Mammalia > Rodentia > Muridae > Meriones > Meriones unguiculatus. The sequence continues at coordinate 5,296,020 of NW_026843647.1, forward strand.
AGAGTCTTTCATTGGTCCTCTGGAGCAGGCTTCTGTCCTGTTTCTTGTTTTTGCCTATATCCATCCCATTGGTCTTTCTAAGTGAGGATTGATCATCTTAACCCAGGTCCTCTTTCTCATTTATCTTCTTTAGGTGTACAGATCTTAGTATGTTTATCCTATCTTATAGGTCTAGCATCCACTTAAAAGTGAGTGTATACCATGTATGTCTTTCTGCATCTGGGACACCTCACTGAGGATTATCTTTTCTGGATTGTTTTTTTGTTCATGTTTACATTTTATGACTTCTTTGAATGGTCTAGAATTAAACTTATCTGTTGTATATCTGGTAAAGAGGTTTCCCATTTTATAAGCTGCTCCACCACCTAAAGAATGGATTGCAAAAGCATTTTAGTTTCATGTTGTAAGACCTGGATTCTCACTGCTCAAGGTCTCAGGATTGTGCCCTTCCCAGGAACACTCATAGACCACAACTTGAGGCAAAAGCAAGTGTTTTATTCCAATTTCTATAGGGTCCCCCCTCCAGAGACAGGAGACAACCCTAAATATGCAAAGGACAGGGTTTTATACCTGAAATTCAAACCACTTTTGCTGTATACATTGATTGTTCAGCAAGAATAGTATGAATAGTTTACACCTGGTTTTAGGTAGTATACAGCTGGTTGTAGATAGTTTACAGGTGGTTGTAGATAGTTGTTCTCAGAACAGTTGACCCTTTCCTTCAAGAGTTATCTACGGCTGACTTTAATTCAAATAATCACTGTTGTTTTTCTCATTCTCAGGTGGTCTCTCACACACACCCTTTTTGCCTCAATTTTAACTCTAAAATTGTGGATCAACCTCATGGAGAGGTTGATACTCTTTCTGGAGCATCAGGACCTGAACTGCACTTATACTTTCCCTGACAAAGGGGAGTTCTGGTCGGAGAGTTTATTGTCCCTGATGAGTTTCAGTTTCAGCAGGTTGCTGTAGGCTTGGACTTTCCAGGTGTTGCAGGTTGATGAAGAGCAGGCTTAACATGTGACACATGGATCCAAGCTGTGATGCCCTCTACTTTGACGGCAGTTGGGGTGGTGAGCAGGATGTAATAAGGATCTTCAACTGAGGTTCCAGATTCTGGCTGCGATGTCGCACATATACCAGATCTCCAACCTGGAACTGATGGGGCACCTCCAAGGACCTGGGCGCATATGCACTGCCAACCTTGCTCCATATTTCTTTCGGCATAAGCTGCAGTCCTTTTAGCCTGGACAAGTCAGAGTTACCACTAGTTATGTCAAGAGGGTCCCCAAGAAGAGTCAAGGGAGGAGAGCAGGAACCCCATATAGTAATTCAAAGGGAGTTAAGCCTAGTAGGGAGTGAGTATTTCTGACTCTAAAGAGAACCAAGGGAAGAAGCACCACCCAGTCACCACCAGTCTCCATTGTCAATTTTGTGAGAGTCTCTTTTAGAGTTCTATTCATTCTGTCTACTTGTCCTGAGCTTTGGGGTCTATAAGCATGATGTAACTTCCAATCAGGCCCCAGAAACCTGGCCACCTCCTGGTTTACCTGAGCAAGGAAGGCTGGCCAATTGTCTGACCCAATTAGCTTTGGAATACCTTACCGAGGAAAAATGTCTTCCAGAATCTTTTGGTCATGACCAGGGTGGTTTCTTTCTTTGTGGGAAAAGCTTCCACCCATCCTGAAAAAGTGTCCACAAAAACCAGGAGATATTTATTGTCACACCTGTCTGGTTTAATTTCAGTGAAATCCACCTCCCAATGCAATCTGGAGCTAATTCCTCTCAGCCACTTTCCTGGGCTCTGGAAATTCTTACCTATGTTTACTCTCTGGCAAGGTTCACATGCCCTAGTCACTCTCTCAGTCAGGATGGTGAGGTTTAGTATTCGGTACGGGGATTGGAGGGCAACTTCAGCCAATTTCTTTGCCCCCAAGTAAGTCCACTTATGCATCTGAGTTATCAGTCTCTCAGCATCTTCCTGGGGTAGAATGATTTTACCTTTAGAGTCAATCCATGCCCCCACATCGGTGTTAAATATACCATTTTTGCATATTAACTTTAAGTCATTTTCTGAGTAGTTTACTCATTCTTCTTTGGGCAGTTCAGTTGTTAATACCACTGAGACAGAGTTTTCTCTAGCAGCTACTTTAGCTTCCAGATGGTCCACGTTATTCCCCTTGGCTGCCCTGAAGTCCCCTTCTGCTGTCCTGGGAAATGAATAATGCTTACCTTGTCAGGCAGCAACAGGGCATTGAGCAAAGCCAGAATCTTGTTTTTATTTTTTATCTCTTTACCGGCTGATGTTAGCAGGCCTGTCTGATGATAGATGGCCCCGTGCATGTGGGCTGTTTTTAAGATGTACCGAGTATCAGTGTAGATGTTTATCTTTTTGCCTCTTTCCAGAGTTAATGCCTGGGTTAAAGCAATCAATTCAGCTTGATGAACAGAAGTGCCTTCTGGCAATGCCTCGGCCCATATTACCTTATGTCCATCTACCACCGCTGCCTCTGTCTTTCTCTTCCATTCTCCAAAGAACCTGCTCCTATCCATATAGTATGTCACCTCAGCATCAGGAAGAGGTTGATCTTTCAAGTCCTTTCACCATCCCTGTTCCTCTGCTAGAATGTGCAAACAGTCATGCTCCAGGGGCTGGATTTCTGGATCGGGCAATAAGGTGGCAGGGTTTAGCTCCATAGCCAGGGCAAGGGTGACTCTATCATTATTCAAGAGCAAAGCCTGGTAATGTGTCATGCAGGTGTTCGTGAGCCAGCAATCAGGTGGCTGCCTTATGACACTCTCAGGGGCATGAGGAGCATAGATGGTGAGGTCCTGTCATAGAGTCAGTTTGTCTGCATCTTTTACTAGTGCCACCACTACTGCTATTATTCGAAGGCAGGTTGGCCATATTGCCACTACTGAATCAAGCGTTTTGGATAGATAGGCTACCGGTCTCTTCCAGGGTCCAATTTTCTGTGTTAGCAACTCCTTGGCCATTCCCTGTTTCTCAGCCACATAAAGATGGAAGGGTTTGGTTACATCAGGGAGTCCCAATGCTAGGGCCCACATTAATGCTTGTTTGATATTATCGAATGCGGCTTGTTCATCCTTTCCCCAGATGAAAGAGTCTTTGCCCTTCGTAAGGGCATACAGATGGGCTGCCATCTTGGCAAATCCTGCAATCCACAGCTGGCAAAACCCTTCTGTACCTAAAATTTCCCTCAGTTGTTTAGTATTCTGTGGAGGGGGAACATGAACTACAGTCTCTAGCCTCTGATAGCCATTTCTTTCCATCTCTTAATATATATATATATATATATATATATATATATATATATATATATATATCAGATATTTCCTGCAGAGCTGGGCCTTTTTTGCCAATGCTCTATAGCCAAGGTCACCCAGCTCTTGTAACAGCCGGTCGTTGGCTTTAAGGCAGGTTTCTTTATAATTTGCAGCTAATAGAATGTCATCCACATATTGGAGAAAAGTTACCTGGGGATTGGTGGCCCAGAAGTGTGCCAGGTCCCAGTGTATGGCTTCATCAAATATAGTAGAAGAATTTTTAAACCCTTGAGGAAGTCGAGTCCATGTAAGCTGGCCTAATACCCCTGAGTCTGGGTCTTTCCATTCAAAAGCAAAAATGTCTTTGCTGGTAGGGCTGAGTTGGAGAAAAAAATGCATCCTTAAGGTCCAGGACAATATACCAAACCCTGTCAGGGTAAAGGGAACTCAACAGGTTATACGGGTTGGGCATGGCAGGATGTAAGTCTGTGACCTGTTTGTTAACTTCTCTCAAGTCCTGTACGGGTCGATAGTCGTTGCTCTCAGATGTCTGAACTGGCAGCAACAGGGTATTCCAGGCAGATTGGCACTTTTTGAGAACCTCTAGGTGAAGGAGCCATTGTATATGAGGGCAGATCCAGTCATGGGCTTCCTTAGAAATCAGATATTGCTGCACCACGATCAGGGTAGCCTGAGGCTTCAGCTCTATCTAAACTGGGGGCTGTTTCTCTGCTTTTCCTAGGCCAGCCATTTCAGCCCATGTCCTGGGATGTCTCTGTAGCCACCAGTCAATGTCTTTTTCTGGACTTACCACCTTTTCAGACAGGTGGTATTCATCTTCCAGTTTAATTGTCAGTACATGAATGGGATATCCTTTATTGTCTGTCACCTGTGGGCCATCTGCTCTAAAATGGATATGGGACTCTATCTTTATTAGGATATCTCACCCTAACAGCAGGTACGGGCATTCAGTGACAACTAAGAATGAGTGGGATACCTGGACCACTCCAAGGTCCACCATTCTTCAGGAAGTCCATGAGTATTGTTTACATCCAGTGGCTTATTTGACCCATGATTTCTTCTCTTTTTTAGCTCCAAAGTCTTGTAACAGAACAGAATGCTGGGTGCCAGTGTCCACCAAGAAGTGGACTGGCTTCCCCTCCACCTTAAAGATTACCCTGAGCTTGGGGAGGGGACCAAACCCCATCCCCCCTAATCGCTGTCATCACGCAGGGTTATGACCCGGGTCTCCAGGGCTTGGGTGTTCGGTTTTTCTGGCTTTTTCTTCCTTTTAGGACAAGCCTTGATCCAGTGTGCTTTCTCCTTGCAATATGCACACTGATCCTTAGACAGAGGGCCTCCTGGAGTCTGGAGGGTCTTAATCTTGACAACAAGGATCTTGTCTAGGTGAAGGGTGCCCTCCTGTGGCCATCCAACCTGAAAAAGAGGCCACTCTGAGGAACAGAAAGTTTGCCATTTCCCATTTTTAACTTCAACTGAAAGGTTATGTGCCCTATATCTCACCCCCAAGAAATGATCACGGTTGAGGGATAAGGGTATAGTCACAGTTTGCCCCATAATAAAGTCGTCCATCAAGAAAGTAAAACAGGGAACAATGATAGAGACAAAGAGAACAAGGAACCAATTAGACAAGGACGCCCTTGCGGGTGGTACCACAGAACTCTGATTGAGAGGCTGCCTGGTGGCGGCTGTCTCTAACAGGAAACAGATGGGAGGAGAACTATCACGGTTCTAGCCTCTCAAACTGGAGGGTCCTCCAGTTCCCAGTCAAGAGATAGTCTGATATGTCTGTCTATCACAATGACTGATCAGATGACTATAAAATGTCTAGATAGGCGCCTAAACAGAAACATATTGGTAAGACAGAAACAAGCAAAGAAAAACAGAAATCAGACTAACCTGTTCGAAGCTCGACCTCTGAGCTCAGTCTGATGAGGGTTGGGGAAGGGGCATGCCATTTCCCGGTCAAATGCACCAAAAATGTAAAACCTGGGGTATAACAGCTCAGCAGTTCAAGATTGTGCCCTTCCCAGAAACTCTCACAGACCACGACTAAATGCAAAAGCAATAGGGTTTTTTTTTTTTTTTTATTCCAATCGCGATAGGGTCTCCCCTCCAAAGACAGGAGACGACCCCAAGCATGCAAAGCACAGGGTTTTTATACTTAAACATCTGGCCACTTTTGCTCTATACATTGATTGGTCAGCAAAAGTAGCATGAAGATAGTTTACAGGTAGTTGTTTGCAGTTTTTGGCGGTTGGTGAGTTTTCTCAAAACAATTCACCCTGCCCTTATTTTTTAAAAACTATCTCGGAGCAGTTCATCCTGCCCTTTGAGAGCTATGTGCCTCTGGCTTCAATTCAAGGATGGGAATAATCACAGCTGTTTTTTTTTACAGTTGTTTGCATTCTTGGATGGGCTCTCAGATGCAGATGAAGAGAGAGAGAAAGAAGGAAAGAGCAGGACATGATAGGGGGAAGAGAGAGAGAGGGGCACCCCAACGGAGAAAGGGGGAGGGCAAGAAGGCAATAGCAAGAGGGCAAGAGAGGCCAAGAGAGAGACAAAATGGGCTGGTAGATCCTTTTAAGGAACAAAGTAACCACGCCTGCCCTTCATGGCTGTCGACACATAATGACATCACAGTTTGCTAGGAAAGCCAGAAGCAGGTGCCTAAATGCCCCAACCCGCAGGGCTTCAATGGGGTTCCTAAAGTAGGAGAATGGAAGGAATGGGGGGAGGGGACAAGAAACGCAGGAATGGAGCCAAGTCTGTTCATCTGATCAAGGATTCCGTTTATTAGAAATTTTTACCCAACTTATATGGGGAGAAGGCAGGAAAGGGGGAAGGTTAATCTACTGCTGAAGGAAATAGGAAGAGTGCTTTCATGGGTTAAATATTGTACCTGCAAGATACCATAAGGATGTTTTCTAAAGATATCTTACAGATGCTCTAACAAACGGATGTCCTCACAATCTATCACCCATGATTTAGGGTCTTAGATAACTCTTTCACTAAATAGCTTTAGGTTTCCACTAAATGTCCTTTGCTCTGTACTTGGCTTTGGCTTCAGTAACTACCTTTGTCTCCACTAGATAGCTTTGGCTCACTGATTGACTTTGGCTTCAGCAGATACCTTTGTCTCTACTAGATAGCTTTGACTTTGGCTTCCGTGGCTAGCTTTGGCTCCCGGCACATAAATACTAAGAGTTGGCATAGGCCTTTATTTCCAGCACTCTGCCAGGCAGAAAGCAGGCCAGTCTCTGTGATTTCAAGGTCAGGCTGGTCTACAGATCTAGTCCAAGATAGCCAGGGCTAAAAGGAGAAACCCTCTCTCAAAACATCAAAATATTCATATGTATAATTAATATATACTCACTAAATATAATAATATAAACCCATATATTTAATAAATATGTTATATATTAATATATACATTTTGTTTTAGTCATATGTATATGTTTCAATTTATGTTTTAATCATATAAATATATGATTGAAATAAAAAATTTGAGCCAGGCTTTGTGGCACATATCTCTAATCCCGTCTCTCCAGGAGACAAAAGCATGCTGCTGTGTAAGATCAGTGTCACCCTGGTCTACAAAGCAAATCCAGGACATGCACGGCTAGAGAGAAACATTGTCTAAAAAAACAGGCTAGATGTGTAGCTAGATATGTCTGAAATCACATAGTGTGACTAGGCTATAAGAAAGTCTTGCCAGGCATGGTGACACACATCTGTAGTCCCAGCACTTGAGAGGTAGATGAAGGTAGGTCTCTGTGAGTTCAAAGTCAGCCTGGTTTACAAAGAGATTCCTGGATTGGCAATGATGCACTGAGATACCGTGTCGCAAAAATAAAACATTAAATTAAATTAAAAAAAATCAAAGCCTGGACTGTTGGCAAATGCCTCTAATACTAGCACTATGACTGACAGAGGGAAATTTATCTGTGTTAGTTAAAGGCCTGCCTGGTCTAGAAAGCATGACAGGTCAGTCAAGGCCATACAGAAAATCTTTTCTCAAAAAACAACATCCCGTTATGTAAACAAAAATCTTCTAGTATCTGAAGGTTGTTTCTTTTTTTTTTCACCTTTAAAAATTTATGTTTTTGTAAGTTACAGTTTATTCACATTGTATCCATGCTGTGGCTCCATCCTTCATCCCCTCTTTTACCCAACCTCCTTACTTCCTCCCGTTTCTGATTCCAAGTCCACTGATAGGGAAGGTCCTCCTCTACTTCCATCTGACCCTAGCCTATCAGATCTCATCAGAAATGTCTGCATTGTCCTCCTCTGTGGTCTGCTCCCCAATCAAGGAGAGGTGACCAAAGAGCCAGACACTGAGTTCATATCAGAGACAGTTCCTGTTCCCATTACTAGGGAACTCACTTGGAGACTGAGCTGCCATGGAATATATCTGGACAGGAGTTGAAGAAGTTCTAGGTTATTTCAATGCATGGTCTTTGGTTGGAGTATCAGTCTCAAAAAATACCCCTGTGTCCAGTATTTTTTCATCTGTTGCTCTCCTTGTGGAACTCATGTCCCCTCAAAAGTCTTCCTTAGTCATCAGGGAAATGAAAATCCAAATGACCCTGGGATATCACATTATACTTATCAGAATGGATAAGATCAAAAACTCAAGTGACAACACATGCTGGAGAAGATGTGTGGAAAGAGGGACACTCCTCCACTTCTGGTGGTAATGTAGACTTGTACAAACACTTTGGAAATCAATCTGGCAATTTCTCAGAAAATTAGGAATAGTGCTACCTCAAGATTCAGCTATACTACTCCTAAGCATATATCCAAAATTTGATCAAGTATACAACAAGGACATTTGTTCAACCATGTTTGTAGTTGCTTTAATTGTAACAACCCAGGTGCCACTCAGTTGAGGAATGGATACAGAAATTGTGGTACATTTACACAAGGGAATACTACTCAGCATTTAAAAGTAAAGAAATCATGAAATTGGTAGGCAGGATCTATAAAAGATCACCCTGAGTGAGGTATCCCAGAAGCAGAAAGACACACAGGGTATATACTCTCTCATAAGTGGGTATTAGACATATAATACAGGATAAACGTGCTAATATCTGTACACCCTAAGAATCTAATCATGAAAAGAACCATGTCCTTGGATGAAGTAAATTATTTACCATGTTCACTTATAATGTAGTGGAGGAGGTCACCAATTGTGGTTGTGTTCTATAATTAGAAACAATGGAGTGGTTATTGAAGTTTGCTGTATGTGTATCAAATCCAATCACAGAAGTTTATTAGATATTCTGATATTCTTTCGGTGGCTGCTATTGATATAATGCATTTCCACTTGGTGATAGGTATTTTTCTGATGCAAAGTATAGAATGGGATTCCCATCATCTATGTGATCCATTGCTTATTTATATCAGGTAGTGTATAATCATGCTTTTCAAGGAAGGGTCTCTGAGAAAGCACGGTGCTTTTGTTTTTCATTTTCACAAATATCTTTAAGTTGTTTGTTTTCAAGCCTGATTTGGATGTCAGGATTTAGGCAAAGCTACAATTGGAGTCTTGATTCTCATATGTCACCCTTCTGAGTACAAGTCCAAGGGTGGAAGATGTTTCCCTATTGTGTTCCGTTTTTACCAACATTAATGTTAAAATGCTTAATCGTGGGTATGTAGGTATGTATGACTGTATGTATTTATATCTATATCTATATGAATGTATGAACTGTTTAATGTTCCATTCTTCATGGTTCCATTATTTACTATATGACACATAATGTTGAAGTACTGCCTTCTGAGAGAATTATCTAGAGGTGCTAAATAATGTAACAGCAATGATATTTATTTCAAAAATCATATTATGTGTGTGTAATGTTACTATGGGTTCTTAGGCCATGACAGATGTGTGAAGACTTGGTGACAGCTTTGTGGGGTTTACTTTGGTCATTGTTATACGATGTTCAAAGTCATGTTGCCAGTTTTGCTTACCACAGACATTCCCCACTGAGTTCATTGATACTCAAATAAACTTTATTGAAATATTACATCAGTAAAATATTGTCATTTATCCAGATTATAAACCTACTGTCATATAAGGAATAATAAATGTTATGTCCAAATTAAAATGATATAATACTGTCATTTTTTTTGGAATGTGTTAGTGCATTCTTAGGAGTAAAGACTTGTTCATAACACTGTGTCAGATCTACAAGTGAATGTCAGAGAATTGTCTCAGTGAGCATAGTTGGTTGTTTCTAAGCCTGATGATTTGAGCTCAATTTCTGGGTAGCCAATATTACTCCTATAGGATTTTTCTAATATTTCTATACTTGGGCATTTGTATATGCAAATTCACACACCAGTACATACATAAATCATTTTTAAATCAAAATAAGGGCCAGGTTTTTTCACTTGTCAAAAGACTCTTTGGGTTTCATGTCGAAAACTCACATATGGGATGTAAACATGGCACATGCATACTCAAACATTTTTTTAATATATGAAATTAAAGCAAAGGAGAAAACCCACTTACTGACAACATCAGAAATGATTTTGCAATTGTAAATAAATGTAGAATTTGAAGACTTATTACTGTTCATTAAAAGAAAAAAATGTTACCTGTGTACATCTTATTTTATCTTTTCATTCCTTGATTCAAGAATAAGTCATTAAAAATATCTTAGCTTTGCTCAGAGGTGCATCCCTGTCATCCTAGATCTGGGAGTCCATGGCAAGCTAATCTTTCTGAGATTGTGGTCAGCTTGGTCCACAGAGTGAGTTCTCTTTGGGTTTGTTCATTAGTTTCTATATTTGTTTGTTTGTTTGTTTGTTTGTTTAGACAGAATTTATTTGGTGTAAGCTTGGATGTCCTACAGTCACTTTATAGACCTGGCTGGACTCAAATTCAGGCCGCTTCCTTCCTGAGTGCTGGAATTTCAGGTGTGTGCCACCATGCCCAGCTCCAAAGATTGAGTTCTAAAACAGGTGTGCTATGTAGACATATCATGTATTTAAATGATCCCCCAAAATGTACTCTATATCTCAAATTATAGGTCCCCCCTCAGGGATAGTGCCCAAAAAGCTGGTTCTTGGTACTGGTCCTGGTCCTTGACCTCAGATCCTAGCCCTAGACCAAGCTGTGGCCCCAAAAGTCTGCTGTCAAGTGCTGACTCTGTTGGGCTTTCTCTCTGGGACTCAATCTATCCCAGTAGACCCCCTGGGCACCAACTACACACCTGGCAGCATCGTCTATAGATGGATGCACATGCCCAATTCACAGGAAACTCTCGACAAAAACAGGCTCCATACCTCTTGGCTTAGTCAGGAACACAACCCAGGAATGGCTCCAACCACTGTGGGCAAATGGGGAGGCCCCATCTCCAAATATATCACTTAAGATGAGTAAGCAACACCTTTTTAATAATAATATGAAACCAATAACAATAATGCAACAGTGAAAAACAGCAATTTAAAAATATACAAAATTAAGGCAATCTTTTCTCTAATGGGAATAGGCGCTGGGTGTGCTCAGTCGGTGATTGTACCAACTGTATGTCTACCTTGAGCAGTGAGTACACAGGATCAGGTGCCCCCAAGTGCACCACATCGAAGAGAAACAGTAGCTCACTCTCCAAGTCCACAAGGGACTGTGTGTCCTCTGATACTAAAGCTGGAGGTTGCACTGGTCCAGGTTCTGGCAAGACTGGGGGTCCCGCATAGTCCAGCAACCACCTCACAATGGCCAGTTCCGGGGCTCCAGAGAAATCCTGGGGGAATTTCTGCAGCCACTGGGACAAGAACGAGAAGATGGCACTGTGGGTGAGAGCAGGGCAGAGGGACACAGGGTTGGGAGCCTGGCCTAGCTTCGCTGCTGCGGGGGGCGGGCATTGGTATCCTTCCTTTCCTGTCCCTCCCTCTGCTGCTCAAAACCCAGGAGCCTGGTGGGACAGTCCCTAGGGAGAGAACCCCAAAGGTGAGGCTCCTGGCCAAAATTGGCCCTCCACCCTGGCCTCAAATGTCCCTCCCCGCTCACCTCCCCCTCCACCCCAAGCCCACTCACATCGTTGTCTGCTGGTCCCCATCACAGTCTGGCCTGAAGGATCTATACCTGTGACAGTCCACGGGGGTGTTACCCCTAAGGCCCTGTGTCCCCAACCCACCCAGACATCTAGAAGGAACTATTATAATCTTCCAGGGTGGGGTATGGGGGTGCTAGGGGCTCCATCCATAACAAACACTGCAAATGGGGTCCAGAATCCTTTACACAAACGGGGAAAGGACGCTCAGGGCATGAGAAAGGGTGGTGTCTGACATTCCCTGGGGAAGGTGAATGGCACCTGCTAGAGCCCCACCTCTGTCCCAATTGCCATGTATGGACATGTCACTTTAAAGGGCTAGGCCCGGCACCTAGGCTGCTGCAACTCCGTCGTCCCGGTTCTGTGTGGGCACAGGCCCTAGGAAACAGCAGGAGGAGGACTGAGGGCTGCCTCCCTGGTGGAGCCGCTCAACTGCCTTTTCAGGATCAGGTCCAGAACCACTCCTGTGGTCGCAAACTTTGGATAAAGGGCCAGAAAGAGTGGTGGGCAAATAGGGGATCATCTGCTCCACGAAGTTCACGCCATCATTGCTGAGCAATGGGGATACCATGCTGGAAGGCTCGCTTCCTTTCTCTCTGAGAAAGGACCAGGGCAGGAGGTAGGCGTGAAGTGTGCAAACCCCGAGGGGCACCAATGACTTCTTTGCCTACACCAAAGCGGGCTTGAAAAGTGTTCCTCAGTGACCCAATAGAAACACTTGCCCAGGCCGCGACCACGGTGGATAGGGGGTGAGAGTGGACCAGAAAGCTCCCCCACCACATAGAGGCCGTGGTTACCTTGGTCTCCCGGTGGGGAACAGGCCAGAAACGTGTCAGTGAGCGCACCATATGTCTCCAGCAGCGGCCCAGGCGACCACCGCTGACTTCCAAGAGACATGAGACCCTGGAAGTCTGGAAGCAGAAGAACAGATTCATCTCTCCAGCTCCTCTGGACCAGCTGGTCTGTCCAGGCAGCTGTTGCTGCTACTGGCTTCTGGTTACCTGGCAACCAGGGTTCCGAGTTCCACCTGGAACAATGCTGAGGAAGCATGGTCACTTCCTGGAGTCACCTGCCCAAGCCTCCCCAACATGGGCTCTCCCTGGGAGCCACCAGCCCTGCAGGCTCTGCAACAGTTCCAGAGAGAAATGATGGAAAATTTGCCTCCCATCACCACTAGAGGGCACAGAGGCACATGAGAGGGTGCAAGGATGAAAAGAAAAGCAGCAGCAGAGAGGGATGGCTATCATCCCTCTTAATCTTTTTTCATTATTATTATTATTATTATTATTATTATTATTATCATTATCATCATCATCATCATCATTATCATTCCTTTCTTCTTCCCTAGTATACTTCAAACAAATTCACCTTCTTTCATTTCCCCTATTGAACTAAAATGTTCTCATCTCTCAGCCTTTGAATATGTATGCTCTTTATCATTTCTGGGGTGTTAGATCCCTCTTGCTTTCCTTTAGGTTTCATAGTGTAATTTATAGTGATGTAAACATTTCTATGCATGGTCTCTGGGTTTGTTTATGGTGGATTACTCCACAATACTGTAAGCTTATAGAGAAAGAGTGGTGTTTACATCAATCATTTTTGTGTGTTTAGGACTTAGCACAGTATTGGGTACCTAATTCACAATTCGTCCTTCTGTAGAAGGACAAATAACCTTTTAAACAGTAAATTCCCTTAACAAAATCTTCATAATCTCATAGTACTACAGAATTCCCACCTAGAGGATGGGAGCATGTAGCATCCTATTTGTTAATGCCAGCCATTGTGCCATCTGTAAAAAACTTTTCCTCAAGTCTTTTTATCTTGTTCTGTTACTGCTGTTACTAGGACAGCCTCCTCTATCCCTGTTGCCTTCTCTGCGTTCTCTTTAATTTATCCCATAATAAGTTACTTCCTCTAAGCTTTAGTGAGCTTTAGCATCTGGGTTTATTAGATCTAAAGACTATCTGTTTCTGCCTGTTTTGTACAGAAGTTAGGAATACAACTCAGAGGTAGAACATTTGCTTCACATATAGAAGGTAAGGAAGGAGAAGAAAGGGGAGGAGAAAAAAAAGGAAGAGGAGAAGTGAAACATTGCTTTTCTTTATGCAGATGCACTTCCTTAAATACAGGGGTTAACAGTCTTCTTGTCTCTGCATTCCAAATAAAGTGGAAATTCCAGATACAGCAACAGTTATACTTATTTGCTGTTAGTTTTTAACCTGATCCTTCTCCTGACATTTACTCTGTACCTGCTTTATATGTAGTTGGTTTTATGTACATGTTCATTTTCTGGGAAGAATCATTTTTTTTCATTAGGTTTTATGAGAAGTCATAACCTCAGAAAGTGTCCTGGGCTTTTAATCCTACCATACTTATCCCTAGAAGACCATATCTGCAATGGTGATTATGTCCTCTCTGTACATAATTTGATGTTATGACTTCAGGATGCATCTTGAACCTTTTTTTCAAGAGAATGTTATAAACAAGCCTTAAGCTTAACAGGCATTCGTGCCTCATGAAAAAAATTTTTATCATAAAATGTCCTGTCTGAAAAGAACATCTGAGATCATTGTAAAATACACTCTGTTACTTTCATTTTAGTCATTAACATTATTAGTACTATTTACTGTTCTTCATTATTTTGTTAGAGATCCAAATATGATGACTCAGGTGTAAGAGACTGTGTACACACTGTTAACTAAAAAAATAAAACCACACATTCAAAACAAGTAAAACCTCCAAATATTGATAAGAATTAGGTTTAGATTTAGTGCCCAAAAATAATTCAGTTGAAATGTGGGAAAAACATTGAAACACCATTATTCAGCAAGCATTTATAGTATATATGTAAATATGATGAAAGGAATGTACACATAAACACAACTTAAAAATTCTTGGCACACGGTATATACTCACTCATATAGACATATAATATAGGATAAACCTACTAAAATCTGTACATCTAAAGAAACTAATCAAGAGGGAGGATCCTGACTAAAATGCTCAATCCCTATCCTGTAAGGCAAAGAGGATGGACATCAAAAGAAGAAGAAAACAGGAAACAAGTTAGGAACCTTCCACAGAGGCCCTCTAAAAGGCTCTGCCCTACAGACTATCAAAGCAGATGCTGAGACTTATGGCCAACTGTTGGGCAGAGTACATGGAATCTTATGAAAGAAGTGGGAAATAGTAAGATCTGGAGAGGACAGAAACTCCACAAGGAGAGCAACAGAATGAGAAAATTTGAATACCAGGGTCTTTCCAGAGACTCATACTCCAACCAAGTATCATGCATGGAGATAACCTAGAACTCCTGCACAGATGTAGTCCATGACAGTTAGTGTCCAAGTGGGTTCCATAGTAATGGGAAGAGGGACTGCTTCTAACATAAACTGATTGGCCTGCTCTTTGATCTCAGGCCACAGAGGAAGACAATGCAGCCACTCCTGATGAGACCTAACAGACTAAGATCAGAAGGAAGGAAATGGAGACCTCCCCTATCAGTGGACTTGGGGAGGATCATTCATGAAGAAAGGGAAAAGTAGGTGGGATTAGGAGGGGAGGAAGGAGGGGTTTATGGGGGGATACAAAATGAATAAAGTGTAATTAATAAAAGTTTAAAAAATTAAAAAATATTTAACACAAAAAAATTAAATAAATAATAAAAAAATTCTTGGGCACACATACAAAAAGTGGGACTTCATTAAGATTTTTTTTCATTTTTGTTTTCTTGACAGGAAAAGTTTGAACATGTTCCTCCCCTGTCCTCCTTTTTATTCTCCTCCCCTCCCCTTCCCTTCCCGGCCTTCCTTGCTCAGTGTGAATTTACAAACATTGCACTTGAATGGATGCAGTTCTTCGAAAGCATTGCCAAAAGGACCCCTGCAGCCTCACGTCTAAACTTTGAACCTCAAATGCATTCTAGCTATTTTTTTTTCTTGCATTGGTGATTAAGTAAAGCAACTCATTTTCTGGGGCGTAGGGGTAGATACCCAGACATGGTGAATTCCTCATCTACTCCTCCCCATTCCCCATGCTTACGTCCTTTAGCACTTTGGGGAGCACAATGATAGAGGTTCCCCACCCATTCAAACCACAATCAAACATGTGCTTTCTAATATTTTCTAATAAAATTCTTTTAGTTGCCAGTATGAGACCTTGACTAAAAAAGAATTGGCTTCATTCTCAGGTGACAATCTCATAAGTACAGCCAGGCTAATAAGTGACATATCAAGGTACTCAGGTGGGTATTCTGTGTACAGTGCTAGTACACAGGCTCAGACCCAGGAGCTCAGTGGAGCCAAGCCTTCCCTATTTGAGTTCGGTTCACTTCCTTGTTGAAGCCACCTATGAGTAAAAAAAAAAAAAAGAAGTTTGTGGGATTGGGATTGTAGCTCAGTTGATAAGTGGTGAAGCAGAAGAATCAGAAATTCAAGGTCATCTTATAGCTGTTTAGTTTAAGGCCAGGCTGGGCTACAGGGGACCCTAACCAAATAATAATAATAATAACTACAATATGTTTCAGCTAAGAGCATTATTTGGCAGTCATTGTTCCAAGCCAGAGCTATCCTCAGGTCACCGACCTTCCTCATAGAGATAGCAAGGAGGCAACAAGGTTGAGCCCAGCAAGATTTTCTGCACACAGAACCCTCTCCAACCGAGCTTTCCTAGTCAAATGAGTGGAAATATGTGTTCCCACTGGTGACCAGAAGTGCCCCAGCTTGTAGTGCTGGGAGCATGGGGAAGGTAAAGTCACAATGGAGCACAGCTGTTTGATCACCAGCCCACTGAGACCATCACAAGCAAACAAGATCACAAAAGAACAACAAAGGAAAAAATGTACTGGGTATAATATGCTCAAAGAGAATGGAAGAAGAAAATACCAAAACTCAAGACAGTGGCCTGTCTCTCTATGGGCCCTCTATCCTGTTCCATTAGTAGTGACTATCCCCAAATCAGGCTCCACCCAACTACACCCGAGTTTGGAATGGTGACCTGCATTCAACCAGACCAGAGAATGGAGCAGTAACATATCTGTTGATCTCTACCAGACCAGAGGCCAAAGCACCAGCCAAACTCTGCCTGACCAGAGACCACAGCAGCAGAAAATCCAGATCAGAGTCCAGAGCAGTGACCAATCTCTGCCAGACCCAAGGTCAGAGTAGTGGCTAAGCTCTGCCAGACCAGAGACCAGAGAACATTGGCAGAGGTGCCAAGCCTGGGGATCCACATATTGTATCAATCCCTTGGCACCTCCTTGCCACTCTCAATGGAGCCTGTGGAGCATGGATCAAGCTTCCCTGACGTGGGAAAGAATCAAGTCTAGAGGGATAGAAGGATTCTGTTCGTTGTCCTCAGTCAGTCGCAAAGACAAAAAACAAACTAACAAACAAAAAACCTGGCAGCGACAGACAAAACAGTTAAACAAGACACAAACAGCTAGATCCCATTGCTTGTGCAGCAGAAAAATACAGAGAGCCAGACAGCAGATCCTACCACAACTGCAGTGGAAAAAAATGAAAGTAGGATATCAGCGAACCTCTGATGCAGGAGCTACCTGAATTGTCCTTGTCCAAAGATCCAGAAATCACAGAAAACTGGGTACTCTACCACCCTTTATAGATAGGGGCACATTCATCCTCTCTGAAATCCAGAGAACACAGAAAACTCAGTACTCAACCCTTTACAGATTTACCCCTTTGAGGGGGGTTCTGGAAAATCTTGCAGGCCCCCTCTGGACCACAGTTGTCCAAAGCATCAGATCTAACATTTCTAACCACACAAATTACAAATTTTGCCTCAAGTCCCTAAAAAGGAAACTAGAGAAACACAGAGAAAGACCCAGACAGAGTGCTCACTTACTGGCTGTTGTTCAGCCCCATGTGCCAGGGGTGCTTGGGAGACTTGGGGATCCAATATGAGACCCCAAATGTTATGCCTAGACCTTAGGGTCCCCAAAGATCATAAGGAGCTGGACCACAAATGCAAGAGCAAAGAGTTTTATATGAACTTAAACTGGGTCTCTCCATCATCACCAACACAGTGGATCAGAGAGGAGAGCCCTGAGCAGCTGCATGGCAGGGTTTTGATTGGGTTTTTAGGAAGGACCAGGATGTTCCAGTTTATCAGTTACAGAATTGGGTGACATTCAGCATGGGCAAGCTTTTTACAAAATGATTGGCTAGCTAAAATAACCAATATTGAGCAAGCTATCTCTAGGTCTCAGGAATGTTAGGTATTTTCTGTGTCATTGAATGTTCTACTACAAGGTTGGTAGGCTCCTTAGCACAAATGCCCACTTTAAGATAAGATACTTTCCCATCCTTATGGTTATCCTCAGGCTGTTCATTGAGTAGGGAATCATACGACCTTGTTTTTGGAATTGGTGACACATGGCCCAATTCCTGGTTTCCTTATGGTAGAGTCACTAATCTGGTGACCTTTAGGTGACCTTTTTAGGCATAGTTCCTGGTGACCTTTGGGGGGTGTCAGGTAGGTTCTCCCAGTTCTAAAAGATCCATTTGATGTTGTCAGGGGTTGTAAATGGTATGTCCTGTGTTAGAGAGCACTCCGATATTAAGCTGTGATATAGAAGAGTAGAACTGATGATGTAAAGGATTTACTATTGCTGAGAAACTAGTGGTCTGAGTTAGAATTTAGCTGAGGGAAGACTATCTGTAAAACATTCCACAGATAAGTAGTATGCTAACCAGGCCTGTTAGAGATTAGGATCCCCAGATATACATGTTTGCTCACCAAGATTATCTAGAAATGAGGCAGGGTGAGGTTTTTTTTTTAATTTGTAATTTCCTAACATGTGTTTATTAATTCATGAATGCCAATGAAAATAGACCAGATTGGTGGGTGTACAATTTGGGTCAGATAAGTTGATTCAGTGAATACTGAATTTCAAATTAAGGGACTGTCCTATGCCCATATGTACAATCCTCATTGACACAGTTCTGTCAGTTCAAATTTGAGACACAGGCTATTGGCTAAAGCTGTGTATGTTAGGTTACAGTTCTCAGCAGCTAATATTGTACACAGAGACAATATCAAACAGTATCTTATTAATGGCTTTCCCTCTACAAGAGAATGGCCTGTGTTTTTCAAAGTCAGGATGCTTGTGTGTGTGTGTGTGTGTTTTTTTTAACTAAGAGGTTAAGAGCACTGGCAGCTCTTCCAGAGGTCATGAGTTCTATTCCCAGCAACCACATAGTGGCTCAAAACCATCTTTAATGGGATCTGATGCTCTCTTCTGGCACGCAAGTGTACATGCTTGTAGAACACTGTATACATACTAAATAAATAAATCTTTTAAAAAGGCTGTTTTTGGTATTATTAAATTTCATTTTGTAGATGCATCATTGTTCTAGTCTCTTATGAATTAATATTCTCTGATAATTTCCATTCATTAAGAATTTCATTTCTACCATCTCATTGACGGCTGTTGGAGCTACCACCAGGGCATTAGCCATGAGTCATACTGGGCAGACTGCTCAGACCCTGAATAATCATTTAGCCAATGTAGCTCATGCCTTAGTTGTACATAAAGGAATTAATGCTCAACTAAAAGGAAGCTTGATGGTGTTCAATCAGAGGATTGACCTCTTGCAGGAGCAAATTGATACCCTATGGCAAATCGCTCAACCTGGCTGTCAATGAAAGTATGCTGGACTTTGTGTCACTAGCATACAACATGAGAATTTTTCCTGCGCTGCAAATCTGTCTAAACAACTGTCGAGCTATATTTTAGGTAATTGGACTGGAGAATTCGATACTACGATGGAGCAGCTGAGAGTGGCCATTGTCACAGTAAATTCTACCGGAGTGGACGCAGGACTAGCCACAGGATTATCAATATGGATTGCTGCAGCCATGAATCATCTGAAGGAATGGGCGGGCATGGGAGTGTTAGCAGGCCTTCTGGTGTTGGTCTCCTTGGTTTGCCTGTGGTATATATGCAAGATTAGAGTCTCACAACAGTGTGATGCAGCCATGATCATTCAGGCCTTTACAGCCATTGAAGCAAGACATTCTCCCCAAGCATGGTTGGATACCATAAAAAGCTAAAATGATACGCTCAGGATGCGAGGCTAAGCACTGCACTCAGGGTCAGCCGCTTTGGACCCAGAGAAGAGCATGTCTGATTGCATGCGGGTTGATGCCCCAGGTCCCGCCTCTGAGAAAAAGGTATCGGACGGGTCCGATGCTCTTTGGGTGGATGACACCTAAATGAACATCTGTACAAAGTCCCAATTTATTTCTAATATCAGAGATCAGACCTCTACTCTTGCCTGATGCGTCTAAAACAAAAAGGGGGAACTGTAGAGAGCTGCAGAATGCTATACCTTAAAGATGGAGCTGGTTTCTGCCTTCCACCTTCCCGATGGTGAGTGCTCTCTGTCAGGAACAACTCCACATTTGGCTAAGGCTGAGGATCTGGCTTGCTTCCATGTATGTGGACCTATCTGCATTGCCCCCGTGGCACGCCTGGGTTGGCTACCCAGAGGCTATTTAAGCTGTGGGCTGGCTTTCCCCGGGGTCCGAGGATTGTTCAATGTTCCTGAATAAACTGCATTGAAAAAAAAAAAAAAAAAAAAAAGAACTATAAAAAAAAAAAAAAAAAAAAAAAGAATTTCATTCTTTTTTCTCTAGTGCTTTGATATTTGTTTCTGTTTAAAGCAATGTCTCCTTTTACATGTTATGCAGTTTATACTTTATTTGAACACTGAATGCTACCTCTACTGCTCAGTGCTTAGAACATAATCCTTCAACTCTTTTCAGGTGTGCCCTGACTGGTGAATGTGAAGTAAAAGAGACCTGTGAATGAGTTTCCACTGACCTCCCTGTTTTTTGTTTGTTTGTTTTGTTTTTTTTTTTTGGAGGTGAGTGATTACAAATAAAGAGGGACCTGTGTAAGAATTGAGTTCACTGACCTACTTTGAAGCTGGTGTAGTTACAACACAAAAAGGGAGGTAGAGAAGGGAAGATGAGCATGAGTCAGGTAATCAATTTTGGACAGTCAGTAAAAGTGAAAACTGGACATTTGGGGAATTCATACACAATGAAATCAAGAATATGGATTAGGAGCTCATCTTGTTTCTGGAAAACAAATGTCTGTAGTTGAACTAGTTAAAACAACACAGAAGATCTGGAGAAACTGGTGTGGTAGTGCCTAACAGGAATGTTTTAACCCCCTGCTTGAAAATGAACAACCTGAGAGAAAAGGTGTGAGTAATAGTTAATGTGCACTAATACATACCTGAAGTCCCTGAAGAATATTGGACCATAATGCCATTTTCAACTTTTTAAAATTATACTTTATTTACTTTGTATCCCCCCTCTAGTTCCCTCCCTCCTCCCCTCCCAACCCCTCCTTTTCTCCACCTTCTCCACACACTCCCCTCCCAAGTCTACTGGTAGGGGAGTGTTTCTTTTTCTTCCTTCTGATCCTAGTCTGTTAGGTCTCATCAGGAGTGGAAGCATTGTCTTCCTCTGTGGCTTGTTAAGGCTGCTCCCCCCTCAGGGGGAGGTGATCAAAGAGCAGGCCAATCAGTTCATGTAAGAAGCAGTCCCTGTTCCCATTACTATGGAACCCACTTGGATAATGAACTGCCATGGACTACATATGTGCAGGGGTTCTAGGTTATCTCCATGCATGGTACTTGGTTGGAGTATGAGTCTCAGGAAAGACCCCTGTGCTCAATTTTTTTTTTTTTTGGTTCTGTTGGTCTCCTTGTGCACCTCCTGTCCTCTACAGCTCTTCTTTCATAAGAATGGATACAGAAGTTGTGGTACATCTACACAATGGAATACTACTCAGCAATTAAAAATAAAGAAATCATGAAATTTGCAGGTAAAATGGTGGAATCTGGAAAGGATCATCCTGAGTGAGCTATCCCAGAAGAAGAAAAACACACACGGTATATACTCACAAAAATAGACATATAATACAGGATAAAGCTACTAAAATCTGTACACCTGAAGAAACTAATCAAGAGGGAGGACTCTGGTTAAAATGCTCAATCCCCACTCTGAAAGGCAAAGAGGATGGATACCAGAAGAAGAAGAAAACAGGAAACAAGTTAGGAGCCTCCCAAAGAGGGCCTCTGAAAGGCTCTGCCCTGCAGACTATCAAAGCAGATGTTGAGACTTATGGCCAAACTTTGGGCAGAATGCAGGGAATCTCATCTTCAACTTTTAAAATTCTTTTTGAGATTATAATGAAATCATTTCAACCTACTTATTCCTCTCTACTCTTACGTCTCAAATGCTGGGATGAATGGTTAAGGTGGCTACTTAACAATCAAAGAAGATGTGACTGTCAGGTTCTCCCAGCATCTCTCAGTCCTTACCTGTTACAAGGTATGGGTGTCATACCCAGATCTGTAGCCCAGGAGTTGAGCTGCCCTCCTCCCAGCTGTCTTTCCTTATGTATTCCAACCATTTTGGTTACCTGGTATTTTTCATTTATCATTTACCCTCCTGGCCTTTTGTTCTGGCCCTGCACTTTTATCTCTACTCTCTTCTCACATGGCTCAAGGTCATGTCATATCTAGACTGTCACAGATGTTCCTGTATCTGACTCTGTTCTCCCTTCTATCTGTAATAAACTTTCAATTCCAACATATCAAGGAACAGCCACGTCCTTTTTGTTTTATTTTTCATTTTCATTGAGCCCCTATTAAGTATTCCTAGCTTTCAAAGTCATGGCCATTTGTTTCTTTAATGGTTGTTACTGTTTGGCTTTGACTGAAGTTTCGCTGGAGGACTTCACAACTATGAGGTAGAGATGACTGCACTGGACACTGATTCTGTAATGCAATGTGCAGCATAAATGACCTGTATCTTGGAAGATGAGCTGGTGCCATGGGAAAGTGGAAAACTGTATTTTAAAACATTTCCAAGATGAGGGTGTTGCAGGATATTTGATCCCAGTGAGATCCCTTAGATTGTGAACAGTAAAAACCTGATCTTTGTTTAGTGTGGTTGAGCCCTAACACAAACCTTAATTCCAAGAACTTTCTGTTTATTGTAAACAGGTGATTCTGGTGGTGTTCCGTCAGCCCTAGAACATACCTTTTATTCAAAAGCTCCCTGTGCACAGGATTTAATAATGTTAACCCTAGGTCAAGAAGCAAAGCAAGAAACCAGCTGACATGGATTAAAGAGTAAGAGGAACTTTCAGCTGAAATGTATTTAAGACAGAGTGTAAAAGTGGAAGGAGTTTTAGCTTGGTAAATTTTGGGCTTTTTGAACTTTGAGCTAGAAGGCTTTGGCCTTGAGTTCTTTTGGCCTATCTCCCCTGAGCTGTCATCTGAACTGGTGAGTTTTGGGGATGTTTCCTATTGGAGTAGAGGTGAGTAGCAGGGTCAGATGGGTGCTTTCTCTGCCACTCTTGTTCGAAGGTTTTAAAATCGAATAATTGGGATTTTCATTCTTTTATAACAACACTAGGGTTCTGTGTGCTCATAGGGTTAGTGCAAAGCTAGAATGCCTCTGCTATCTGCATCATTTGATCTTTGATCCACTGGTAGAGGAGCTACTACTGTCCTGAGACTTAGCTCTGTTTTTCAAGCTAATGATGTACTCTAGGCAGGCCTAGCAGTCAGGAGCAATAGTGGGAGGTAGTTTATGGGTTTGTTCTGGGATTTTCCTCTGATGTAGCTCTAAAGAGCTGTGAGTGAGACCAGAGGCCATGTCATGCTGAGTGTGGGGCCATTGTCCCCAGGCCATGAATAGCAGGCTGCTGAGCTATCACAGCCTGATCTGCTTTGGCCAAGATGGACTGTGGTTCAGACTGTGGTTCAGGCTGTGGTTCTGTTTGTCTCCATGTGGCGATCTTGTCAGAGACCTGTGGCCTCTGACCCTTCCTGAGAATTGATTGTCCAGAGAAGTGAGGATTTTGTGGCCTGGGCAGTAGAAAGTTGTGGTGCTTATAATATCACTATCTAGTGTGCACACACAGGTATTGGTTTTGCAGTGGAAAGATAGGAAAACTGAAGGTCTCATTTCTAGAAATGGTGAATGTTGTATTCCACATACTGCTTTGTGTAACAAATTTTACAAATCATTTTGAAACTAGAAGAAAAGAGGTGGTAGTGGTCATCTTTCAGCAATACTTCATTATGTTTTTTAAACCTTTGAACTTCCACCAGTCTTAATGGCATGATTTAGGGAAATTTAATTCCAGGGTACAAAAGGAATTTCTGAGATGAAGAATTTTGTCAGGTGTGCCTGGTTTTAGGTAAGTAGATAGGGCAGATTTCACATCTTGTGACATAATCCATGCATTAGGAAACATATTAAATTATTCTCCAACATTGTTTTGTGTGTCAGTGTTGGCAAAGGCTGGGATGTGCCTGAACCCACAAGGGGACATGAGGGACTGCAAGCCATAGCTTATCTTTATGATCACCTCCATTTTCCACTTCCAGAGAAAAAGGGCTCTCTGAAAAGGAGGTTAGTAGTAGATGGAGAGTCAGAAATATAACAGTTTAGGTGTTACTTTGAGTTTGTCTTGTGTGATTTGTGAAATCTGTGTTTATTTTATTTGTATTAAATAAACAATCAAAGGTATCTCTGGTCCAGGGCACATTTTTCATGTTAAAGTTTCCTTAGGTCTTTTCATGTAAACTTGGCTATATTTTAGGCTTATGTTTTTGGCTTTTTCTCTCACCCCCCTCATTCTTTCACAAACACTGTACACATTCTTAATTATTGAAATTTGTGGTAAGTACAGAAGTCACATCATGCTAGAAGATTATGAGATTCATGACAATAGAATCATCCCTTATTTTTCTGTTTTTCTCTGTTTCTTACCAGGTGGCTTTTCTGATATGAGATAGAGATTTTGGATTGTTCTTTAGCAATCACATAAAGGCAATTTGCACTTATGTCTATAGAAAGCAGAAGAGACAACATGAAGGTGAGTGATACCATTTGGCCAGTTTATTCCTTCTCTTTTGACATTTTCTTTTGGTGATCTGTCATTTTCTTCAGAAATTTCATGTGTCCAGTGGTCTGCATATTCTTTAGTTGGATGATTTTATTCTCCTGAAAAGATTAAATCAAAACCCTGCCTCATCCCTAATTCAGGGGTGAGGGTTGTACCTTTTAGGCATATTATATCTTTTATAGAGCAAAATGGTTTTTGGAAATAGAAAAATAATATATCAATTAAGTTTAAAAAAATCTTTGAAAGTTTACAAATATACCTTAATGTGTATTTATTTCTAGATAATAAAAGGCATTCAATTTGATTTTCAGCCTGCCTTTTAAAAGCAGCTTTTAAATAAAATCACTGTAATTCCTATGTGCCTGCCTCTGCCTCCCAGGCCATATGTAAAAGGCATGTGGCTCCCAAATGCTGGGATTAAGGCTGTGAACCACCAACACCCTGTCATTGTAACTCCTGAATTTAGAAAACTACTAATTAATAGAGAACTGCTTGTCTCTGCTGGGATTAAATGCATGGTCTATCACCATGCTGCTCAAATATGTTATATTCACTCCAAATTATTCCAAATCAAACAAGTTTATACCTTTGAATTTACTTCAAACATTTTAAACCTCTTAACTGTTTTTAATATAAAACAACAAAAGTAACTTTTTATATTTAAGAAGAAAACGTTAGTCTTTATTAAGTTAGTTTGGACTGAATGACCACACTGTCTGATGAACAGTTACCTCTGCTTAGTCAGGAGATCTCTGCAATTTGAATCTAATCATTATCAATTTTGATAGGATCCACCTTTCTTTTCCTGTGGAAACATTTGGTTTTTCCAGTGAAGACACAGTTCAGTAGTTTCTAACTGTCTACTACTTTTAGTTATATTTACTTCTTTTTGTTCTAGAGTATTTAGGTATGCTGTTAAGTTGCTACTAAGAGATCTTTCTGAATATTTTTCTGAATGTAGTTAGTGCTATGAACTGTCTTCTGGTCAACACGTCTATTGTGTACTATGAGTTTTGATATGCTGTGTATTCATTTCATTGACTTCTAGAAATTCTTTAATTTCTTTCTTTACTTCAGTTTTGATCCATATTTTATTCAGTAGAGAGTTGTTCGATTTCTATGAGTTTGTAAGCTTTCTATTGTTTTTGTTACTGGTGATGTGCTGCTTTAGACCTTAGTGGTCTGATAGGGTGCATGAGGTTATTGAAAGTTACTTATATATTTTGAGAATTCTACTGTTCAAGTATATCATTAATTTTGGAGAACAATTTGGAGTTGCTGAGAAGAGGGAACAATCTTTTTTGTTTGGGTGGATGTTATTTAAACATCATTTGGGTATATTTAGTTTTTTGATGTTAGTTAGCTGGAGCATTTCTCTGTTCAGTTTGGTCAGGGGGATCTGTACATTGGTGAGAGAGATATATTGAAGTCTTTCCCTATCAGTTTATGAGAGCTAGGATGTGATGCAAGCTGCAGAAGTGTTTCTTTTATAACTTGGGTGCTCTTAAGTTGGGGGCATAAATGTTAACTATTGAAATGTTATATTGCTGGATATTTTTGAATATGTCATGTTTTTTGCCATCTTTTGATTAGTTTTTTTTTGAAATATGTTTTGTTAGATATTAAAATTGCTATACAAGCATGATACTCTAGTCCATTTATTTGGAATATCTTTTCCAACAATTTACCTTGAGATAATACCTATCTTGATGTGAATCTGTGTTTGATGTGTTTAGAAGAAGGGTGGATTCTGTTTTATCATCCACTTTGTGAGCCTGTGTCTTTCTATTGGTGAATTTGGGTCAATGGTATTAAGATATATCAATGAACAGTGATTGTTAATCTTGGTATTTTGGTGGTGGAAGTGGTGGTGGTTTTAGCACCTTGTGTGGGGCTGTATTTATAGATACATATTGTTTAAATTTGACCTTAACATGCAACATCTTATTTTCTCCATTTGCTGATTGAAAGGTTCTGGGCATAGTTAGTAATTTTTCTTGGCTCCTGTAGTTTTTTAGAGTCAGAAGCGCACTGTCTATGTCCTTCAACCTCTAGCATCTTTACTGAGAATACAGGATTAATTCCAATAGATCTGCCTTTATTTATTTCTTGGTTGGTTTTTGTTTGTTTTGGTTTGTCTGATTGGTTAGTGTGGTCTGTTTGATTTTTTTTTGTTACAACTTTTAATATTCTTTCGTTGTACTGTATATTTAGCATTTTTATTATTCTCTGGTAAGATGACTTTCTTTGCTGGTCCAATGTCTTCGGTATTTTTGTATGCTTTTTGTGCCTTGATAGACATCTTCTTCTTTAGGTGAAGAAATTTTTCTTGTATGATTTTGTTAAAAATATCTTCTGGACCCTTGATCTCATCTTCTGCTAATCTGATTATCAACATGTTTTGTCTTTTCATAATGTCTCAGAGTTCCTGGATGTTTTATGATAGGGAACTTTTGGATTTAACATTTTCTTTGACACATGTATCTAGTTCAGCTTTTTTTCTGTTGTTTTTTTTATTGTTTATTTTCAGACAGGATTGCTTTTTATAGGCTTTGCTGTCCTGGAATCACTTTGTAGACCAGGCTAGCCTCAAACTCACAATAGTCCAACTGTTTTTGCCTCCCTGAGTTCTGGTATTAAAGGAGTGTGTAAACACACCTGTCTTCCATTTCTCCTATTTTGTATTCAGTGCATAAATTTATCTCCTTGATTTATGTTTTTTTTCTGTGAACCTTGCCTCTGTATTTCCTTGCTGTAGTCTTTAAATTTTTCATTTCCAGGATTCCCTAAATTTCTGCATTTAAAAAATAATTTTCTTTTGGTTTTTTGAGCCTGGGATTCTCTGTGTAGCATATGCTGTCCTTGCCTTGCTTTGTAGACCAGGCTAACCTCAAAGTCACTCTGCCTCTACCTACCCAAGTGCTGGGCTCACAGGTGTGCACCACCATGGCCAGCTTGTTTTTACTTTCTTTATTGTTCATATTTCCATATTTTGAGAATGTGTTTCATTCTGTCATTCTCCATTCAGCAGAGGCCTGGAGCTCAGCTTCCAGATGGAGAACAGTGGCTCCATTTCTCTCAGGGGCAGCTAGAACAGTTTAGGGAAACACCCATGTTCACTAGATGGGGGTGTGGAAAGAATTTTCTATTGACTCTTACAGGTAGGGATTTCTTTAGAATGAAATCACCAGTGGTAGTGGAAAGTTTGGTATTCCAGAGCCTATGGCAATACCAAAGTGTTATCATTCTTGGATAAGCTGCTGTGCCTTGCTCTAAGGACTTTAACCTCAGAGGTTCAAGTAAATGTCCATGCCTGGTTGGCTTGCAACCAAGACATAGGCTTAGTGAGACACAGACCCAGTGAGGCCTAGGCCTATGGGCCAGTGAGCAAACCCAGATGGGGATAAATGATGAATCTCAGAGGACATGATGGAAGGCTGATGGTATCAGGTGGCATACAACCTACCAGCACACATGCACCCCCAGCATGGGCTGGATTTCTTAGGAAGAACATTGAATCTGTTGAATGGTTATTATTAATGAGACGGTCAAGACCACAGTGAAAGAAAGAGTCAAGTGGAGCAGAAATAAATGTAGTCTTTGGTTTGTAGAAAAAAGCATCACTAGGTAGTTTCAGATGGCAGTCTGAAACAGAGACAGGAATTTTTAAGGAGATCATCATCAAAGAGAAGGTCCTAGGTCTGGATTTGAAGCCTAAGATGGTGTCCTTAAATTAACACTCCCTCCTGATATTTGTTCCATTAATCAAAGAAGTAGGCTAAGTGATTCCTAATACCAGGAAAGAACTTCATATAAAAACTGCTCCAAATGTGTTCCAAGCGTGGCACGATCCATCCCATTTTGTCCATCCCAACTTAAAATCCAACTTGACAGTCTCACTCATGTTATGCACATTCTGGAAACAAGAAAAGTGCAAAATTTAAGAGAATAGATTCTTCAGTTCAACACTGTGACAGCCATCTGTGTTTGGCAGAGTCAGTTTCCCAGGGAAGATACTGTAACTTTTCATTGCATGAAGCAGTGAGGGTAAAGCCTGAGTTGTGTCTTGACAGTACAAGATGTTGAGGTGCCTAAGTTATGAGATACCTACCAGAAAGTGCTACCTATAGGGAGTGGAAGTAAGCAATCTTGGGAATGTATGAGATGTTTCAGGGATAGGACCATCTAAGCCTTTTCAAACAGCCTCGGGCTTTGTTGTTTTCCTTGCTGATCTTCTTTCCTTGGTCTACTCTTCCCTAAATATGTACACATTCCTCTCTACAAATGGGAAAGGGGTATTCTGTGCATCTATGTTGGAATGATGTAACTTGCTTCTGATGTTACAAGATGTGGCACCCAAAAAATTCTCTTGTGTGTCAGAAGAGACTGTGAAAATTTGAACAGTGTATGAGCTATTGCAGAATTTTAGGATCATTGAAGTTAGCCTACATTTTCATCATGGGGTGACAATAATCCTATAGTGAATTTGGTCAGAACTTATTTGATTGAATCAAAAAAGCTCCCAGAGAAGATCATATTTCTATCTTTGACACTGAAGAAAAAGTTTCTTTGTAGTCCTGAAAGTTGTTATGTAGACCAAAAAGGTTTTGAACTTACAGATCTAACTCCAGTCTAGTGTTGTGCTTAAATACAGTTCAACATGCCTGGTGTCAACATGAATATCAACATTATCTGCTGAGTCTGGAATGTAGCATTTTGGGTTTTGTTTTTTTTTTAATTTTGTTTTGTTTTGTTTTGTACATGTAAGCATAGGTTGTTGTGCTGATCTTCATCCATATCCTGCATTTGAAATTTGGAAGACAGTATATTTAATTTTTTAGGATGGCATGTATTCATGACACTAACAGTGTCTAAGCTTTCTGAGTTATTGAATTGCAGGTATGTGACATTCTTTCTACCTGCTGTATTTGTTTTTTTTAGACTTTATTTATTTATTTTATTCACACTTAATTTGCTTTAATATAAATTTGTTTTTCTATAATTCATTCTCTGACATGAACTCAGCTCTTTGAACACCTCCTCCTGGGGGGTGTAGCCTTGTGAGGCCACAGAGGAATATGGTGCAGCCATCCTTGATGAGACCTGAAAAGCTAGGGTCAGACAGACAGGGACAACTATCAGGAGACTATGGAAAGGGCATAGGGGGAGAAGGAGAGTGGGTGGGACTAGGATGAGACGATGGAGAGGGCTACAGTGGGTATACAAAGTGAATAAATTGTGATAAATAAATTAATAAAATTTAAAAACAATTTATCCATTTAACATCCCAATTTTAGCCCCCTCCCTTGTCTCTTCCTGGTTTTACCCCTCTGTTCCTCTTTCACCCTTATCCCATTTCCAATTCTCAGATAGGGGGAGCCCTCCTCTCCTACCATCTGAACCCAGACTATCAAGGCTCACTAGGAATACCTGTATTTTCTTCCTTTGTGGTGTGGCAATGCCCCCTCTACCAGGGAAAAGTGATCAAAGAGCAGGCAACAGAGTCTATGTCAGAGCCAGCCCCTACTCTTCTTAATATGGATCCCACCTGAGACTGAGATGCCTATCAGCTACATCTGAGCAGGGGTCTGGTTCCTCTTCATGAATGGTCTTTGGTGGGTGCATCAATCTCTGCAAGTCCCTATGGGCCCTGATTTGTTGTCCATGTTGGTTTTCTTATGGAGGTCCTGCCAGTTCTGGGTCTTTCTACTTTCTATCCCCCTACTCTTTCCTATGATTCCCTGTGCTCTACCCAAAGTTTGGCTGTGAATCTTAGCATCTGCTTTGAACCGCTGCTGGGCAGAGTCTTTCAGAGGATATGTATGTTAAGCTCTCATCCTGTTCCCTCTCCTCAGTCACTTCTGGTGTCGATTCTATTTGCCCTTTTGAATAAGAATTGACTATCTTCCATAGGGTCCTCCTTTTTATTTAGCTCCTTTAGGTCTGTAGATTGTAGTATGTTTATACTATATCATGGCCATTATCCATTTACAAATGAGTATATACCATACATGTCTTTCTGGTTTTGGAATAACTCACTTAGGATGATCATTTCTAGTTCCATCTACTTGCCTGAAAATTTCACAGTTTCCTTTTGTTTTTGTTTTTTTGTTTTTTTTTTTTTTTTGTTTTGTTTTGTTTTGTTTTGCTTCGCTTTTTTTTTCAATGCAGTTTATTCAGGAACCTTGAACAATCATCTGACCCTGGGGAAAGCCAGCCCACAGCTTAAATAGCCTCTGGGTAGCCAACCCAGGCGTGCCACGTGGGCAATGCAGATAGGTCCACATACATGGAAGCAAGCCAGATCCTCAGCCTTAGCCAAATGTGGAATTGTTCGTGACAGAGAGCACTCACCATCGGGAAGGTGGAAGGCGGAAACCAGCTCCATCTTGAAGGCACAGCATTCCACAGCTCTCTACAGTTCCCCCTTTTTGTTTTAGATGCATCAGGCAAGAGTAGAGGTCTGACCTCTGATATTAGAAATAAATTGGGACTTTGTACCGATGTTCATTTAGGTGTCATCCACCCAAAGAGCATCAGACCAGTCTGATACCTTTTTCTCAGAGGCGGGACCTGGGGTATCAACCCGCATGCAATCAGACATGCTCTTCTCTGGGTCCAAAGCGGCTGACCCTGAGTGCAGTGCTTAGCCTCGCATCCTGAGCGTAACATTTTAGCTTTTTATGGTATCCAACCATGCTTGGGACGAATGTCCTGCTTCAATGGCTGTAAAGGCCTGAATGATCATGGCTGCATCACACTGTTGTGAGACTCTAATCTTGCATATATACCACAGGCAAACCAAGGAGACCAACACCAGAAGGCCTGCTAACGCTCCCATGCCCGCCCATTCCTTCAGATGATTCATGGCCTTTTGTTTTTAAAATACCCAAGTAGCATTCCATTGTATAAATGTACCACAATTTTTGTAACTGTTGTTCCATTGAGAGACATGTAGTTTGTTTCCCTGTTATGGCTATTATGAATATAGATGCTATGAACATAGTTGAGCAAATATCTTTGTTGAATGGTGGAGCATCTTTTTGATATATGCCCAGGAATGGTATATCTGGGTCTTGAAGTAACACTATTTCCAATTGTCTGAGAAAGCATCAGATTAATACCTAAAGTGGTTGTATAAGTTTGCAATCCCACCAGCAATGGAGGAGTGTTCCTTTCTTCACATTCTCACTAGCACGTGCTGTCACTTCAGGGTTTGATGTTAGGCATAATGGGTTTCAGATGGAATATCAGAGTCATTTTGATTTGCATTTCCATGATGACTATGGATATTGAGCATTTATTTAAGTGTTTTTCTACCATTTGATATTCCTCTGTGGAGAATTCTCTGTTTAGTTCTGTACCCCAGTTTTAAAGTGGATTATATGGTTTGCTGGATTTTAATTTATTGATCTCTTTATATATTTTGTTTATTATACCTCTCTGTTGTTTGTAGGGTTGGTGAAGATCTTTTCTCAGGCTGTAGGCTGTCATTTTGTTCTTTTGACAAAGTTCTTTGCTTCATAGAAGCTTTTCATTTCATGAGATCCTATTCATTAATTATTGATCTTAGAGCCAGTGTTCTTGGTGTTCTATTGAGGAAGTTACCTTCTATGCCAATGAGATTGAGGATCTTTCCCAATTTTTTTTTTCTAACAGATTTAGTGTATCTGGCTTTATGTTGAGGTCTTTGAACAACTTGGACTGCAGTTTAGTGCAGGGTGATAAATATGGATCTATTTTCATTTTTCCACATGTAAACTTCCAGTTAGACCAGCACCATTTGTTGAAGATTCTGTCCTTTTTCCATTGCATGGTTTTGGCTTCTTTGTCAAAAATCAAGTGGCCATAGGTGTGTGGTTTTATTTATGGGTCTTCACTTCAATTCCATTGATCCCCTGATTGTTTTTATTCCAGTACCGTGCAGTTTTTATTACTATTGATTTATAATAGAGCTTGAGATGAAGAATGGTGATACCTACTGAAGATCTGCTATTGTACAGGATTGTTTTAGTTATTCTGGCTTTTTTATTTTTCCATATGAAGCTGAGAATTGTTTTTTTTCAAGTTCCTTAAGGAATTGTGTTGATATTTTGATGGGAATATCTTTCAATCTGTAGATTGTTTTTGGTACAATGGCAATTTTTCCTATGTTGATGCTACTGATCCATGAGCATGAGAAATATTTCTATCTTCTGGTATCTTTTTCAATTTCTTTCTTCAGAGACTTGAAGTTGTTTTTTTCATATAGGTTTTTCACTAGCTTGTTGAGAATAACATCAAGATACATTATGTTTTTTTTTTTTTCCTGGCTATTGTGAAGGGTGTTGTTTTCCTAATTCTTTCTCAGTCCATTTGTCTTTTGTATACAGGAGTGCTACTGATTTTTTTTTTTGAGTTAACTTTATATCCAGCCACTTTGTTGAAGTGTTTTTCAACTGTAGGAGTTTCCTAGAGTAGAATTTTTGGGGTCATTTTTGTATACTGTCATATCATCTGTAAATAGTGATATTTGATTTCTTCCTAATCAATTTGTGTCCCCTTGATCTTCTTTAATTTTCTTATTACCCTAGATAGGACTTTGAGTACTATATTGAAGAGATTTGGAGAGAGTGTTTAGCCTTGCCTTGTCCCTGAGTTCAGTGGAATTGATTTAACTTTCTTTTCATTTAGTTTGATGTTAGCTATGGGGTTTCTTTACACTGTCTTTACTATTTTTAGATATGTACCTTTGTCCCCAGTCTCTCCAAGACTTTAAACAAGGACAACTGTTGGATATTGTCAAATGTTTTTTCACCATCTAAGAAAATGATCCTCTATTGTTGGTTTTTTTTTTTCAATTTGTTTATATGGCGGGTTACATTGATGGATTCCATATACTTAAAGTCTATTTTATTATATATTAGAATGGCTACTCCTGCATGTTTCTTGGGTCCATTTTCTTTGACCCTCCTTCCAGATCTTTACTCTCAGGCAATGTCTATCTTTGTGACTTAGATATGTTTCTTGTATGCAACAGATTGTTGGGTCTTGTTTACATATCCATTCTGTTAGTATTTGTCTTTATTGGAGAGATAAGTCCATTGATGTTGAGGGAAATTAATGACCAGTGGCTGTTAGATCCTTTTATTTTGATGTTGCTTGTGGTAGTGTGTTTGTGTGCTTGGTTACTTTTAGTTTTGCTGTAGTGACATTATTTATTCCCTGTGTTTTCCTGAATGTAGTTAGCTTTCCTGGGTTGTAGTTTCCCCTCTAGGAGCTTCTGTACCTCTGGATTTGTGGGTAGGTATTGTTTAAATTTGTTTTTGTCGTTAAATATCTTGTTTGTTCTATCTATGATGAGTGAGACTTTTGCTGGGTATAATAGCCTGGGAGGTCATCTGTGTTCTCTTAGGGCCTGCATGATATCTGCTCAGGCCCTTCTGGCTTTCATAGTCTCTGTTGAGAAGTCAGGTGTGATTCTGATGGGTTTGCCATTATATCTTACTTGGACTTTTTCCCTTGCAGCTTTTAGTATTTTTTCTTTGTTCTGTATACTTACTGTTTTTTATATGGTGGGAGAAATTTTTTTTCTGATCTAATTTATTGGGTGTTCTGTAGCCCTCTTGTATTCTTTTAAGTTGGTGAAATTTTCTCCTATGATTATGCTGGAAATATTTTCTGGGCCTTGGAGGAGGGAATCTCTTTTTCCTCTCTTCCTATTATTCTTAGGTTTTGCCTTTTCATGTTGTCTTGGATTTCTTGGATAGTCTGTGTTATGAATTTTTTAGATTTAACCTTTTCTTTGATGGATACATAGATTTCTTTCATTGTGTCTTCCACACCTGACATTCTTTCTTGCATCTCTCATAGTTTATTCATTATGCTTAGCTCTGTAGTTCCTGTTTTCTTCCCTAAGTTCTTTCTCTCTAAAATCTCCTCCATTTGTGTTTTCTTTAATTTTTCCAATTCTATCATCAGATCTTGAGCTATTTTATTGATTTCCTTCACCTCTCTGACTATTTTCCTTCAATCCCTTTAGCTGTTTGTTTGAACAATCCTCTGTTTCTTTAATTTCTTTTAGTGATTTAAGTATTTCCTCTCTAAAGGCCAAAAATTATTTGGCTGCAACTTCCTGTATTTCTTTAAGGATGGCCACAATCTGTTTGTCTTTATCTTCTTCTATTTCTTTGCAGATGGCAATATTCTGTCTGACTTTATCTTCATCTAGGCCTTTACAAAGTTTATTTGTTTCCTCTATTATCCTGTTCATAAGCACGGATATAAGGTCATCTTCTTGAATTTCATTTGCACTGGGGTATCCAGGGCTGCTTGCTCCTGGATAACTGGGTTCTGGAGATGCCATATTGCTCTGTCTTTTGTTGGTTGAGCTTTTATGCTGGCCTCTACCCATTGGGCTATCTTAGGTGTTAGGTGTTAGTTTCTGTTACTTTCTGGAATCCTGTCGTGGGTCAAATCCCCTTGGTAGGAAATAGATTTTTCCCAAAGGAGGCCTCCTCAGCTTTTTGGGTATGGTCACTGAATGGCAGGTGTTTTTCAATAACTGCAACAGCTCACCTCAGATGTACAGACCTGAGTGGTAATTGTTGCCTTTGTTAGTAAACGGAGCTCTCTTCTAACCCAGAGAAGTCTGGGAGACAGCTGCCCTGCAGCTCGATTTCTTGCTGTAAATTTAGTGAGCTGCAGCTGTAAACTGGGTGCCCCGTGGTTTGTTCAGTTTAGTTAGGGATAACTGGTTTTCCCTTGGAGCAGTATCTGGGAGTTGATCTCAGGGAACCCAGGCTTCTGTAGGTCTAAGTTTGGAGCTCCGTGCCCCAGTACCCAAGTGGTAATCAGTGGCAGGTGTGCACCACTCTCATGTGTGAATCAGGAGGCTTGAGTCTGGAGCCTGTGGATAACCAGAAACTTTTCTAGAGCTAGGTGTCCTGAGGTAGGGCCAGATATTTCCCCCACCTTTGGGTTTTCTCTCAACAGAAAGACCCAGTCTGTACTGTTGGGAGGGTGTGTGTGGAGTGAGTAGGCACTTGCTTGCGAGTGGTGGCTCCACGCTGGTGACTGGACAGGAACCTGAGAACTTTTCCCGAGAACATTCCCATATGTGGTGGTGGTAGTGGTGGAGGGTCAGCTGAGTGCTCTAAGCTAGGAGCTGCTGTTTCCCTCCATATGGAGTTTTCTCCCAACAGGGAAACCCAGAACTGTGGGTTTCCACAATTCTGTCTGTGATGAGGTGTGTGGGTATGTGAGGGTGTGTGGGTCTGGTGGCTGGAGCCCCACTCAGGGCTGGCTGCTATGTGCCTGCAGGTCTGCAGGATCTTTTCTAGGGATAGACTGGGTGACATTTGGTCAGTCCCAGTTGCTTTCTTCCCTGTGGGGTTTTTTTGAGAGTGGGACTTCCAGTCTCTGGTGCCCTGAGGTGCACAGTTCAGCCTTGGAAAATGATCAAGACACGATTCTTGGGTCTATTTGCTTGAAAATGTTACTCCTGCCAAAACAGCCCAGGACATTTTACAGGGATTAGCTGGGTACTCTGCAGTTGAAGCCAATTTTTTTTCTCATCATTGGGTTTCTTATCACCTGGTAAACACAGTCAATGGTGTTTGGAGGCCAACAGTTCCAACTATTTGTCACTGTGTAGTCTCTGCTACCCTGCTGAGCAGACACAGTGTGCGATCAGCTCTGTTATCTGGGATCTGTTTTTAATTTTTCCTGAATATGAGTATTTTGATTGTATGCATGAATATGAACCTCTTGTGTGCCTGATCTCACAGTAGTCCAAAGATGTGTTCAGAACTCATGAACTTATAGCAACTGATAGTAGTGGGTCCCAGTAAAACACTGACAATTGAGCCCAATTATTTGCAAAAGCAGCAAGAGCTCCACACTACTGAACCATCTCTCTTGCGTTATGCTGCTTATTTAAGATCATCATTTATATTGCTAATATTTTCATCTTTCTATTTTTAGCTGTTTAAACATGCATTCCCTTTTAGTAAGATCTTATTAAAGTTACAGATTAAGCTAGGGCAGTGCAGATTTCTGAAAAATGAATACACAACTGGAGTGAATGTATAATTCCTTGTAGAAATTTCAGTAAAGACCTCTCAGTTCTTTCAATCTTTTGTGTTTGTTTCATTGACTTTTAGGGGAGGCTCTGTCTTACTATATAGGTCTGGCTGTACTGAAACTCTTTGCATAGATCATGCTGGCATCCAATTCAATAAGATACAGGTACCTCTGCCTGCTAAGTGATGGTATTAAAGGCATGACAGAATACACCCAGCTAGTCCATCATTTTTTGTTGTTAGTAACTGTTCATAAATTTCTCTGTTGTGTACTTAATACTGCTCATCTCTTCATTTCTCTCTGTGTGTCTCTGTCTCTTTCTATTTCACTCTCTTCTCTCTGACTTTGTCCACATTAATTACCATGACTATTCCAAAGGTATATCTTCTTCAATAAGTTCAGATATGACACAGTTAAACTTCATTATTCACTTTTCTTCTAAAATGACTTAGTGATAACAGTAACACTTCTTTTTTAATAGAAAAGTTTTAATCTTTATTTTTAAACTATACACTATACATGATTTAGAAGGGAGAATATACAAAACAATAATCAAAGAATAATCATGTGTTCTATGCCTTTTCTTTTGTCTGGTCACTCAGAAATATGATGTTATCAGCTAGGATTATTGTTGCTTGCCACTCACATTATTTTATCCATCTATTCGCTGTAGTCCACTTTCCCTTCCACAAATATATAAGCCCCCATTTTCATATACTGATATGCCACATCTCTGATCTCCGGTCAAAACATGATATTCAGTGTCATGTTGTCTTTTGACTGACATCACCCTGATATCCACATCTCATTTGTTGCTAGCTAAAATATCATGACTGTGTTTTTTCCTCCCACCTGTCTCATGACAGGGTCCTGACCTACTCACCCAAGTAACTGAAGACGATTCATAGATCACTCAAGAACCCAACTAATGGCTACTTTATATTCATGTCTTACAAACTATTGAAACTCCTTTAATACTGGTTTTCAAAGCACGACTTTTGTTTCCCTTACAATCTAACCTTTAGGATTTTTTCTTGTCCCCTCCTTGACCTGATGCACAACACCCAAAGGTCTAAAACTAGCTCTTCAGTGTCGGAAAATGCACTAGAATTATAAGATTATATTGCCAATGAAGTATAAATTTATATTGTTGCCACTCTTTCTTTTGTACAAATGTATGGCAAATTTTAGAATTCAGTGACCTTCGATGATGTGCATGTGAAATTCAGCCAAGAAGAGTGGGCTTTGCTTGAACCTTCGCAGAAGCAACTCTACAAAGATGTGATGCTAGAGACCTGTAAAAACCTTACTGCTATAGGTAAGACTGCAAATTTTCTTTTAAAATAAGGAGACAACTCTTACTTGTTATTGATTCTCTTCTGTAATTTCAATTGAGAATGAGGAGGAATGAGGTAAATAAATCAGGCATGTTTCTAAGGGTCACAGAAGATAGTGATTTAACTTTTGCCTTTATAATAATATGATATTTCCAACAATATATATTTCCTGTTACTATATTTTAGGCTACAATTGGGAAGACCACAATATTGAAGAATATTTTCAAAGTTCTACAAGTAATAAAAGGTAAATTTATTTGCATGCTGATACAGATATGAATCTTATGAAATTTTAATTTGTCCTGGAAGTTTGTTTTTTGTTTGTTTGTTGGCAGCATTTTATTTTCTGTTTCTTAAATAGTTTTTTATTTTTTGTGTAGCTGTGGCTTCACATAGACTTGCTTGTTAGACCAGCCTGACCTCAAAATCACACAGATCTGTCTGATTCTGCCTCCACAAGTGCTGAGATTAAAGGCATGGACCAGCACACCTGGTTGTGTCCTGGAAGTTTTAAAGAAAAGCAACAGTGTAAAAACAGCACTGCTTTAAGTGTAATGATGATCATTAAAATCTCACAATTCCATGTACTTCAATCTCAGGTATCTAATTTGTGTTTGCAAGGCACTCCCCTAAGATGGAAGAAAATAAAATAATATTGTAACAGAAAATACCATTTGAATCATATGGACATAACAGCTACTAATTTGAACTGCCAATCTGTTTAGTCTCATTCTATCTACTCACATATTGTAAGAGGTATACACATTGAATATGCTATTAGTATGTGTACAAAACCTTCTAATATAGAAATATTTTATAGTATAACCAGTGTTACTCATGTTCATGCAGTAACGTAAAGTTTAGTGAAAGGAGCAGCTTATGAAAGTCAAGAATATTGTTGTAGAGAAAATTGAATCACTATATGACATGTCTATGATGAACAAAAAACAAACTGTGTTAATTCAATGTGAGAATCTTTTATTATTCTTGTAATTTAAATTGTCATATCATAGGTCACAATGTTTCCAAGACACATGAACATAGGGGTATTGAAAGAAGCAGTGTACCTGCCTTTCTCCAAGAACAATTAATTTTGTAGTAGTCCCCACTTTGAGTAGATTTTCTGAATGCTATAAATGGTTACAGTTAATTGGTTTTGCAACTTCATTGAGAATTGATCAGTAAACACATACAGCTGAAAATACCTATGAATACTAGAAAATTGGAACTTCTTCTGCTTGTCCTGGCTCACTTTGCAAAGGAAGTGTCATTCATACAGTACAAAAAAATGTGAATGGGATTGCTGTGGTAAAGCTCTGAATTCTTAAAATACTCTTCACATATACAAAAAAACTCTTATAAAAATGATGTTATAAAAGTGAACCATGTAACAAATGCTCTTACGATCACAGGGATCTTCAAAAATACCCATAATGAAGGGAAAAAAACATGAATATAAATAAAGTGATAAAACTTTAAAATTTGATTCTTCTTTACCAAGAGATCAAATTATGAAATTAATTCATATAGATAAATATATTTATCAGTGTAATGCAATGACTGTGGTAAATCTTTCACATGTGCTAATTATCTTTGCAGGCATGAAAGCAGTCATACTGGAGAAAAACTTTCTAAATGCACTCTATGTGGTAAAGCCTTCCCCTATTCCACTGATCTTGTACGGCATAAAAGAACACACGCTGTTGAGAAGCCTTACAAATGTAATCAATGTGGTAAACCCTTTGCACAAAACAGTCATCTCAAAAGCCATACAAGAACACATACTGGAGAGAAACCTTATGAATGTAACCAGTGTGGTAAAGCCTTTGCACAAAACAGTCATCTCACAAGACATAAAAGAACACACACTGGACAGAAACCTTATGAATGTAACCAATGTGGTAAAGCCTTTGCAGAAAACAGTACTCTCATACGGCATAAAAGAACACACACTGGAGAGAAACCTTATGAATGTAATGAGTGTGGTAAAGCCTTTGCAGAAAACAGTACTCTCTTAAGCCATAAAAGAACACACACTGGAGAGAAACCTTATGAATGTAGTGAGTGTGGTAAAGCCTTTGCAGAAAAAAGTACTCTCGTAAGCCATAAAAGAACACACACTGGAGAGAAACCCTATGAATGTAACCAGTGTGGCAAAGCCTTTGCAGAAAACAGTACTCTCTTAAACCATAAAAGAACACACACTGGAGAGAAACCTTATGAATGTGACAAGTGTGGCAAAGCCTTTGCATTAAACAGTCATCTCGTAAGCCATAGAAGAACACACACTGGAGAGAAACCTTATGAATGTAACCAATGTGGTAAAGCCTTTGCAGAAAACAGTACTCTCATACGGCATAAAAGAACACACACTGGAGAGAAACCTTATGAATGTAACCAGGGCAGTAAAGCCTTTGCACAAAAAAAGTCATCTCATAGGCCATAAAAGAACACATACAAGAAAAAAACCTTATGAAGATACCGAATGTGGCAAAGCCTTTGCACAGCAGAGTGGTCTCCAAATACGTGAAAAAACACACAGTGGAGAGAAGCCTGGTGATGGTAATTAGTGTGATAAAGCCTTTACATGTAACAGTCATCTCCTAAGACAACAACACATTCTGGAGGGAAACCATATGAATATAACTATGTGGGAAAGCATTTGCATATAATATCTTTTAATACATAAAAGAACACATACTGGAAAGAAGCTGTATGACTGCAACCAATGTGAATAAACTTTTGCACTTCAGAGTCATCTTCACACTCATGAAAGAAATCCTAATGGACAGAAAGCCTATGACTGCTTTTAACATGGTGAAACCATTCCATATTTCTATAATTTTCATCATCATGAAATGATTCATACTGAAGAGAACTTATGAATGTGTTAAAATGGTGAGGCCTTGCACAAATATAGAGTCATCATCTCATAAAAGTATCCTTACTGGAGAGGAATTCTCTGACTATAAGCAATGTGGAAAGTCCTTTGTGTTCTTTGGTCCACTGAGATCCAACAGAACTGAAAAACTAGCTCAATGGAAATGACCTCTCTTTTCTGAAGGAGAAAGGGAATAGGGGCAATAGGAATGGAGGGTAGTGCTGGGGGAGAGAAGGGAGGGACACTCTGATTGGAATGTAAAGTAAATAAACTTATTTTTAAAAAGAATACAATGAATGATGAATATCAATTACATGCAACAGTATTATATAATAAGGTGTTTATGGAAGACTTATTGATAATCCTGATTCTCAACATTTACTATTTTCAATTGCCTCACTTTAGACAAGAAAAGTTCAGTCCAGTGGATGAATATGTAGGGAATGGTGAACTAACACCAGCCAGGAAGTTCTCTGAGAGTATGAAAACAGTGGTAGCCTGTAGAAGTTTCTTTGTGTACACATATCTATTGTTCCAGTGGTACTACTGAAAAACATCACAATCCACACTGAATTTTGAGAAGAGGGAGAAGGCTTTCTTTTCCATGTATGACCCTGCTTCTGGCCTAGATGTGTAACCATGTCAAGGGTGAGTTTTCTCTGCCTGACTTCATCTAGAGAGTGTCTTTAGACAATTGACACCACCAATCAAATTTGATAGATGGCCTTTGACACAGATCCCTGATAACTCTTCCCTCCCTTCAAATATAGGATAATTTGGTTCTGTGTTCTTGTTCTTCTTATTCATATACTAGGAATGTGCTGTTTAATGCAAATCGAGCATCCTTGAATTGCCTAGTATTAAACAGTTATCTACACCTATACTGGAGCATTGCATGCACTCCCCCAGGGATATAAGCCTCTGTTTTCTGTTTTCATCTTCTGCCCCTCATGCCTTCCTTGGCTGGTGGGAAACAGCCCTCTAGGAAGCAAGAAAATCAAATTCTCTGAAATGCCTGTGATGAAATGTTTCACACTTCATAGGATTTCAAATTTCACATGTTTCTGTATGTGAAATGGTCAATCACACATTGTCTTGGGGTGGGACTCTTTAAAATGAGTTTAGTTCATGGCAAGGTTGCAGGCAAGCTTCATGCTATGAAATCTTCTGAGATGAATACAGTGGCCCATGGAAAAGAAATAAGAGCAGAAATTTTATTTCTCTGTTTTTAATAGCTGTGTACTGTCTGATAACGTATGGGTAGATGGCAGAGGAGAGGAACTCCCCTTTTGTGTGGTCTAGGGAAAGGGGATGGGGAAAGATGGAGAGAGGGTGGGACCAGTAGGAGTTGAGGGAGTGACCTTCAATCAGCATATATAATGAATAAATTGTGAAAAATAAAAACAATTAATAAAA
Source organism: Meriones unguiculatus (assembly GCF_030254825.1). Classification (NCBI taxonomy): domain Eukaryota; kingdom Metazoa; phylum Chordata; class Mammalia; order Rodentia; family Muridae; genus Meriones; species Meriones unguiculatus. The sequence continues at coordinate 5,338,050 of NW_026843647.1, forward strand.
TAAAATATAGTAAGAAAAACAAAACAAAAAAGCAAAAATTTGAGTCTAGTTTCGGTAACTGCCCTCCCTCAAAGAGAAGAAAGAAGATATATAGAAAGAAAAGAAAAACAGAATCTTTGTCTTTGCCACCTTTCTTCCCTGTGGGCTCACTTGATAATCATTATCCAATGGAGACCATGCTTCTCTCTCTGAAGTTTATGTTACCATAGAAGTAGGATTCGAACCTGGAACTAATGGCAGAGGTTCGTAGTTAGCATATAAAATCAAACCTACCTGCCATTTTCTTCCAGCAATCCTTCAGTCCTTCCATGTTATCCAGTCCTCCAGGCTAGTACAGCCCATGCAATACCCTGAATTCTCCTTCTTAGGGCCTGAGCTAACCGCATCCCCCCTTACGCATCTATAGGCAAACTATTTTGGCTACCTGGCCCTGTCAATAGCCATGCAGGAGCAACAGCAAAACAGCTGTAGAACTCATGGAATGTGGCTCCCCTGTTAGCAAACTCACAATGAATTTGTCTTGGAGAAGCATAATCCCAAGAACTGTTTTTCCTGAGCACTTTGTGCTCTTATGTATCATATCTCTGCTTGCTGCCCTTATGATGTTCATATTCCTCATAACATGAGTTGTATGAAAAATTTAAGGAGGCTTCTAGCCCATCACTGGGCAATATCACTGGCATTTAAAATTAACAATGCTTGATCTCCTTTCACATGTTTACCTCCTTGCATGATCACACCTCCTTGAACGCTCACACCTCCTTGCATGCTCACACCTCCTTGCTCGCTCATGATCACACCTGCTTGCAGGCTCACACCTCCTTGCAGGTTCACTCCTCCTTGCATGCTTACACCTCTTTGCATGCTCAGGCTCACAGCTGCTTTCATGCTCTCACCTGCTGTCGTGCTCACACCTCCTTGTCCACTCACACCTCCTTGCACGCTCACACCTTCTTGCATGCTCACACCTCCTTGCATGCTTACACCTGCTTGCATGCTCACGATCACACCTCCTTGCACACTCACAATTCCTTGTCCTTACAAAGTAGTTGACATTCCTACATCCAGTTTGTCCAGCATTCGGTTTGCACTATAATCAAAGGCATTCCTTGCCCAGTGGCTACCTTGCCACATATGGAGCCATATCCTGAAGGAGAATTTTTAGGCCCATCATATTCTTTGAGGTGGAAAGTGTGCTGCCAGGAGATGACATGTCTCATTGCCAAAATTTTTTCAAATCAATAAAATATCTTTAAATTTTACAGATTTCTGACGTTTCTGAAAACAATCTAGTTATATCTAGTATATTTGAACTACTTGTTTCTAGCTATGAACTGACTCATTTGGTAAGCAAACATCTGTGTGAAACTAAACTAGTTCCTAACAAAACAACAAATTTGATTACTAGTTTGTATTTCTTAGATATCCTAAAGAGTTTATGACAGTAGCTTTCAACCTGACTAGAACTTCACATTGCATTTTCAAGGTTTACACAGGTACAATACCTTAAAAAAGAGTTGTTACATTGTATGCTGTAACCAAAACATAACCTTAATTTTGTATCAATATACAAATGATCTATACCAATGCAAGCAATTATAAGCTTAATTTTGGTGTCAATATCCAAATATCTATGAGATTCAATAATCTACCATTTCTCCTCTTGTTCCTATATTATTTCAGTTTTTAAGTTTATTTTTTATTCACTTTACATCATAGTTGTAGCCCTATCCCTCTTCCCCTCCCAGTCTTACCCTCCCTCTGTCTCTTCCTCAAAACCTTACCCTTATCTGTTCCTCTGTAAAAGAAAACTCCCTTTCACATACACTCCAGATCATCAAGCTGCATCAGGAAATAGCAAGTCATCTTCACTTGTGGTCTGTCAAGGAAGTCCCAATATGGGAAAGAGATGAGAAAGCTAGCTAGTGAGTAAGTGTCCAATGCAGACCCTAATTCCCTTATTAGAGGATTCAAATGATTCCTAAGCTGCCCATCTGCTGCATCTTAGTAGGGGGCTATGTCCAGTCCTTACCTAGTCTTTGGACGATCCTTAAGTCTCAGCAAGCATCTCTGTGACCTGGTTGGATGGCTCTATTGGTCTTCATGTGGAGGTCCTGTCACTTCCAGGTCCTTCTCTCTTTCCTCCCACTTTCCATAAGACTCCCTATCATGGCAAAATGTACGGCTGTGAATTTCAAGTTCTATTTTGAGGTGCTGCTGGGTAAAGATTCTCAGAGAATATCTCTGACAGGCTCCTTTCTGGAACCTTAGTGGAGTATTATTTCTAGTGACAGAGGATGCCATTCTTCCATAATGTAGGTATTTGGTTGGGTCACACATTGGTTGTTTATTCTTTCAGTCTTGGCTCTAAGTGCTCTATCTTTTCACATACACATCTTGAAGGCAGGGTAAATTTGGGGTTGAATTTTTTGAGGAAGTGTTGGTGTTCACCTCCCTGTCCTAGGAGACTACTCTAGTTAGAGGGTGCACTCTTCAGTCTCTATGGCCTCTGATATTAGCAGTCTCTGTTGGAATTTCTCTCATAACCTCCAAGGAGCCTATCCTAAGTTAGGTCTCCAGCTTGTCAAAGATATATCCCACCCTCGGTTTCTCTTTTCCCTAAAGGCCTTCTGTCCTCTCTTCCTCTTTCTCTGCTTGGCTGATCTGTATTCTCCTAACTCTCTTCATCTCCTCCCCACCCTTTCTCTCTCTCTGCCACCACTACTTCTGTCTATTCTGTCTCTTCCCCTGAGTGAGATTTATACATCCACCCTTGGAGCCTCTATGTTGCTTATCTTCTTTGAGTCTGTACCTGATAGTGTGCTTATCCTGTATTATATGGCACTCCACATATAAATGAGTACATATCATGTATGTCTTTCTGGGTCTGGGTTAGTTCATTAAGGATGATCTTTTACAGTTTAATTCATTTGCCTGCAAATTTCATGATTCCTTTGTTTTTAACAGCTGAGTTGTATTCCATTGTGTATATGTGCCGCAATATCTGTATCCATTACTCAGTTGAATTACAAATAGGTGTTTGACTACCACTAAAATCTACTAAAAACAGAGTTAAGTAGGTGTCCTTGTTGTACGGTGGAACCTCTTTTTGGTATATATCCAGTAATGAGGTCTTGAGGTAAGGTAATTCCTAATTTTCTGAGAAAGCACCAGATTGATTTCCAAAGTGGTTACACAAGTTTACACTCCCACCAGCCATGAAGGTGTGCTCCCATTTGTCCTCATCCTCACCAACATGTGCTGTAACTGAGATTTTGATCTTAGCTATTCAGACTGGTGTGAGATGGTATCTCACAGTTCTTTTGATTTGCATTTCCCTGATGACAAGAGATGTTGAGTATATCCTTAAGTGATTCTCAGCCATTCAAAGATTGAAAACTATCTGTTTAGTTCTGTGCCCCATTTTTAATTGGGTCATTTTGTTTATTGGTGTTTGATTTCTTGAGTTTATTGCATATTTTGGATAATAGCACTTTGTCGGATCTAGGATTGATGAGACTTTTTCTTAAAGTGTAGGTTTCTGTTTAGTTCTATTGACAGTGTCATTTCCTTATAGAAGTTTTATGTTTCATGAGGTTCCATTTTATAATTGTTGATTGTAGAGCTGGAGCAGTTGATATTCTGTTCAGAAAGTTATCTCCTGTGCCAATGAATTCAGGCTTTTCCCAATTTTCTCTTCTAATATGTTTAGTGTATCTTCTGTTATATTGAGATCTTTGATCTACGTGGGTTTGTGTCTTTTGCAGGGAGATAAATATGATCTGTTTGCATTTTTGTACATACAGAGATACAGTTAGACCAGCACCATTTGTTGAAGATGCTGTGTTTTTCGATTGAGTGGTTTTGGCTTCTTCATCAAAAATTAATTCACCAAAGGTATGTGTGTTTATTTCTGGGTCTTTGATTCAATTCCATTGATCAACCTGTCTATCTCTATGCCAGTACTATGCAGTTTTTATTAATATTGCTCTGTAGTATAGCTTGAAGTCAGGGATGGAGATAAGTCCAGAAGTTCTTTTATTGTATAAGCTTGTTTAAGCTATTCTGGGTTCTTTGTTCTTCCATATGAAGTTTAGAATTGTTCTTTCAAGGTCTGTAAAGATCTGTGTTGGTATTTTGATGGTGATTGCATTCAATCTTTAGATTGCCTTTGGTAAGATAGCCGTTCTTACTAAGTTAATCCTACAGATCCAGGAGCATGGGAGATCTGTCCCTTTTCTGATATCTTCTTCTGATTCTTTCTTCAGACACAAAGTTCTTTACATACAGGTCTTTTACTTTTTTGGTTAGAGTCATACCAAGAGACTTTATAGTATTTGTGGCTATTGTGAATGGTGTAGTTTTCCTGATTTCTTTCTCAGCTCATTTCTAACTTGTGTTCAGGAGGGCTACTATTTTTTTTTTAATTAATCCTGTATCGAGCTACTTTGCTGAAGGTGTGTATCAGCTGTCAGAGTTCTTCTGTGGAATTTTTTGGGTTGTATACACAAACTACTAACTCTTCTGCAGAAAGCAATATTTTGACTTGGTCTTGCTGATTTTTATGCCCTTGATCTCTCTTAGTTGTCTTACTGCCCTAGCTAGAACTTCAAGTGCAACATTGAAGAGATATTTAGAGAGTGAACACCCTTCTCTTGTCCCTTATTTTATTGTAATTGCTTTCAGTTTTTGTCCATTTAGTTTGATGCTTGCAATCAGCTTACTGTATATAGCTTTTATTAAGTTTAAATATAGACACTGTGTCCCTGATCTCTCTAAGACTTTCATCATGATAGGATGTTGGATTTTGCCTGAAGCATTTTGCATCTAATGAGATGAGCATATGATTTTTTTTTCCTTTGAGTTTCTTTATATGGTGGATTAGATTAATGAAGTTTTGTAAGATGAACCATCCCTGCATCACTACAATCATGTATATGATGTATTCTTGGATTCAGTTTATATTTTATTGAGTATATTTGCAATAACGTTCATGCATTAAATTGGTCTGAAACTCTCTATCTTTGTTGGGTCTTTGTGTGGTTTAGGTATCAAGGTGACTGTGGCGCTATAGAATGAATTTGGCAATGTTCCATCTATTTAGGAACAGTTTAAACAGTATCCATATTATCGCTTCTTTGAATGTCTGGTAGAATTCTGCTCTAAAACCATGTAGACCTCAGTATTTTTTCGGGGGTGGGTTGGCAGATTTTTTGATGACTCCTTCTATATTCGTAGTGGTTATAGGACCGTGGTGGATAAGTAGAGCAGTTCAGTTTCCAAGAATTTTTAGGCTTTCTGTTGTTTCTCTTGTTGAAGTCCAGCTTTAATCCATGGTGGTCTGATAAGATTCAGAGGGTTATTTCACTTTCTTTCTATCTGCTGAGGCTTGCTTTGTGACTGAATTTTCTCTAATTTGGAGAAAATTCCATGAATTGCTGAGAAATATTCTGTAGATATCTATTAGGACCATTTGATTCAAATTGTGCATTAATTTCTTTACTTCCCCATTTAGTTTCTGTCTTGATGATCTGTATTTCTGGAGGAAGAGGGTTGAAATATCCTACTATTAATGTGTGGGATTCAATGTAGGATTTAAGCTCTAGTAATATTTCTTTTATGAATGAGGCTGCCCTTGCATTTGAGTCATAGATGTTCATAATTGAGTGGCCATTGTGGAGGATTTTTCCTTTGATGAGCATAAGTGTACTTCTGCATCTCTTTTGATTAGTTTTGGTTGAAAACCTATTTTATGAAATACGAAATTGGCTACTCCATCTTGCTTTTTGGGTCTGTTTGATTGGAAAACCTATGTCAGCCCTATACTCTGAGGTAATGTCTATCTTTATCCATCATTATTTTTAGTGTAATCAGCAACACCTAAAAACATCCTCTGTCTAGTATCACTAATGACTTATCAAGACATGCCCTCAGAAAAATTCTCTAAAAGACAAAACACAGCCAACAACTTTCTTAAGATGCAGAGAGGGAAACAGAGATGAAGAAATTAAAATAAAAATAGACAAGTCCAGACAGCAAGAGCTAGAGTCACAATCTTTCAAATCCCAGTTACCTAGACACCAGTGTGAAACGGAAATCATTATCACCCAAGAAAACACTAGTCCACCAAATCACATCAACACTACTAGAGAAGACCATGAGAAATTCTATAGCCACAGAACAAGACAATGACTTTGAAATATAAATATGTTCAAGGACATTACCCATGATATGAATAAAACCATAATGAAGACCATAAAAAAACAAAGAAACAGTGAAATAAAATGCTGAAGACGATTGAAGACATCATAGTGGAAAAGAATTATTAAAATTAAAAAGTAAGATAAACCTAGAAATAAAAATTTGAAGAGGTCAAACAAAATCTCAAGTGATAAGCCTCACCAACACAGTCGAAAACATGAAAAACCAACTCTCAATATCAGAAGAAATGCTACTGTATTTAGTAAGTCTTTTTTCTCTCAGCAAGTGAGTTCAAGGCTATTCCTTATTTTGTCATCCATTAGATTCCCTGTTTCTTGATTTTACTGAGCTCTTTAATCTATTTTGTTGGTGAATTTTGTGTGGAGTTATAAGTAGGAATCTACTTGAAATGTCTTACATGCTTACATCCAGTTTGACCATCACAATGTGCTGAAGATGCTTTCTTTTTCCATTGTTTATTTCTGGAATTTTATTTAAAAAATCATGCCTCCATAAATATATGGAATTCTGCCTGGATCTTCAATCTCATTACTGACTAAATGGTTTGTTACTCTGCCAATACCATGCTCTTACTTACTACTATAATTTTATAGTTGAATTTGATTTTTGTATGCATGATCCCTCAAGCAGCTATTATTCAGAATTGTTTTATCTATCATGGTTTGTTTGTGCTTCTGTGTGAACCTGAAAATTGTCCCTTTGGCATCTGGGAAGAATTGTCTGAAATTTTCAAGGAGGTTGCATTACATATGTTGATTGTCTTTCTTAGGATGTGGACTTTACTATATTAATCTTATTTATCCATGAGCAGTGGAGATATTCCCAACTTTTGCCCATTAGTCATTTGAGAAATGTACATTAAAAAGAACCCTGAGATTTCACCATATAACCATCAGAAAGGCTAAGATCAAAAACTCAAGGGATTATGCATGCTGGAGAGGTTGTGGAGAAAGGAGAACCTCCTTCATTGTTGGTAGGAATATAAACTTATACAAGCCCTTTGGAAATAAATCTGGTGCTTTCTCAAAAAAAAAAAAAGAAAGAATGCTACCTCCACATCCAGGTATATGACTCCTAGGTATATACTCAAAATATGCCCCACCATTCAATAAGGACATTTGCTCAACTATGTTCATAGCAGCTTTATTTGTAATAGCCAATATCTGGAAACAACCCAGTTGTCATTCAACCAAGAAATGGATACAGAAAGTGTGGTACATGTGCACAATGGAATACTTCTCAGCAATTAAAAACAAGGAAATTATGAAATTTACAGGCAAGTGGTGGGAACCAAAAAAGACCATCCTGAGTGAGATAACCCAGAAGTAGAAAGACCCACAGGGTATATACTCACTTAAAGTATATATTATCCATATAATATAGGATAAACACACTAAAATCCATAGTCCTAAAGAAGCTAAATAACAAGTTGGATCCAAGGGGAGATGCTTAATCCTCATACAGAAGGGTAAACAGGATAGACATACAAAGTAGTAGGAGACAATGAACAAGAGCCATCCACATGGGGAATCTGAAAGTCTCTACCCACTAGGGTATGGATGGAGATACTGAGACTTATAGCCAAACTTTGGGCAGAGTGCTAGAATCCTTATGGAAGAAGAGGGAGATAGACTGGAAGGGACAGGAATTCAACTAGGAGGCCAACAGAGCCAAAAACACCTCGGCATGGGGGCATCTGCAGAGACCCATACTCCAACAAAGGATCATGCAAGGAGAGGACCTAGACCCCTTGTTCAAAGGAAGCCCATAGGCTGCTCAGTTTCCAAGTGGATTCCCAAGTAAGGAGATCAGAGGCTGTCTCTGACATGAACTCAGTGGTCAGCTCTTTGTTCACCTAACCCTGGGGGATGTGCCAGGCCACAGAGGAAGATGATACAGCAAGCCTTGATGAGACCTGATAAGCTAGGATAAGCTAGAAGGCAAGGAGGTCCTACCCTATCAGGGGACTAGGAAAAGGACATAGGGAGAGAAGTGAGAGGGTGAATAGAACTGGGAGTACATGAGGGAGGGAGCTGCAGAAGGGATACAAAGTGAATAAATTGTAATAAATAAATTAATTAAATTAAAATTAAAATGAATGAAAGTGAAATTAAAAAACCTCATGGCAGTGTTTTCATGAATGGATTTTCCATAATTTAGATATATAAATTTGATTTGCATTATATTATATTATAATAACAATAATATATAATAATACCATAAAATTATATCAATATTATTTATGATAAACAGTATTACAGCAAGTTCGAAAAAGTACAGAGATGAAGTATCATTTTGCTGTTGTTAGGAGACATTTGCCTGAGTCCAGACATCTCAGCACTTCTGCTGCCAGGTTCAAAACTGAGTTCATATACACAGGCCCAGAAACCTTCTCCTATCCTGCTTCTTTAGGTGTTTCATGTTTGTCTGTTAATCAGGAAGGAATGTAATGAGCAAAGTTGCTGATCATCTAAACTAAGGCACAAAAGTCATAAATGTGTTTCTTGTCATGACTGAAATCGACTATGAGCAGATATCCCCCTCTTTTGTTCCTGTAACATTCTGATTTGGGGGCCAGAATTCCAGGAGGAGATGTGAATGCAAAACCTGTGTTGAGAACCCTGAACCCAGGTGTCCTGGATAAGCCTGAGTCACCAGTGCTTACTTTCTTGGCAAAAATCCCTGTCTAAGTATGATTAGAAAATGCTAAAACCTGCCTGCTTTCCATTGACTTGTGGTTCCATCCTATAAAAATGGTATACAATTTCACTTTAGGTCATAGTTCAGCTCTTGAATCTGTTATGAGGGCCTGAATAATCACCAGCAGCCTGAACACAGAAACATTTTATCATCTGCTTAAATATTTATACTATGACAAATGTTCAGAGAATCAGTCAGTGCCCACATCTGTGCTATTGTCCCCGACTAATCAGTTTCTCCCTCCTTATTCAAATAAACATCTTGCTTTGATGGACTTTTGCAACTTCTTGGATTATTTTGGTATTTCTGACCCCACATTGTGTTTTACTGAAAAATATAATTGTGGAATGGCTGGTACAATAGTGTACTAGCAGCAAAACACAAATTGTGAGATTAAGGCTTGAGGATCTTAATAATATGAAAGAGTGAGGTAGAAAATGATCATCTGTACTTGGCTGTAATAAACTTACTTTTTTTACATATTTATTATTGTAGCTGCAAATGAGTCAAGATAGGTAAAAGGCCAATGGGCTTCTGAATGTCAGAAACTGGAAACTGATATTACAAGTCCTCTTCTTAAAAAAATGCACTGAATATTTTAAAACTGAATATTTTAAGTGTGCTTTGTGGAAAACAGCTATGGCAGTTTTCAAATCACCTGTTCTTTTTGATGATTTTTTTTCATTATTATTATTATATATTACAGTTTATTCATTTTGTATCCCAACTGTAGTCCCCTCCCCCATCTACTCCCTGTCCCACCCTCCATTCATCTTTTCCACCACTGTGTTCCTCCCCTAGTCCACTAATAGGGAAGGCTCTCTTCCACTACTATCTGACTTTACCCTATAAGATTTCATCAGGACACTCTGGACCCTCTTACTCTGTGGCCTAGTAAAGCCACCTTGACTGGGGGAAGTGAGCAGGCAACCAAGTTCATGTCAGTGTCTGCCCCCACTCACCTTACTAGAGGAAATCAAATGTTCTAACTACTTTCACAATAGCAATCCCAAACAAACAAGATGTTTTTGATGACCTATAATTCTGGCTCAGACTATGGTGCTCACTAAAGTCACTATGGACTATGATGAAATCATCCAGGTTGGTGAAGAAAGAAAGAACCAAACATGTTTTTCACCCACATGGAGGAAGCAGGTGCAGAGCCCCAGGACTATAGGATTCCCAGAGCACATGGATGAGAGGGAAGTAAAACAATGAAAAGACAGAAAATTCAGAGCAAGTCTGGCTATAGTGACAGAAATATTTCAGCACTGTGACCCCCAGTTGTCTGGACTTTTCTGCAGTGTGTGTGCTGGCCTGTCATTAGAACTATTGGGTATCCATAGACTGAGAGCCTGAAGAAAGAGTAGGAAGCAACTGTAGCATACAAAGTCTTCTCTGACACTGTTGAGGTCCGAACCTGTTCCATGACCACAGCCAATAATCTCCTTGGATCAGCCTCAATACAGGAGACTATCCCTGTGTAGTGAAGATCCTGACATGTCCTTTCCTTTGCTTGGTCTCGTGCTCTTCTTGCAATCTGCATATACAACAATGGATATGTCTCAGCTCAGTTGTCATTATTACCGGGAGCCCAGCACCTACATGGAGGCAGATATAATCCTCAGTACATTTATCCCCATTCACATCCCACTTGATCTACTCCGAAATGTCCAGAACATTTTTGAGAGTGAACCAAGTCTACGATGGAACACCTTTCTGTGAGTACTTGTTTGAAAATGCTATGGGTGTTCTGGCTACAAGATAGTACATGACCTGCTAAACACATGTAATTCCATTGAGAATAATGAACTAGATGTGGAGCAATGTGAAAGACAGTTTCACATTTTCCTGCTTCCTTATGCATCTATAAATATTTCCACTCTGCTTTGCTATGTTTCCAGTCAGGAAGAAATTAGAGAAAGAAACCACCAACTTTTGTGTCTGCTCCATAGTGTTATTCCATGGTCAGACTTACATATTTTTAACACATTGACTCTAAATATGTCAAGATACATTTCCACTCTGCTCTCCTCTATTTGGCCATCAAAATGTCTTATGTCTGAATATCTGTTTCTTTCCAGCGACTTACAGAGTTTCTGTTTAAATGAACTTGAATATCACCATGTCCTCAGTACAAATCTTCAAATCTCCTCTTCCACATGTTCTGGTTTTAGTATCTTTAATTTATCTCAGAGTTCAGACACTGTGGTTATATTTACGCCTTATTTATTTACCATTGACATTGTAATGAAGTGTTCTGACAGTCAGGTCATTCATGCCTGCTGGAAACCCAGTGCTTTGTGTTTTGATAGGAGGTTTTATGATTTTCATTTCCAACATTTATATCTGTTCTTCTCTCCCCACAGAATCTCAGTTTTGATTTGGATTTGTCTTTTACCATACCAAGACTTTCCTGTGGATTGCTATTTATTCTATTTCTAGTCCAAATTCTCCTGCACGCTGTTGATTCTTCTCTCAATATCCAGTTTAATTCATGGCTTGCTTCTGTCTTCTTTTGTGTTATTCATCTTTTTACACTCTGAAGTATTCATCTGTCAATTTAACTCTCTGAGAAACTGTGAGTTCAGTTGTTGGTTATTTATGATACTGTGGAGGAATCAGTCAGCTTTTTCATAATACCTGTTTTTCAGTTAATGTTATGTTTGGGACATGTGTTCATTTGAAAATCAATTTTGGGATTAGGATGATCCTTTGCTGTGAAGTGTCTTCTTGAGTCCTCAGTACATATTTCCTCTCTGAGCAGGAAACAAACATATAAGCCTGTTTTCCTAGTAGTTGTAGTGTTATGGAATACTCGAATAAAATAAATCCCAGGATGCCTGATTTATTTTGGAAGTAAAGCACTCTTAGGAATGTTTTCACAAGATACAGATACTATAGATCAGTAGCCCACTGCAGCCAGAGACTGAAAGAATCCCAACACCAAAGGAAGGAAAGAGTCCATCCTCAGAGATAGGTAGTAGGTAGAAAAGACTGAACTGTTAATTGACAGGAGTCTTAATGTAAATTCTGTTTCACCTGTGATAGGTGGATCAAATCTCAATTCCTTGAAGTTTAAATCATAAAGTTTTTAGAGTTTACCAAAAGATATAAAAGTTTTAAATATATTAACATGACCACAATCTGTAATCTCCACTGCAATCCTCACTGTAGAAAAAGCAGGTAGCAAGTGTTTGTAAACAGCTGAGTTAAACTCATGCTTTACAGCTAAACCTTGGGCACCAAGAAGGATGGTTGGTTCTGCTGTTAGAAAAGGAACATCATTTCCTCTCTCTGAATATGTAATGACAGATAAGATTTCAGCACAATGAGAAGCATTGAAGTATGTCCCCACCAGAAATGAAAGAATAAAAAGTTAGATTCTGGAACTATGTGAGAGAAGCCAATGCTTTCACATTGGTTTTCATAGCATATCAGAACTCCACTGACTAATATTTTAAATCTCTGAAATTTTAAAATCTTTAACTCTCATTTTCAAATAATTTTAAACCACTTTCTTAGACATTTACAACTTGCAATTACATACCTTAAATCACTTTCTTTCAAAATTTACATCAACTTTAAAGTGTTTCCCCGATCCAAGCATTTACCAGGAGACAGATTTGTTTGATTACTGTAATAAGTGATATACAATCAAGCTCTTTTCAATGAAAGAACTGTAAAAAGTAAACCATTAGGTATTAGTAGCTTCATTTTGAATTTCATTCAAATTGTGAGATTAGGTTTTTCACTGTTAAGCCAGCAAGGTAATGCTTTCTTCAGCAGGGAAACTAATATCTGTAGAAAAGAACAACACTTGACTTTCATGTATGATATGGACTAACTATGCAGCTGCAGCCTTGTTCAGAGGACTGCCTAAGAATTCATTACCTATGCTTAACTTCTACAGTTACAATTTGCTGTGAACATGACAAGAGATCCAAAAGGGGTAAATGTGAGCAGGAAGTATAATCCAAATGGCCTCTATATCAGTCAAAATGACAGACTTAAGGGATACCTGGGCACCCAGTTTGGAATCCTCCATGGCAATCTCAAAGTCTTTGTAAAGAGAAAAGTTTGACAGTCTTTGGATGTCACCCAACACAACATTAAGACTTCAGCTGCCACACAGAATATCATCAGCCTTCAAACACCAAACTAGTGAGGTCTGAAAGATTTTTTTCTGTGGAGGGAAAATTGGGGAAAGTAAGCTAATTTGGCCAGGGATAGTAGGGCATTTAACTCAACAATGTCCATAAGTTTGGCAGGGATGGATTGGTGAAACATATGGCAATTCATGGTTTAGCTGTCATTATTACTACAGTTGAAATATGATCAAAGAAAAGGTCATTTCTGCCTATCTTATTTGTGGATAGGCATAGCTACTGACTCCAGAAGTCTTTCAGAGGAAGCCTTTTTCATTAAATTTCTTAAATCCATATTCAACAGAACTCTCTAAGGGGTTTGAAAGAGAGCATCTAATTCATTTCCATATTTTTAACTTGAATATTATTATTAATTAATTCAATTTAAATCTTGGTCATACACCCTCCTTTCCTCATATCCTCCTTTCCTCCCAATCTCACCCTCTCTCTCACATCCCCCTCCCTCATTCTCCCCCATACCTACACACCCTAGCTCCTGTAGTCTCATGAGGACTGTGTTCATCTATCTCCCTTGTAGTCTGTTAAAGCAGTACCATCAGGGGAAAGTGATCAACAAACAGAAAACATAGCCCATGTCAGAGATACCTCCCACTTCCCTAACTAGTAGGCACACATGGAGACTAATCAGCACATCAGCTACTTAAATGTAGGTCCAGACCATGCATTGTTCTTGGTGGGTGCTTCAGGCTCCATAGGCCCCTCTGGGCCGATATTGATTGGCCCTAATTATCATCATGTGGAATTCCTGTCACACTTACATGAATGAATAAGTATGAAGATATAACCAACTGAATTCATTGCTTATTCTTTAGTATTGCTTTTATGTGACTTGAAAAACATCAGCCCTCAGCTTAAATGGAAAGAGAAAGAATTTAATCTAGAATAAATTTGAGAGTCTCTGAATACAATTTATGTTATCCCAAATTCCATGTTACACTGTGAAAGAATCTTCGTGTCTTTTTCATAGTAACAGTATAAAGAAAGCTATTAAATTCAATGCATCACTGAAAACATCAGAGAGGAGGTTACATCAAGATGGGAAAAGTTATCATACAGGTCCAAGATGCTATGTGATGTCATTTTTGTCTTTTAGATTGGAAGAAGCCAGTGGTGTGTTGGGTTATGACATTCCAAAATAATTTTATTAATTAGATATAGGATATGTATATATAGAGAGCTAGACAGAGATAGAAAGAAAGAGAGAAAACAAGCAAGCAAGGAAGGAAGATATATAGATAGAAGATAGATATAGACACCATCTCAACTGCAAATTTGTACAAGAAATAGCTGGCTACTCAGGGTGCTGCAGATAGCCTGAACGACAGTAATGAGCCCTTAGAGCTACTATATTCCTATTGCTCCATATCAATGAAGTTTTTATAGCCAGTCTTTTCAGACACAGCTCTTCCCAGGAGTTCTCATTGATACATGTATACATTCATACAGTTCAATATTTAATATGGAATAATTTCTGGGGAAGACTAATTCCCTTTATCTCATTTGTTGCTAATTGCCTGGTTTTGACCAATAGATATTCTCTTAACATATCATCTAGCCATAGACCTCAGATTAATGCAGTACAACCAAATAACATTTCTTTCTGTGATGACAGATTTTGAGGCATAATTGTTCCTTCAGTAGAACCCAGTGGACTTCAGGCTCATGATTTCTGTTAAGCTATCTCTATTAGGGTCACCCAGACTCTTATGTACCACAGGTTTTGAAAGAAGCTTCTGAGGACCCATCCCCAAACACTGAAGGCCATGAGTGACACACTTCAGCCAACCTACCTGCACCAAAGATCCATAATCTCTCCTAGTGAACATTACTTTTTTTAAAGTCTTAATGTCCCCTTTTCCTCTCTTTTGTATGCTAGTTTAACTTACTTTTTTTTCTCCACCTTACCCAGGAAACTCTATTCAATGTTTTCATCTGAAAACTTATAGAAACACTTTTCCTTTAGTTACTACCTTTTACATTTTTAATATATATATTAATCTTTACATTAGGTTTACAAGTGTTTTGCCTACATATTTGAATGTGTACCACTTGTGTTCATGGTTCCTTAAGAGGCCAATGGAGGGCAAGGATCCCCTAGAACATATTATTGGAACCTAAAACTGGCTACTGTGACATGAATCAGGGTCCTCCACAAGAGCAGCAAGAGTCATAACATCTCAGTCATTCCCATGCCCAAAGAAAACTATTTTACACAGGTTTATTTATTTTTATTTCATGTATTTGAGTGTTTACTTTCTTTTTTTAACAGTTTTTTTAATTTTATTTTTTTCTTATCAGTTACATTTTATTAACTCTGTATCCCAGCCATGTCCCGATCCCTCATTCCCTCCCAGTCCCTCCCTCCCTCCCTCATCTCCACCGTGCCCCTTTCCAAGTCCACTGATGGGGGGGACCTCCTCCCCATTCATCTGATCCTGTTTTATCAGGTATCTTCAGGACTGGCTGCAAAGCCCTCCTCTGTGGCCTAACAGGACTGCTCCTCCCTTCGGGGGTAGGGAGGCCAAAGAGCCAGTCATTGAGTTCCTGTTAGAAATAGTCCTTTTTCCCCTCACTTTGGGAAACCAAATGGTTACTGAGCTACCACAGGCTACATCTGAGTGGAGGTTCTAGGTTATATCCATACATGGTCCTTGGTTGAATGTCAGTCTCAGAAAAGACCCTGTGCCCAGATATATTTGGTCCTTGTGGATCTCCTATCCTTTCCCCATCAGACTAACTCCCCTTTATTTCTTATGATTCCGTGTACTCTGCCAAAGGTTTGGTCATGAGTCTTTGCTTTGAAAACACTGCTAGTTAGAGTCTTTCAGATGCGCTCAGTAGACTCCTGTCATATGTTCAATGCATATCCCATCTGTCTTTCTAAACGAGGATTGATCATCTTATGCCATGTCTGCTCTCTTGATTATCTTTTTTAGGTGTATAGATTTCATTATGTTTATCATATCTTATAGGTCTATATAAGTGAGTATATCCCATGTTTGTCTTTCTCCTTCTGGGATATTTCACTCAGAATGATCTTTTCTAGATCCCACCATTTGCCTGCAAATTTCATGATTTCCTCCTTTTTGATTACTGAGTAGTATTCTATTGTGTAAAAATACCACAATTTCTGTACCCATTCCTCTATTGATGGACATCTGGGTTGTTTCCAGGTTCTGGCTATTACAAATAAAGCTGCTATAAACATGGTTAAGCAAGTATCCCATTTGTGTACTTGAGTGAACTTTGGGTATATACCTAGGAGTGGTAGAGCTGGGTCTTGAGGAAGCACTATTCCTAATTGTCTTAGAAAGCGCCAGATAGCTTTCCAGAGTGGTTGTACCAGTTTACATTCCCACCAGCAGTGGAGGAGGGTTCCCTTTTCTCCACAACCTCTCCAGCATGTGTTGTTGCTTGAGTTTTTCATCTTGGCCATTCTGATGGGTGTAAGGTGATATCTCAGGGTCGTTTTGATTTGCATTTCCCTGATGGCTAATGAGGATGAGCATTTCTTTAAGTGTTTCTCTGCCATTCGATATTCCTCTGTCGAGAATTCTCTGTTTAGCTCTGTTCCCCATTTTTTAATTGGATTACTTGGTTTGCTGTTTTTCAGCTTCTTTAGTTCTTTGTATATACTGGATATTAGTCCTCTGTCAGATAAAGGGTTTCTGAAGATTCTTTTCCAATCTGTAGGCAGTCGTTTTGTTTTGATGACGGTGTCCTTTGCTTTACAGAAGCTTTTCAGTTTCATGAGGTCCCATTTATTGATTGTTGCTCTTAGAGCCTGTGCTATTGGTGTTCTGTTCAGGAAGTTGTCTCCTGTGCCAATGAGTTCTAGGCTGTTCCCCAATTTTTTTTTCCAATTGATTTAGAGTATCTGGTTTTATGTTGAGGTCCTTGATCCACTTTGACTTTAGTTTTGTGCAGGGTGATAAATATGGATCTATTTTCATTTTTCTGCATGTAGACATCCAGTTGGTCTAGCACCATTTGTTGAAGATGCTGTCTTTTTTCCATTGAATGGAATTGGCTTCTTTGTCAAATATCGAGTATTCATAGGTGTGTGGATTTATCTCTGGGTCTTCTATGCGGTTCCATTGATCCTCCTTTCTGTTTCTATGCCAATACCATGCAGTTTTTATTATTGTTGCCCTGTAGTACAGCTTGAGATCAGGGATGGAGATACCTCCAGATGATCTGTTGTTGTACAGGAACGTTTTGGAGATTCTGGGTTTTTTTGTTTCTCCATATGAAGTTGAGAATCTTCTTTTCAAGGTCTGTAAAGAATTGAGTTGGTATTTTGATGGGAATTGCATTAAATCTGTAGATTGCTTTTGGCAGGATGGCCATTTTCACAATGTTAATCCTACCAATCCATGAGCACGGGAGATCTTTCCATCTTCTGATATCTTCTTCGATTTCTTTCTTCAGAGACTTGAAGTTTTTCTCAAACAGGTCTTTCACTTGCTTGGTTAGAGTCACACCAAGGTACTTTATGTTATTAGTAGCTATTGTGAAGGGTGTTGTTTCCCTAATTTCTTTCTCAGCCTTTTTGTCTTTGTTATATAGGAGGGCTTCTGATTTTTTTGAGTTTATTTTGTATCCTGCCTCTTTGCTGAAGGTGTTTATCAGCTGAAGGAGTTCTCTGGTTGAATTTTTGGGGTTGCTCATGTATACTATCATATCATCTGCAAATAGTGACACTTTGACCTCTTCCTTTCCAATTTGTATCTCCTTGATCTCCATTAGTTGTCTTATTGCTCTGGCTAGGACTTCAAGTACTATGTTGAAGAAATATGGAGACAATGGGCATCCTTGTCTTGTCCCTGATTTCAGTGGCATTGATTTAAGTTTTTCTCCATTGAGTTTGATGTTAGGTATAGGCTTGCTGTATATTGCCTTTACTATCTTTAGGTATGTGCCTTGTATCCCTGATCTCTCCAAGACCTTAAACATGAATAGGTGTTGGACTTTGTCAAATGCTTTTTCGGCATCTAAGGAGATGATCATGTGGTTTTTCTCCTTCAGTTTGTTTATGTAGTGCATTACATTGATGGATTTCTGTATGTTGAACCACCCTTGCATGCTTGGGATGAAGCCTATTTGGTCATGGTGGATGATATCTTTGTTATGTTCTTGGATTTGGTTTGCAAGTATTTTATTGAGTATTTTTGCATCAATGTTCATAAGAGAGATAGGACTGAAGTTCTCTTTTTTTGTTGGATCTTTGTGAGGTTTAGGTATCAAAGTGACTGTGGCTTCATAGAATGAGTTTGGTAGGGTTCCTTCTGTTTCTATTTTGTGGAATAGCTTGAGGAGAATTGGAGTTAGCACTTCTTTGAAGGTCATGTAGAATTCTGCGCTGAAGCCATCTGGTCCAGGGCTTTTTTGGAGGGGAGATTGTTAATGACTGCTTCAATTTCCTTGGGAGATATAGGGCTATTCAGTCTTTCTACCTGATCTTGACTTAGTTTTGGTAGATGGAATCTTTCAAGAAAATTATCCATTTCATTTAGATTTTCGAATTTTGTGGCATATAGGCTTTTGTAGTATGACCTAATAATTGTTTTGATTTCCTCAGTGTCTGTGGTTATGTCCCCATTTTCATTTTTGATTTTGCTGATTTGGATAGTTTCTCTCTGCTTTTTAGTTAGTTTGGCTAAGGGTTTGTCTATCTTGTTGATTTTCTCAAAGAACCAGCTTTTTGTTTCATTGATTCTTTGGATAGTTTTATTTGTTTCTAATTGATTGATTTCAGCCCTTAGTTTGCTTATTTCCAGCCATCTGCTACTCTTGGGTGTATCTGCTTCTTTTTTTCTAGGTTTTTCAGTTGGGCCATTAAGTTGGTTGTATGTGATGTTAGGAATTTCTTCTTGCAGGCACTTAGTGCTATAAATTTTCCTCTGAGCATTGCTTTCAATGTGTCCCATTAATTTGGGTATGTTGCGCCTTCCTTTTCATTGAATTCTAGGAAGTCTTTAATTTCTTCCTTTATTTCTTCCTTAACCCAGCTGTCATTGAGTAGTAAGTTGTTCAGTTTCCATGTGCATGTCCGCTTTTTGTTGTTTCTGTTGTTGTTGATGTTTAGCTTTAGTCCATGGTGGTCAGATAGTATACAAGGGATTATTTCAATTCTTTTGTATCTGTTGAGGCTTGATTTGTGATCCACTATATGGTCTATTTTGGAGAAGGTTTCATGCGGTGCTGAAAAGAAGGTATACTCTTTTGAGTTTGGGTGAAACGATCTGTAGACGTCTAGTAGGTCCATTTGATTTAGGGATTCTGTGAGTGCTTTTATTTCCCTATTTGGTGTCTGTCTAGTTGATCTGTCCCTTGGTGAGAGTGGAGTGTTGAAGTCTCCCACTATTAAGGTATTAGGATCAATGTATGATTTAAGCTTTAATAGTGTTTCATTTATGAATGTCGGTGCTCTTGTATTTGGGGCAGAGATATTCAAGATTGTGATGTCCTCTTGGTGGATTTTTTCTTTGATGAGAATATAGTGGCCCTCCTTATCTTTTTTTATTAACTTGGGTTGAAAGTCTATTTTATTAGATATTAGGATGGCTATTCCAGCTTGTTTTCTGGAACCATTTGCTTGAAAAACAGTTTTCCAGCCTTTTACTCTGAGGTAGTGTTTATCTTTGTTGCATAGGTGTGTTTCTTGGATTCAACAGAATGTTGGATCCTGTTTCCGTAACCATTCTGTTAGCCTGTGTCTTTTTATTGGTGAGTTGAGTCCATTGATATTGATAGATAATAGTGACCAATGCATGTTAGTTCCTTTTGTAATGGAGTCGGTGATCTAACCCTGTTTCATTGCTTGTTGGGACATTATCTGTATGCCCTGTTTTCTTGGGTGAATTTGTTTTCATTGGATTGGAGTTTTCCTTCTAGTATCTTCTGTAGGGATGGTTTGCTATGTAGATATTGTGTAAATTTAGTTTTGTCATGGAATATTTTGTTTTCTCCATCTATGTTGATTGAAAGCTTTGCAGGGTATAGTAGTCTGGGTTGACATTTGTGATCTCTTAGAGTCTCCATGATACTTGCCCAGGCCCTTCTGGCTTTCATAGTTTCTGATGAGAAGTCCGGTGTGATTCTGATAGTTCTACCTTCATATGTTACTTGGCCTTTTTCCCTTGGTGCTTTTAATATCTTTTCTTTGTTCTGTAGATTTAGTGTTTTGACTATGATGTGACGTGATGTGTTTCTTTTCTGGTCTAGTCTATTTGGAGTTCTTTAGGCCTCTTGTATATTTATGGACATCTCTTTCTTTAAGTTGGGAAAATTTTCTTCTATGATTTTCTTGAAAATATTTTCTGGACCTTGGAGTCTGGAGTCTTCTTTTTCATGAATTCCTATTATTCTTAGATTTTGTCTTTTCATAGCATCCTTGATTTCTTGGATATTTTGTGATTGGAACTTTTCTGATTTTACTTTTTCTTTGAGAGAAGTATCCATTTCTGCAAGTGTGTCTTCAGCTCCAGAGATTCTCTCTTCCATCTCTTGTATTCTGTTGGTGATGCTTACTTTTGTGGTTCCTGATCTTTTCTCCAAGTTCTCCAGCTCAAGGGTTTTCTCATTTTGTGTTTTCTTTATTGTTTCTAATTCTGTTTTCATGCCTTGCACCATTTCTTTCATGTGTTTGAATTTGGATTCCTGTTTCTCTACGATGGCCTCTATTTCTTTTTTCATTTCCTTCTTATATGCCACTAATTTTTCCTCTACTTGTGTATCTATTTGTTTGGCTATGTTTGCCTGTGTTTCTTTAAGGATATTGTCTATTTCTTCTTTCTTTGCCTCCAATTGACTGGCCATCTCTTTGAAAGACTTGTTCATTTCCTCCTTATGAGCCTCAAATAATTGGGCAAGCATGGCTTTAAAATCATTTTCCTGTGCTTCTGCTGAATTGGTGTATCCATCGATTTTGGGGTTTGCTGGTGAAGTCATGATGTCCTGATTTATGTTGGAAGTGTTCTTTCGCCTACCTCTGGCCATTGGCTTATCTGAAACCTTCCCTGTTTGTTTTTGGATTCTGCAGATCAGACTGGTGCTGTCTCTCTCTGGTGTCTGGAGAGTTCTTCAGGAAGCTGAGCACTCTCAGCGTGTGCTGAGGACTAGCTGTACCTGTGGGAGGAAAGTACGCAGGCACAAACGGGGCAAATGCAAGCATGTGTGCGTGCGTGCGTGTGTGTGTCTGTGTGTGTAAGTGTGTGTGGATGAGTTTCTCGAGGGACAGAGTGATGGCTAATGTTGAACCCTTGAGTGTGTGGGAGGGGCTCTGCACTGTATATGTCGCAGGCGCTAATGATGATCGCAGCACAATTTCTGGCATTAACTGTCTTAGCTCCTCAATCAGGCCCACAGGGCAGGAACTTCAATGTCCCTAGTGCCCCTCTGTTTCCCAAAGTGGGTATGTGGGTGGGAGGGGGGTTCGATGCCTGGCTTCTGATTTAGAAGGACCCAGGATCGGGGGAACTGCAGATTCTCAAGGGTGCACTCATTTACAGGCAGGTCTCTTGGCAGAGATCTTGGTATCCAGGGCTCTCTTCTCTCTGGTTTGGCCCTGCTTCTTTGATGTGTTCTGCTAGTTCTGTGCTGCTGTCACTGCCAGGTTCTGAGGTCTTGCTGCAGCTGGAGATTTCAGGGTGGTCACTTCAGCAGGGATGGGGTAACCAGGCTCTCTGTTCTCTGGTTTGGCCCTGGTTAGTCTTAAACTGGAGGGCTGTGGTGCCCCGCCAGTTCAGTGCTGCTCTGCTGCCACGTCCCGCTGTAACTGGAGATTGGGTTGCTATTCCCAATGCTTTCTGGGAAGTCCTGAGATCTCTTCGTTGTGCTCTCCAAGCTTGGGAGGCCCAGTGCCTGGTGTGTCCAGGTTGTATGACGTTTCTGCCTGGTTTTGGTGAGTATATAGCATATTCTCTGTCACTGTGGGATTGGGCGGGCCGTACCATCAGTGATGGTGATCCTGCGAAGCTAGTATGGTGTCTAGCAGATTCGCACCCTGGGAGGATGCTGCAGCCACTGCGCGAATCTGGGACTCCGGGGCACGTACTGCTGGCTTTTGTCTGCCGCTAAAGTGCTTGGGGCTCCATCTCAGCGGCTGTATACCCCAGGCAGTTAGGTCTGCGCTGAGAAAGATAAGTCCGCTGTGCCACTGTGCCGAGGAGGAAGGAGGTCTGGGGGAAGGGAGTGCCGCAAGAACAAAGGATTGTTTCTCTCCTTCCCCAAGCAAGTCTCCGGGTGACCGGAGGCCAAAGTTTTCACCTCCTGCGATGTTCTCTGGTGTTCAGAAAGCCTCGCTGTGGCTTTCCTGGGTTGGGGGTCCTTCCATTCTCCAACTCAGAAGATCAGGTATCCCACCGCTCAGAAACTGTGTGTGCTAGTCGCCATCTTGGCTCCGCCCCCTCCAGAATTCTTTTTTTAAATTATTTATTTATTTTGGGTGTTAAATATTTTTAATTTTTTTAACTTTTATTAATTATACTTTATTCACTTTGTATCCCCCCATATACCCCTCCCTCCTCCCCTCCTAATCCAATCTACCTTTTCCTTTCTTTATGCATGTCCCTCCCCATGTCCACTGATAGGGAAGACCCCCTCTCTTTCCTTCTGATCTTAGTCTATCAGAGCTCATCAAGAGTGGCTGCATTGTCATCTTCTGTGGCCTGGTAAGGCTGCTCCCCCCTCAGGAGGAGGTAATCAACAGAGCAATAAACCAATCAGTTTATGTCACAGGCAGTCCCTCTTCCCATTACTATGTAACCCACTTGGATACTGAATTGCCATGGGCTACATCTGTGCAGGGGTTCTAGGTTATCTTCATAACCTAGAACTCATACTCCTTGGTTGGAGTATGAGTCTCTGGAAAGACTCCTCTGTTCAAATTTTCTGTTTCTGTTGCTCTCCTTGTGGAGTTCCTGTCCTCTCAAGATCTTACTATTTCCCTCCCACTTCTTTTATAAGATTTCATGCACTCTGCCTAGCAGTTGGCCATAAGTCTCAGCATCTGCTTTGATAGTCTGCAGGGCAGAGCCTTTAGAGGCCCTCTATGGCAGGTTCCTAACTTGTTTCCTGTTTTCTTCTTCTTCTGATGTCTATCCTCTTTGCCTTACAAGATAGGGATTGAGCATTTTAGACAGGATCCTCCCTCTTGATTAGTTTCTTTAGATGTACAGATTTTAGTAGGTTTATCCTATATCTATATGAGTGAGTATATACCGTATGCCAAGAATTCTTAAGTTGTGTTTAGCATATTTACATGTATATACATATATATATATATATATATATATATATATATATATATATACTCTTAATGCTTGCTGAATAATGGTGGTTCAATGTCTTTCCCACATTTCAACTGAATTATTTTTGAGCCCTAAATGTAAACATAATTGTTATCAATATTTGGAGGTTTTACTTATTTTTAATGCGTGGTTTTATTTTCTTAGTTAACAGTGTGTACACAGTCTCTTACACCAGAGTCATTATATATGGGTCTCTAGCAAAGTAATGAAAAACAGTAAACAGTACTAATAATGTTAATGACTAAAATGAAAGTAACTGAGTGCATTGTACAATGATCTCAGATGCTCTTTTCAGACAGGACATTTTATAATGAATTTTTTTTCATGAGGCACAAATGCCTGTTAATCTTAAGCCTTGTTTACAACATTCTCTTGAAAACAAGGTTCAAGATGCATCCTGAAGTCATAACATCAAATGATGTACAGAGAGGACATAGTCACCTTTGCAGATATGGTCTCCTAGAGATAAGTATGGTAGGATGCAAAGCCCAGGACATTTTCTGAAGATATGACTTTTTCTGAAGATATGACTTCTCATAAAACCTAATGAAAATATAGATTATTCCTAAAAAATGAACATGTACATAAAACCAACCACATATAAAGCAGGTACAGAGTAAATGTCAGGTTAGGGACGAGGTTAAAAAACTAATGCCAAATAAGTATCACTGTTGCTGTATCTGGAATGTCTATCTTGTTTGGAAGGAAGAGACAGGATGACTGTTAACCCCTGTATTTAAGGTAGTGCATCTGCATAAAGAAAAGCAATGTTTTGCATCTCCTGTTCCTTTTTTTCTCCTCCCCTTCCTCCTCCTTCCTTACCTCCTATATGTAAAGCAAATTTTCTACCGCTGAGCTGTGTTCCTAGCTTCTGTACAAAATAGGCAGATACAGATAGTCTTTGAGTATAATAAAGCCAGATGGTAAAGCTCACCAAAGCTTAAAGAAAGTAACTTGTTATGGGATAAATGAAAGAGAACACAGAGAAGGCATCAGGCATAGAGGAGGCTGTCCTATTAACAGCAGTAACAGAAAAAGATAAAAAGACTTCAGAAGAAGTTTATTACAGAAATCACAATGGCTGGCATTAACAAAAAAAATGCTACATGCTCCCATCCTCTAGGCAAGAATTCTGTATTACTATCAGATTATGAAGACTTTGTTAAAGGTATTTACTGTTTAAAAGGTTATTTGTCCTTTCACAGATAGTTACTGTTTGTGAATTAGGTACCCAATATTGTGCTAAGTCCTGAACACACAAAAATGATTGGTGCAAACATAATTCTTTCTCTAGAAGCTTACAGCCTTGTGGGGTAATCCACCATAAACAAACGTATAGACCACGCATAGAAATGTATACATCACAATAAAATCCACTATGAAACCTAAAGAAAAGCAAGGGGGACCTAACACCCCAGAAGGTATAAAGAATATATGTATTCAAGGGCCCAGAGGTGAGAACATTTTAGTTCAGTAGAGGAAATGAAAGAAGGTGAATTTGTTTGGAATATAATATGGAAGAAGAAATAGATAATAATAATAATAATAATAATAATAATAATAATAATGAAGATTAAAAAGAAAGCCAGAGGGGCTGAAGACATAGCTTAGTGATGAAAAATACTTTCTCTGGGGCTGGAGAGATGGCTCAGAGGTTAAGAGCACTGGCTGCTTTTCCAGAGGTCATGAGTTCAATTCCCAGGAATCACATGGTGGCTCACAATTGTCTATAATGAACTCTGGTGTCCTTTTCTGTCGGGCAGGTGTACATGCAAACACAACATTGTATACATAATAAATAATAAATCTTAAATCAAAACATTCTCTCTTTTTTTCCCCCAGAGTTCCTAACTTGTACATGGTTGATGACCATCTTCTGTAGCTCCTGTTTTAGGGAATTTGATGCCATATGACCTCCTGGAATATAAGGCACTCATGTGGTATGCTTATATACGTGCAAGTAAAATACTCTTATCACTCATCTACGCAAAAGATAAAAATAGCTCCCTCAAAAAAGAAGAAGAAGAAGAAGAAGAAGAAGAAGAAGAAGAAGAAGAAGAAGGAGAAGAAGAAGAAGAAGAAAAAGAGGTCACACACACCGAATCTCTGTGAGTTCGAGGCCATCCTGGTCTACAAAGTCAAATCTACTCAGGGAAACCTTGTCTTGAAAAGCGAAACAAAACAACAAAACAAACAAACAAACAAGATCATAAATCAATTGTGGTGAAACATGCCTGTAAATGGAGCATCAGGATGGTCAGGATTGAAGGTCAATCTGGACTATTTGAAACTGTCTCAAAAACAAAACAGCAGCAGCAACAACAAAACTGCACAAGAATCTGAGTGCCTGGGATGTTTTGGGACATTGACATTTTTTATCTCAATTCATGGCTACATAGAAAGCTATTGAGGAGTGTATTTGTTTGAATGAAAATCACCCCTATAATCTCATATGTTTGAAAATATGGTCCCCCGTTGGTGGAACTGTTTTAGAAAAATTAGGAAGTGTGATCTTGTTGAAGAGGTGTGTCACTGTGGGTAGGCTTTGAGATTTTAAAATCCCATAGCATTCTCAGTTAGCTCTCTGCCTCATACTTGTAGATCAGGATGTAAGCTCTCAGCCACTGTTCTGTCTGGTTCTCTGCCTGCCATTCCTGTCTGCCACCATGGTCCCTGCCATGATGGTCATGGACTTACCCTTTGAAACTCTAGGTACCCAACCAACCGTTTCTTCTATAAGCTGTCTTGGTCATAATATCTTAGCACAGTGATAGAAAAGCAGCTAAGACAAGGGGTTTGAAAACAGGAGAGAAATGCTTTGATGTACACTTATCTCAAAGATCCTTTTGTCCTGTAAAATTAATAGTAAGATTTCAGAAATTTCAGGCTTCAGAGCATCCCGACCCAGAAGGCAGAACCTACTCGGTTGGGGCGGGAGAGGGGTTTGCGCGAGGCGCAGCACAGGCGCACTGCGCGCCTCCATTGTCAAGCGTGACTGAAGCTCCGTTGCTATGGCTACAGACACTGAAGGAAAAACGCTGACCTCCTCCCCGGCCTGGTGGGTGGCGGCGGCGAGGGCTGAGACGGGAACCGGCTTCCAGAGCTCGGTGGCAGTGGTCAGGGCTCAGCTAGCTGACTATTTCATCATGGTAGGCTGAGACTAGGAGAAGCCGGGTAAGAATGTGGGGCGGGCGCCGCCTGGGCTCCGCCTCTGTCTCACAGGCTCCGCCTCCTTTCCCACTAGGCTCCGCCTACGCTCCCCGGGCTCCTCCCCTGGCTCCGCCTCCGCCCTGTGTTTCACTTCCGTCTCCCGGGCTCCGCCTCCACACTCTTGGTCTCTGCCTCCGCCCCGGGGCTCCGCCCCCGCCAGCAGACACCTCCCCCTCCTCCTCCTCTGGGCTCCGCTTCCGCCCCCAGCAGCCATCCAGTGGGCTAGGCGGTGCTGGGCCTCTCATGGGGATGGGAGGCGGGGAGGAGAGAGGTTGGGTCCCACGGTAGAGGAGCGGCGGGTCCCCGGGTGTCGGCCAACGCGGAGCGGTTTAGTCTGGCGTGTGTGAGGGGCCCGCAGGACGGTGGTCGCGGGGTGAGGCCGGGGCGGTACAACCGGGGGTTCGCAGGCTGGGCGGGTTGGGAGAGCCTGCCCGCATTCAGACAAGAGCTTCTGTGCTGGCTGCTGGTATCCGGGACTGCGCCCTCGTGTCGCCTGGGTTGGGAGGGCAGGAGCACACTGTGTGGAGTTCCTAGGAATACACTTGTGTCCTGCATCCTGAGGAAGAGTGATGCTGGGGGTAGAAGTCCCAGAAAGGAAGTACAGATAATCCAGTGCTGCCTCCTGCCTGCCCTGGGGCTCGTGGGGTGGGGGAGCTGGGACATTCGGGTCGAAAGAAAGCAGGGTACTTGGAAAGTCCACAGAATCCATGCACATTTCTAGGAACATTGTTTGAGGACCTATGTGCAGACATTCCAGAATGAAATGATTCTTCTTAAGTAAAGACAGCCAGGCTCTTGGGTGAAGAGAGCCAGTGTTCTCTCTCTCACTCAGCTTTCACGTGTTTTGATTGTTCCCTTTATTTGTCAGAGAATTCTTTATAAGGAACAGTTTGGCAGATACATTGCTGTTTATACTTTGATGGACTTGCTCAGCCTTGGAGTATACAGGGTTCATGCGGGCTTATTTTCCTATTTGTATTTCTTTGTGTTGCTATGTGTAGATAATCAGGATGTAATAACAAGGTTACTGTAGAGCTGGGAAAGCTCTTTAATTTCAGGATTATTCCAGTTTTACACTTGCAAGAAATTTTAGCTACCAGCCATGCAACCCTTTGTCTCAGGAAGTGCTTAGGTTGTGTTTGGATGATTGTTGGTCGTTGGTAGCACTAGAATACAAATGTTCTACTCATCTCTTTTTATTATTTATTCATCCCTAAGAAATTGTTTAAGAGAAGGAACCCTTCACATTTTTTTCTCACTATTACCTAATTGAGGTCACTTAAGAGAATCACTTGCAGGTCGGTAGGATGGCTTAGCAGATAAATGTTCTTGCTGGGCAAGCCTGGAGACCTGGGTTTGATCCCTGAATTCATGAAAAGGTGAAGGCAAAAATGATTCCACAGAGTTGTCATCTGACCTTCCCATGTGTTCACTAGTATTCATCCTTTACCCACATCATGAACACTCCCCCCCACCCCACACACACATACACAATTACAAAAGTAGACTGTGGGCAGTATTTAGAGAATCTTCTTGCTGCTCCAAAATGTCATGTAATTTCATTTTTCAGTCTCTTACAGACAAAGTCTTACCCAGACTGCCAGTGGGGAGAATCAGCTTTGTTTTTAATCTTGTTCAGTTTTCAGTTACATTGTTCTCCTTACAACAATTTTATTTACTTTGTTTGTTTGTTTTTGACACAAATTCTTTCTACAGAGAACTGGTTGTCCTGGGCTTCTATATGTACACCAGGCTGGCCTTGAATCTACAGAGATCTATCTTGCTCTGCCTCCCAAGTGCTGGAGTTAAAGACAACGCGCAACTTCCCCACAACAATTTTGAAATAATAAAAAACTTGAAGATAGTTCCAAGTATGTACAGTTAATTGCTGTTTTACTTTGTACATTTTGAGAGGAAGTTGCTGACCTTATGCCCTGTCACTCATAATGGTTTAGTGTTGATTTTATACAAACAAGATCTTTGTCTTACATAATGACAGTGCAGTTATCAAAATTGGTAATTCATGCTGACACAATATTACATTTAATTTGGGTTGTGTTGACTATGTTATTACTCACATAATTGTAGAAGAAGTTGGTACATTTAAATGTTGCATTGTTTCCTTGTCTCTTTTGTCTCTTTCAATATGGAATAGTTCCATCATTTTTTCATGATCCTGTCACTTTTGATGTCTGAGGGCCAATTACATTTTTTCATTAATTTATTTGTTCATTTTACACCCCACTCACAACCCCACTTCTCTCCTCACAGTCCTGCCCTCATCCCACTCACCCATTTTCCCCAGATAGCCCCCAACCAACCCAACCTGGCACATCAGGTTACATAAGTATTAAGTACCTCCTCTTTCACTGAGGCAAGAAAAGGCAGCCCTGCTAGGAAAATGGGATCCAGAGGGAGGCAACAGAGATAGGAGCCCAAGTTAGAGAGAGCCCCTGATCTAGTTGTTAGGGGACCCACTTGAGGAAAAACAGCCCATCAATTTCATATGTGGAGGGGTCCTAGGAATAGTCCAGGCATGTTGTTTTGTTGGTGGTTCAGTCTCTATGAGGCCCCATGGTCCCAGGTAAGCTGGCTATGTAAGTCTTGTGGTGTACTACCCCCTCCCAGCTCCCTAAATCTTTCCTCTAACTCTTCCACAAGGCTCTCCAAATTCTGCCTAATGTCTGTTTGGCTGTGAGTCTCTGCAACTGTTTCCATTATCTGTTGGATGAAGCCTCTCAGGTGATTGTTATGCTAGTGCCCTGTCTACAAGCATAGCAGAGTATTATTAATAGTGTCAGAAGTTGAGTCTTTTCTATGCGTTGGGTCTCAAGTTGTGCCAGTCATTGGTTGGCCATTTCATCAATCTCTGTTCCATCTTTTATTCCTGCATATCTTGTAGGTGACAAATTTGGACCGAGGGATTTGTGAGTTGGTTGGGGTCCCCCTCCCTCCTCTGGCTACAGGATGTGTCTACTTCAGTTTCAATATCCCTGCTGCTTGGAGTCTCAGCCAGGTTCAACCTCATATCTTCCCAGGCACCTCCAAAATTCCAGGTCTTCATCTTGTCTCAGAGATACCTCAACACCAATTTCCCTTCTCTCTTAGCCCTCTTACAGCCCATCTCCACTTTACCCACACATGATCCCCCATCCTGTTCCTCTCTTCACCCCCCTCTCCCACCCCCTTCCTCTCTCCCTCCACTTCCCATGTCTGTCCCCTTCTTAGTGGGATTCAAGTATCCTCTCTTCTACCCTCCATATTACTTAGTTTATTTAGGTCTGTGGGTTGTACCATGGTTATCTTGTACTATATGGCTAATATCCCAGGTTAGTTATTTTAATAGACTCTCTCTAAGCTCTCTGTGTTCTCATGGAATACATAAACCGGGACAAGGGTATCACAACAGTGGCACACACTGTGTCCTGTCAGGTGGTACATACTTTCACTTTGATTACTTGTAATCAGTGTTTTTTGGCTTTTCTACTACACAGTTAATACCCTGCACCCCCATGAGTACCTTGACACTCTGTGTCTTGGTCCTCATCAGAATGTTAATGCATTTGCCATACACTTACACCAATATGGATTCATGATTTATGTGCCTTCTGTAGTGGATTGGACTGTTACTGTTTGTTTTAATCTGCTGGGGCTAAGTGACAAATGATTTAGAAACAAAGGCTTTACTTTTCACAGTCGTGAACTCTGGAAAGTCTAAATTTAAATTATAAGGTCTAGTTGGGGGCATGCTTGTCTACAGTCTTGTTCTCACTTTAAACTCAGTGTTCTAAAGGGCCACATGATTTTATAAGGTCTCTTCAATAAGGTTATGAACCTATTTATAAGGGCTTCACCTCCCAGACCTGAGTACCATCCAAAGATCTCATGCAGTTCTATTACTTTGGGTCTCAGGACTTCAACATAGAAATTTTGGGAGGACATAGATATGCAGATCATTTTGATGTTTAAATTGTGTTGTCAATTCACCAATGAGAGTTTATAAATCTGGCTTCTGTGTCTTTTTTTCTTTCCATTTTTTAATCTTAATTCTTATTAATAACACTTTATTCATATTGAATCCCTCTGTGCTCCCTTCCTCCTCCTCTCCCAATCCCATCCTCCCTGCCCCTTCTTCACACATGTGCCTCCCCAAGTCCACTGATGGGGAGGTCCTCCTCTTCCTCCCTTTGATCATTGAGTATCAGGGCTCATCACCAATAGCTTCACTGTCTTCCTCTGTGGTCTGGTAATGTTGCTTTCCCCTCAGGGGGAGATGATCAAAGAGCAGGCCAATCAGTTCATGTCAGAGACAGTCCCAGTTTCCATTACAATGGAACACACTTGGAAACTGAACTGCCATAGGCAACATCTGTGCAAGTTTCTAGTTTATCTCCATCAATGGTCTGTGATTGGAGTATCTGTCTCAGAAAACACCCCTGTGCCCAGATTTTTTTGGTTCTCTTGTTCTCCTTGTGGAGCACCTGTCCTCTCCAGGTCTTATTATTTCCTACTTCTTTCATGAACTGCTCTGCACTCTGCCCAAAATTTGGCTACAAGTCTCCACATCTTCTCTGATACCCTGCAGGTTATAGCCTTTCAGATTCTCTCTGTGGTAGGCTCCTGTCCTGTTCCCTGTTTTCTTCCTCTTCTGATGTCCATTCTCTTTGCCTTTCTGAAGAGGATTAAGCATTTTATCCAGAGTCCTCCTCCTTCATATGTTTCTTTAGTTATACAGATTTTAGTATGTTTATCCTATATTTTTTATCTAATATCCACTTATGAGTGAGTATATACCCTGTGTGTCTTTCTGCTTCTGGGATACCTCACTCAGGATGATCTTTTCCAGTTCCCACCATTTGCCTGCATTTTTCATGTTTTCCTTGCTTTTTATTGCTGAGTAATATTCCATTATATAGATGTACCACAAATTCTGTATCCATTCCTCAGTTGATGGACATCTGGGTTGGTATAATAAATAGAGCTGCTACACACATGGTTGGACAAATGTCCTTGTTGTATACTTGAGCATCCTTTGGATATATGCTTAAGAGTGGTATAGCTGAATCTTGAGGAAGCACTATTTCTAATTGTCTGAGAAAGTGCCAGATTGATTTCCAAAGTGATTGTACAAGTTTACATTCCCACCAGGAGTGGAGGAGGGTTCCTCTTTCTCAAAATCCTCTTCAGCATATATTGTCACTTGAGCTTTAGATCTTAGCTATTCGGATGGATGTAATGTGAAACCTCAGGGTTGTTTTGATTTGCATTTCCCTGATGACTAAGGGCATTGAGCATTTCTTTAAAGTGTTTCTCTTCCATTCCTCCATTGAGAATTCTCTGTTTAACTCTGTAGCCCATTCTTTAATTGGATTATTTGATTTGTTGCTGTTTAACTTCTTGAGTTCTCTATATATTCTGGATATTAACCCTCTTGTCAGATATAGGTTTCTACCCCTGTGCAAATGGAATTTCCACATTGCTTCTGATTTTCATTGTTGCCACAGTTCTCTTGATATAAATATATGTAACAAAAGTCTTTGTTGGAACCAGTCAGCTAATATTAGAAAAAAATCCATAATTTGAGATATAGTCTAACTTTTTGGAATCATTTGGAGACAGTATATATTTACATAGCCATGGATATTTTAGAACTCAATCTATGGAGCTGGGCATGGTGGCACGCACCTGTAATCCCAGCACTCAGGGAGCAAGAGGCAGGCAGATCTCTGTGAATTTAAGACCAGATTGGTCTACAAAGTGAGTCCATGACAGCTGAGTATACACAAGCAAATTTCCCCTCCAAAAAAAAACCCCACAAACAAACAAACAAACAAAAAACCAAAGAAATAAACAAACCAAAGAATTCACTCTGTGTACCATGCTGACCTCAAACTCAGAGAGAGTGGCCTGCCTCTGACTTCCAGTCTAGGATGACAGGGATATACTTCTGAGCCAAGCTGAGATATGTTTTTAAAATGACCTATTGTTGAATCCAGGAATGAAAGGATAAAATGAGATGTACAGAGGAACCATTATTCTTTCAATAAACAGTAATAATTCTTCAAATTCTTTAGTTATTTATACTTCCTAATAATTTCTGATGTTGTCAATAAGTGAGTTCTTTCCTTTGCTTTGTTAATTTCATCCATTAAAAATTGTTTGAGTGTGTTTGCATGTGTAGAAACCTATGCCATGGTGTGTATGTGACAGCGAGAGGACAACTTATTGCTGTTTATTACCTACATCCCCTATGTGAGTTCTAAACTGGAAACCCAAGTAGTCTTTTAGCCAGTGAACACACTTGCCCTTATTTGGGTTTAATTATTTTTATGTATGTGGTGGTGTGTGAGTTTGCATACACAACAGCCCAAGTATAGAAATATTAAAAAAAAATCTGTAGGAGTAATATGGGCTACGCAGAGATTGAGCTCAAATCATCATGCGTAACCACAACCAACTTTACAAACTGAGAGAATTTTCTGACATTCACTTGTACTTCTGAGAAAGAGTTATGAACAAATCTTTACTCCTGAGGATGAATTAACACATTCCAAAAGACAAAAGCAGTAAATCATTTTCATTTGAAAACAGCATTTTTTCAAATTATTTCATTTTATCCCATCCTTAGATGACAATATATTTATACTCAGAACATAAGACAGTATTTTACAAATGTAAAGTTTCAACTAAGTTTATTTGAGTATCAATGAGCTCAATGGGGAATGTTTGTAGTTTTGCAAAACTGGAAACATGATCTTGACGATCATATGAGAGTGGTAAAAATAAAGCCCACAAAGCTTTCACACATTCTTCAAATCTCTATCATGGCCTAAGAACCCATAGTCACATTACACACACAAAACATGCTTTTTAAAAATAAATCTCATTGTTGTTACAATACCTAGCACCTCTCAATAATTCTCTTAGAAGGCAGTACTTCAAGATGATGTGCCTTATAGTAAATAAGGGAACATGAGGAGGCATGGAACTTCAAACAATACATGCATACATACGTACAGACAGACAATTAAGCATTTTAACATTAATGTTGGTAAAAATACATTGACAAAACAAAACACATTGGGGAAACATCTTGAATGGTGGCACATGAGAATCAAGATTTCAAAAGTAGCCTTGACTAATTAGTGACATCCAAACAAAGCTTGAAAAAATGTTTCAAATGAATTTGTGAAAACATGAAAATCAAAAGCACCACACTTTCTCAGAGACACTTCCTTGAAGAGCTTGATCACACATTGCTTGATATTAATAAGGAATGGACTACATAGATGATCAGAATGCCATTCTATCCCTTGCAGCAGAAAAACACCTATCACCAAATGAAAATGCTTTAGAAGATGAACAGCAGCTACGAAAGAAGATCAGAATTACCTAATAAATGTTTGTGAATGAATTTGCTACACATACAGCAAACATCAAAACCTACTCTTATGTTTCAAAATACAGACCATAATCACAATTGGTGATATCCTCACATTACCATGTGAACATGGTAAATAATTTACTTCCTTCAAGGCTATGATAAAAACAGATTTAAAAAGGTTTCTTTTCATGAAAATGAATATATCTATTATGCCCAATGTCATTAAATCTTTTACATGAATAGGGTTGCTCTCTTCTATGAATTCTTTTCTACTTCTTGACATCAAGATGATGTATAAAAGATTCAAGATATTTATATTACTAGAGACATGGCTGTGCAGTTAAGACAAGTTCATTTCCAGGATCTAGATTGGGGTTTTGACAATTTCCTGTAATCCCTGGTTAAAGAAAACCAAATGGTCTGTTCTTCCTGTAGACCAGAATGCATAGGCACATAAACACACAAAGACATATTGTTATCACATAATGGAAATTAAAACAAATTCCTAAACTAATATGTTTACTCATGAATATTTTTCATGTGTAACCATTTATTCCTATAGTTCAGGTGTCTACAGAGTAGTTTACAGAGGCCTTACCACATTGATTATATTCACAGAATTCTTTCCCAGTATGAAACTTTTATGACCATGAAGACTATAGATATGTGCAAGGCCTTATATTTTAACACATCTATAATGTTTCTCTCCAGTAGGAATTCTTTCATGATGATGTTAAGTATGCTCATAGAATTTCTGTGCAGTATGAATTCTTCCATGACTTTGAAGGGGATTCTGATGAGCAAAAGTTTTACCACATTGATTATATTCATAAGATTTCTCTCCATTACATGTTCTTCATGTCTTAGGAGATGTTATGTTCACAGCATTTCTCTTCAGTGTGTGTTCTTTTATGTATTTGTGGATTGTTATGCCTTGCAAAGGCTTCACCACATTGTTTACATTCATAGGGTTTCACTCCAATATGTTTTCTTGTCTTAGGAGATATCTGTTACATGGAAAGCCTTCATATTTGTTATATTCAGATTTTTTCTCCGGTATGCATTTTATATGTATTAGGAGATGACTGTGTTGTACAACGATGAAACCACACTGTTTACATTCATAAGGTTTTTTTTTCCATTGTGTGTTATTTTATGTTTTCAGAGACTAATCTGAAATGGGTGCATTCATGAGGTTTCTCTCCAGTGTGTGTTCTTTTATGTTTTTGGAGACTACTATGACATTCAAAGGCTTTACCACATTGGTTACATTTACATGGTTTCTTTCCAGTATGGGGTCTTTTATGCATTAGGAGATGACTGTTACATGAAAATATTTTACCCCACTGGTTGCATTCATAAAGTTTCTCTCCAGTGTGTGTTGTTCTTATGTATTAGGAGATGACAGTTACATGCAAAGTTTTTATCACACTGATTACATTCATGTGGATTCTTCCCAGTGTGTGATCTTTCATGCATTAGGAGAGGAGTATAAAAAAAATGATTTACCACATTGGTTGCATTCATAAGGTTTCTCTCCAGTATGGGAGAGACCTGGACCAGAACCAGAACCAGGACCAATATTCTCCTGTTTCACTGCTTCCTAATTAATCTCTTTGCCAGCAGAGGGTGCTATCTCTGAGCCACCACTGGTGGCAGGAATTGAACTCTGGAAGAATATCTTGTGCTCTTAACCTCTGAGCAGTCCTGTTAGCCATCCCTCTCTTCTGCTGCAGTTCCTTTCATCCTTGCACTGTCTCCTGTGTCTCTGAGCACTCCAGTGGTGATGGGAGGCAACTTCTCCATCATTTCTCTCTAGAATATTTGACGCTTTCATCAACGGAGCCTGCAGGGCTGGTGGCCCCCAGGGAGAGCCCATGATGAGGAGGCTCTGGCAGGGTGACTCCAGGAAGTGACCATGCTTCCTCAGCATTGTTTCGGGTGGAACTCGGAACCCTCGTAACCAGAGGCCATCAGCAGCAACAGCTGCCTGGACAAACCAGCTGGTCCAGAGGAGCTGGAGAGATGAGTCTATTCTGCTTCGAGACCTCCAGGGGCTCAGGTCTCAGAGAACACAGGAGTGGTCGCCTGTGCCCCTGCTGGAGGCATGTGGTGCTCACCCTGACACGTTTCTGGCCTGTCCCCCACTGGGAGACCAAGGTAACCAGGGCTGTCCTATGGCAGGGAAGCTTTCTGGTCCACCCCACCCCCGATCCACCATGGTTGCAGCCTGGGAGAATGTTCCTGTTGGGACACTGAGGAACGATTTTCATGCCTGCTTCGCACTTAGGTGTAGGGAAAGGGGTCTGAACACTTAAAGCCTCTCTCCTGCCCTGGTCCTTCCTCATAGTGAAAGGGAGTGAGCCTTCCTGCATGGCATCCCCATTCTCAGCAATAATGGCATGGACTATTTGCCCACTGCTGTGCAGAGGGATGACAGGGTGCCTCTCTGCTTCTTTCTAGCCCTTTATCCAAAGTTTGCCACCATCTGGGTGGTTCTGGACCTGATCCTGAAAAGGCAACAGAGTGGTTCCACCAGGGATCTATCCAGCCCTCAGATCTCCTCCTGCTGTTTCCCAGGGCCCGTGCCCTGTGCACTCACAGAACTGGACATCTGAGTCCCAGCAGCCTGGGTCCCAGGCCTGGCTCCTTAAAGTGACATGACCAAACATGGGCGATTGAGGCAGGGGTGGGGCTGTAACAGGTGCCATTCACCTTCCCCAGGGAATATCACACACCACCCTTTCTCATGCCCTGAGCAACCTTTCCCCGTTTGTGTAAAGGATTCTGGACCACATTTGCGGTGTTTGTTATGGATGGAACCCCGTCCATAACCCAATTCCCTGGGAAGATTCTAATAGTTCCTTCTAGATGTCTGGGTGGCTTGGGGACATGGGGCCTTAGGGGTAACACCCCCCGTGGACTGTCACAGGTATAGATCCTTCAGGCGGAAAAGCAGACAAAGACATGTGTAGGCTTGGGGTGGAGGGGGAGGTGAGCAGGAAGGGGCATTTGAGGCGAGGGTGGAGGGTCAGTTTTGGCCAGGAGCCTCACCTTTGGGGTTCTCTCCCTAGGGACTGTCCCCACGACCTCACCTGCTAGTAGAGGACAGAGGTTTCCCACTGGGCTCCTGGGTTTTGAGCAGCAGAGGGAGCGACAAAAAAGGAAAGGCCCTGGGGGATACCAATACCCCCCCTGCAGTTCCAAAGAGAGGCCAGGCTCCCGACACCGTGTCCCTCTGCCGTGCTCTCACCCACAGTGCCATCTTCTCGTTCTTGTCCCAGTGGCTGCAGAAATTCCCCCAGGATTTCACTGGGGCCACCGGACCTGGCCATCGTGAGGCAGCTGCTGGACTATGCCAGGATCCATGTGCCCACTGCAGAGTTGGACTGCCAATCTGGGGAGATCCTCCGGGCAATGGATAAGCCCGGGATAAGCTGAAACCTGAAAAGGAGAAGGAGGATTAGGAGGAGGATGAGGACCCGGGGGAGGCGCCTGTTGAGGCAGCAGCTGATTCCAACCCCATGTCCCACAGGGGAAGTGTCCTGAAGCTCTGGCCAAGGAAGCAGAGGAGGAAGACTGTCAAATCGATTGTCCTGCGGGTAAGAGAGGGGACTGTGCCTTCTCTGGCATGGAGAGGCCATCTTGGGTTAGCTCATCCCATTCTGCATGCCTTCAGGCTGCTCCCTTATCCCAGATGACGGCTCACCCCTTTCTTTGCCCAGATCCGGGGCTACTTGGGGCCTCAACTGCAGAGCTGTCCATGCAAGACACCTTGGTGGTACAGGAGAAACGGAGCCTGGTTTTGGAGGCAGATGCTAAGCCCAAAGAGGATGCTGAGATCCTGGATCCCATGGCTGCAGGATCCCCAGTCTTGCCAGAAGCTGGACCAGTGCAACCTCTGGCTTTAGCATCAGAGGACACACAGGCCCTTGTGGACTTGGCGGATGAGCTACTGTTTCTCTCCACTGTAGTGCACTTGGGGGCACCCATTCCCCTGTCCCCGCTGCCCGAGTTAGACATATAGTTCGTACAATTGCCGGCTGAGCTGCATCCAGCGCCTTCTCCCCTTAGAGAAAAGATTCCCTTAATTTTGTATATTTTTAAATTGCTGTTTTTCACTCTTGTGTTATTGTTGTTGGTTTCATATTATTATTATTTAAAACGTGTTGCTTACTCAACTTAAGTGATGTATTCAGAGATGGGGCCTCCCCATCGGCCCACAGTGGGTGGCTTAGCCAAGGGTTATGGAGCCTGTTTTTGTTGAGAGTTTCCTGCGAGTTGGGCATGTGCATCCATCTATAGAAGATGCTGCCAGGTGTGTAGTTGGTGCGCAGGGGGTCTACTGGGATAGATTGAGCCCCAGAAAAAAAAGCCCAACAGGGCCAGTGCTTGACAGCAGAATTTTGGGGCCACAGCTGGGCTAAGAGCTAGGCTCTGAGGACCAGGACCAGGACCAGGACCAGGAACAGTACCAGGACCCAGCTCTGTGGACACTATCCCTGAGGGGAAAAAAAACCCTATAATTTGAGATACAGAGTACATTTTGGGGGATCATTTAAATACATGATATTTCTACATAGCCATGCCTGTTTTAGAACTCAGTTTTGGAGCTGCGCATGGTGGCACACACCTGTAATCCCAGCACTCAGGGAAGAAGAGACTTGAATTTGAGGCCAGCCAGGTCTACAAAGTAGATCTAGGACAGCCAAGACTACACAAGGAAATTTTGTCTAAAAAACAAACAAATAAATGAACGAACAAACACAAAAGAGAGCTAATTGTGTGGACCAAGCTGACCATAATCTCAGAAAGATTAGGTTTCCATGGACTCCCAGGTCTACGATGACAGGGATGCATCTCTGAGCAAAGCTAAGATATTTTTAATGACTTTTTCTTGAATCAAGGAATGAATGGATAAAATAAGATGTACACAGGTAACATTTTTTTTTCTTTTAATGAACAGTAATAAGTCTTCAAATTCTACATTTATTTACAATTGCAAAATCATTTCTGATGTTGTCAGTAAGTGGGTTTTCTCCTTTGCTTTAATTTCATCCATTGAAAAATGTTTGAGTATGTATGTGCCATGAGAGGACAACTTATTGCTGTTTACTATCTGTTTACATCCCATATATGAGTTTTCAACATGAAACCCAAAGAGTCTTTTGACCAGTGAAAGAACTGGCCCTTATTTAGGTTTAAAAATGATTTATGTATGTGCTGGTGTGTGAATTTGTACATACAAAGGCCCAAGTATAGAAATATTAGAAAAATTCTATAGGAGTAATATTGGCTACCCAGAAATTGAGCTCAAATCATCAGGCTTAGAAACAACCAAGTATTCCCACTGAGACAACTCTCTGACATTCACTTGTAGATCTGAGACAGTTTTATGAATAAGTCTTTACTCCTAAGAATGAACTAACACATTCCAAAAAAAATGACAGCATTATATCATTTTAATTTGTACATAGCATTTATTATTATTATTATTATTATTATTATTATTATTATTATTATTTCATGTTCTTCCATCCTTATAGGACAATAGGTTTATAATCTGGATAGAAGACAATGTTTTACTGATGTAATATTTCAATTAAGTTTATTTGAGTATCAATGAACTCAGTGGGGAATGTCTGTGGTAAGCAAAACTGGCAACATGACTTTGAACATATAACAATGACTAAAATAAACCCCACAAAGCTGTCACCAAGTCTTCATACATTTGTCATGGCCTAAGAACCCATAGTCAGATTACACATACACACACAACATGCTGTTTTGAAATAAATATCATTGCTGTTACATTATTCAGCACCTCTAGATAATTCTCTCAGAAGGCAGTACTTCAACATTATGTGTCATGTAGTAACTAATGGGAACATAAGAAGAATGGAACTTCAAATAACATATATATGTGTGTATATATATATTCATATATATTTATGCATATATACATACATACATATACACTATTAAGCATTTTAACATTAATGTTGGTAAAAATAGAACACATTGGGGGAACATCTTCCACCCTTGGACGTGTACTCAGAAAGCTGACATGAGAATCAAGACTTCAAATGCAGCTTTGCCTAATTACTGACATCCAAATCAGGCTTGAAAACAAACATCTTAAAGGAATTTGTGAAAATGAAAAACAAAAGCACCATGCTTTCTCAGAGGCCCTTCATTGAAAAGCATGATCACATACCACATGGTATAAATAAGCAATGGATCACATAGATGATGGGAATCCCATTCTATACTTTTCAGCAGAAAAATACCTATCAGCAAGTGGAAATGCATTAGATCAACAGCAGCCACAGAAAGAATAACAGATTTACCTAATAAACTTCTGTGATTGGATTTGATACACATACATCAAACTTAAATACCTACTCCAATGTTTCAAAATATAGAACACAACCACAATTGGTGACTTCCTCCTTTACGTTATAAGTGAACATGGTAAATAATTTACTTTCTCCAAGGCTATGATGAAAAACAGATTAAAAAAATTTTTTAGTAGATTCTTAGGGAGTACAGATTTTAGTATGTTTATCCTGTATTATATGTCTAATACCCACTTATGAGTGAGTAAATACCCTGTGTGTCTTTCTGCTTTTGGGATACCTCACTCAGGACGATCTTTTCTAGATCCCACCATTTGCCTGCCAGTTTCATGATTTCCTTATTTTTAAATGCTTAGTAGTATTCCCATGTGCAAAAGTACCACAATTCCTATATCCATTCCTCAATGGAGTGGGACCTGGGTTGTTTCCAGCTTCTGGCTATTACAAATAAAGCAGCTACAAACATGGTCCAGCAAATGTCCTTGTTGTACACTTGATCAAATTTTGGATATATACCTAGGAGTGGTATAGCTGGATCTGGAGGTAGCACTATTCCTAATTTTCTGAGAAATTACCACATTGATTTCCAAAGTGGTTGTACAAGTTTACATCACGACCAGACATGGAGGAGTGTTCCCCTTTTCACACATCCTCTCCAGCATGTGTTGTCACTTGAGTTTTCGATCTTTTCTGTTCGGATAGGTGTAATGTGATATCCTGGGTTCATTTTGATTTGTATTTCCCTGATGACTAAGGAAGACTTTTGAGGGGGCAGGAGTTCCACAAGGAGAGCATTGGGACTGATACTCCAACCAAAGACCATGCATGGAGATAACCTTGAACCTCTTCAACTCCTGCCCAGATATATTCCATGGCAGCTCAGTCTCCAAGTGAGTTTCCTAGTAATGGGAACAGGAACTGTCTTTGATATGAACTCAGTGTCTGGCTCTTTGGTCACCTCCCCTTGATGGGGGAGCAGGCCACAGTAGAGGACAATGCAGCCAGTTCTGATGAGATCTCATAGGCTAGGGTCAGATGAAAGTGGAGGAGGACCTCCCATATCAGTGGACTTTAGGACAGAAATAGGAGGAAGTTAGGAGGTTGAATAAAGGAGGGGATGAAGGATGGAGCCACAGCATGGATACAATGTGAATAAACTGTAATTTACAAAAACATAAATTTTTTAAAAGTTAAAAAAAAGAAACAACCTTCAGATACTAGAAGTTTTTTTTGTTTACATCCCAGGATATTGTTTTTTGAGAAAGAGATTTTCTGTATAGCCTTGACTGACCTGTCATACTTTCTAGACCAGGCAGGCCTTAAACTAACACAGATCCATTTCCTTCTGCCAGTCATAGTGCTAGTATTAGAGGCATTTGCCAACAATCCAGGCTTTGATTTTTTTAATTTAATTTAATGTTTTATTTTTGCGACATGGTATCTCAGTGCATCATTGCCAATCCAGGACTCTCTTTGTAAACCAGGCTGACCTTGAACTCACAGAGACCTACCTTCATCTGCCTCTCAAGTGCTGGGACTATGGATGTGTGTCACCATGCCTCGTAAGACTTTCTTATAGCCTTGTCACACTATGTGATTTCAGATATATCTAGCCACACATCTAGCCTGTTTTTTTAGACAATGTTTCTCTCTAGCCATGCATGTCCTGGACTTGCTTTGTAGACCAGGGTGACACTGAACTTACACAGCAGCATGCTTGTGTCTCCTAGAGAGACAGGATTAGAGATATGTGCCACAAAGCCTGGCTCAGATTTTTTTATTTCAATAATATATCTATATGATTAAAACATAAATTGAAACATATACATATGATTAAAACAAAATGTATATATTAATATATAACATATTTATTAAATATATTGGTTTATATTACTATATTTAGTGAGAATATATTAATTATACATATGAATATTTTGGTATTTTGAGAGAGGGTTTCTCCTTTTAGCCTTGGCTATCTTGGACTAGATCTGTAGACCAGCCTGACCTTGAACTCACAGAGACTGGCCTGCTTCTGCCTGGCAGAGTACTGGGATTAAAGGCCTATGCCAACTCTTAGTATTTAGGCACCTGTTTCTGGCTTTCCTAGCAACCTGTGATGTCATTACATGTTGACTGCCAGGGAGGGCTGGTGTGGTTGCTTTGCTCCTTAAAAGGATCTGCCTGCCCACTTTGTCTCTCTCTTGGCCTCTCGCCCTCTTGCTATTGCCTTCTTGCGCTCTCCCCCTTCTCTGTTGGGGTGCCCCCTTCTCTCTCTTCCGCTATCATGTCCTGCTGTCTCCTTCTCTCTCTCTCTTCATCTCCATCTGAGAGACCACCTGAGAATGCAAACAACTGTAAAATAAAAAACAGCTGTGACTATTCCCATCTTTGAATTAAAGCCAGAGCCACGTAGCTCTCAAAAGGCAGGATGAACTGCTCTGAGATAGGTTTTAAAAAATAACGGCAGGGTGAATTGTTTTGAGAAAACTCACAAATGGCCAAAAACTGCAAACAACTAGCTGTAAACTATCTTCATGCTATTCTTGCTGACCAATCAATGTATAGAGCAAAAGTGGCCAGATTTTTAAGTATAAAAATCCTGTGCTTTGCATGCTTGGGGTCGTCTCCTGTCTTTGGAGGGGTGACCGTATCACGATTGGAAAAACAAAAAACAAACAAACAAACAAACAAACAAAAAACTCTTGCTTTTGCATGGAGTCGTGGTCTGTGGGGATTTCTGGGAAGGGCGCAATCTTGAACTCCTGAGCTGTGAGACCCCAGGCCTTACATTTTTGGTGCGTTTGACCAGGAAAGGGCGTGCCCCTTCCCCAACCCTCATCAGACT
This sequence comes from Meriones unguiculatus, assembly GCF_030254825.1. Taxonomy (NCBI): domain Eukaryota; kingdom Metazoa; phylum Chordata; class Mammalia; order Rodentia; family Muridae; genus Meriones; species Meriones unguiculatus. The sequence goes on from NW_026843647.1 coordinate 5,381,252, forward strand.
GAGTTCGGAGGTTGAGCTCAAAACAGGTTAGTCTAATTTCTGTTTTGCTTTGCTTGTTTCTGTCTTACCAATCTGTTTCTGTTTAGGCGCCTATCTAGACCTTTTTTTAGTCATCTGATCATTCATTGTGATAGACAGACGTATCAGACTATCACTTGACTGGGAACTGGAGGACGCTCCGGTTTGGGAGGCTAGGATTGGGACGCTCCTCCTCCCATCTATTTCCTGTTAGAGATGGCTGCCGCCAGGCAGCCTTTCAATCAGAGTTCTGTGGTACCACCCTCAAGGGCGTCCTTGTCTAATTGTCTGTCTCGTTCTCTTTGTCTCTATCTGTGTTTCCTCTTTGACTTTCTTGACAGACGACTTTATTATGGGACAAACTGTGACTACACCCTTATCCCTCACCCTTGATCATTTCTCAGAGGTGAGATATAGGGCACATAACATTTCAGTTGAAGTTAAAAAGGGAAAATGGCAAACTTTCTGTTCCTCAGAGTGGCCTACTTTTCAGGTTGAATGGCCACACGAGGGCACCCTTCACCTTGACAAAATCCTTGCTGTGAAGATTAAGACCCTCCAGACTCCAGGAGGCCCTCTGTCTAAGGATCAGTGTGCATATTGCAAGGAGAAAGGACATTGGATCAAGGATTGTCCTAAAAGGACGAAAAAGCCAGAAAAACCGAATGCCCAAGCCCTGGAGACCCAGGTCCTAACCCTGGATGATGACAGTGATTAGGGGGGTAAAGAGTTTGACCCCTTACCCAGAGCCCAGGGTAACCCTTAAGATGGACGGGAAGCCAGTCGACTTCTTGGTGGACACTGGCTTCCAGCATTCTGTTCTGTTACAAGATTTTGAAGCTAAAAAAGAAGAAATCATCGGTCCAAGGAGCCACTGGATGTAAACAATACTCATGGACTACCCGAAGAATGGTGGACGTTGGAGTGGACCGGGTATACCACTCATTCTTAGTTCTCCCTGAATGCCCATACCCGCTGTTAGGGCGAGATATTCTAACTAAGATAGGAGCCCATATCCATTTTAGACCAGATGGCCCACATTTGACAGACAATAAAGGAGATCCCATTCATGTACTGACAATTCAACTGGAAGATGAATGCCGCCTTTCTGAAAAGGTGGTAAGTCCAGAAAAAGACATTGACTGGTGGCTACAGAGATTCCCCAGGCATGGGCTGAAACAGATGGCCTAGGAAAAGCAGAGAAACAGCTCCAGTTCTGATAGAGCTGAAGCCTCAGGCTACCCCAATCACGGTGTAACAATATCCAATGTCTAAGATAACCCGTGAGGATCCACCCTCACAAACAGAGGTTCCTTGATCTAGGGGTTCTCAGAAGGGGCTATTCTGCCTGGAATACTCTATTGCTGCCAATTCAGAAGCCTGGATGCAATGACTATTGACCCCTACAGGACTTGAGGGAAGTTAACAAACAGGTCATGGACTTACACCCTACCGCACCCAACACATATAACCTGTTGAGTTCCCCTCCCCCTGACAGGGTTTGGTATATGGTCCTGGACCTTAAGGACACATTTTATTTTTTTTGTCTCCAACTCAGCCCTACCAGGCAAGACATTTTTGCTTTTGAATGGAAAGACCCAGACTCAGGGGACTCAGGTGAGCTTACATGGACTCAACTTCCTCAAGGTTTAAAAATTCTTCTACTATATTTGATGAAGCCCTACACTTGGACCTGGAAAACTTCCGGGCCACCAATCCCCAGGTAAATTTTCCCCAATATGTGGATGACATTCTATTAGCTGCAAATTGTAAAGAAACCTGCCTTAAAGCCACCAACTAGCTGTTACAAGAGCTGGGTGACCTTGGATATAGAGCATCAGCAATAAAGGCCCAGCTCTGCAGGAAACAGGTCAGTTATCAGGGATATATATTAAGAGAGGAAAAGAAATGGCTATCAGAGGCTAGAAAAGAGACTGTATTTCATATTCCCCCTCCACGGACTACTAAACAACTGAGGGAAATTTTAGGTACAGCAGGGTTTTGCCAGCTGTGGATTGCAGGATTTGCCAAGATGGCAGCCCATCTGTATGCCCTTACAAAGGGCAAAGACTTTCATCTGGGGAAAGGATGAACAAGCCACATTCGATAATATCAAACAAGCCTTAATGTCGGCCCTAGCATTGGGACTCCCTGATGTAACCAAACCTTTCCATCTTTATGTGGCTGAGAAACAGGGAATGGCCAAGGAGTTGCTAACACAGATAATTGGACCCTGGAAGAGACCAGTAGCCTATCTATCCAAAACGCTTGATTCAGTAGTGGCAAGATGGCCAACCTGCCTTCGAATAATAGCAGTAGTAGTGGCACTAGTAAAAGATGCAGACAAACTGACTCTATGACAGGACCTCACCATCTATGCTCCTCATGCCCCTGAGAGTGTCATAAGGCAGCCACCTGATTGCTGGCTCACGAACACTTGCATGACACCTTACCAGGCTTTGCACTTGAATAATGATAGAGTCACCTTTGAACTGGCTATGGAGCTAAACCCTGCCACCTTATTTACGGATCTAGAAATCCAACCCCTGGAGCATGATTGTTTGCACGTTCTAGCAAAGGAACAGGGATGGTGCAAGGACTTGAAAGATCACCCTCTTCATAAAGCTGAGGTGACATACTATATGGATAGGAGCAGTTTTTTTTGAGAATGGAAGAGAAAGGCAGAGGCAGTGGTGGTAGATGGACATAAGGTAATATGGGCCCAGGCATTGCCAGAGGGCACTTCTGTTCAGCAGGCTGAATTGATTGCTTTAACCCAGGATTTAACTCTGGAAAAGGGTAAAAAGATAAACATCTACACTGATAGTCAGTACGCCTCATAAACAGCCCATGTGCACGGGGCCATCTATCATCAGAGAGGCCTGCAAACATCAGCTGGTAAAGAGATAAAAAATAAAAAGAGATAAAAAATAAAAACAAGATTCTGACTTTGCTCAATGCACTGTTGCTGCCCAACAAGGTAAGCATTATTCAATTCCTAGGACAGCAGAAGGTCGAGACTTCCAGGGCACCAAAGGGGAATAACATGGCCGATCAGGAGGCTAAAGTAGCTGCTAGAGGAAACTCTGCCCCAGTGGTATTAACAGCTGAATTGCCCAGAGAAGAATGACTAAACTGCTCAGAAACTGACTTAAAGTTAATATGGCAAAAATGGGATATTTAACACCAATGTGGGGGCATGGATTGACTTTAAAGGTAAGATCATTCTACCCCAGGAAGATGCTGAGAGATTGATAACTCAGATGTATAAGTGGACTTACTTGGGGGCAAAGAAATTGGCTGAAGTTGCCCTCCAATACCCGTACCGAATACTAAACCTCACCATCCTAACTGAGAGAGTGACTAGGACATGTGAACCTTGCCAGAGAGTAAACATAGGTAAGAATTTCCAGAGCCCAGGAAAGCGGCTAAGAGGAAGTAGACCCAGAATGCATTGGGAGGTGGATTTCACTGAAATTAAACCAGACAGGTATGACAATAAATATCTCCTGGTTTTTGTGGACACTTTTTCAGGATGGGTGGAAGATTTTCCCACAAAGAAAGAAACCACAATGGTCGTGACCAAAAGATTCTGGAAGACATTTTTCCTCAGTAAGGTATTCCAAAGCTAATTGGGTCAGACTATGGGCCAGCCTTCCTTGCTCAGGTAAACCAGGAGGTGGCCAGATTTCTGGGACTTGATTGGAAGTTACATCATGCTTATAGACCCCAAATCTCAGGACAAGTAGAGAGAATAAATAGAACTCTAAAAGAGACTCTCACAAAATTGACAATGGAGACTGGGGGTGACTGGGTGGTGCTTCTTCCCTTGGCACTCTTTAGAGTCAGAAATACTCACTCCCTACTAGGCTTAACTCCCTTTGAATTACTATATGGGGTTCCTGCTCTCCTCCCTTGACTCTTCTTGGGGACCCTCTTGACATAACTAGTGGTAACTCTGACTTGTCCAGGCTAAAAGGACTGCAGCTTATGCAGAAAGAAATATGGAGCAAGGTTGACAGTGCATATGTGCCCAGGTCCTTGGAGGTGCCCCATCAGTTCCAGGTGGGAGATCTGGTATATGTGCAGTGACATGGCAGCCAGAATCTGGAACCTCAGTTGAAGGGTCCTTATTACATCCTGCTCACCACCCCAACTGCCAAAGTAGAGAGCATCACAGCTTGGGTCCATGTGCAACACGTTAAGCCTGCTCTTCATCAACCTGCAACACCTGGAAAGTCCAAGCCTACAGCAACCCACTAAAACTGAAACTCATCAGGGACAATAAACTCTCAGACCAGAACACCCCTTTGTCAGGGAAAGTATAAGTGAAGTTCAGGTCCTGATGCTCCAGAAAGAGTATCAACCTCTCCATGAGGTTGATCTACAATTTTAGGGTTAAAATTGAGGCAAAAAGGGGGGGTGTGAGAGACCACCTGGGAATGAGAAAAACAACAGTGATTATTTGAATTGAAGTCAGGTGTAGATAACTCTTGAAGGAAAGGGTCAACTGTTCTGAGAACAACTATCTACAACCACCTGTAAACTATGTACAACCACCTGTAAACTATCTACAACCAGCTGTATACTACCTAAAACCAGGTGTAAACTATCTTCATGCTATTCTTGCTGAACAATCAATGTATAGAGCAAAAGTGGTTTCAATTTCAGGTATAAAACCCTGTCCTTTGCATATTTAGGGCTGTCTCCTGTCTTTGGAGGGGGGACCCTATAGAAATTGAAATAAAACGCTTGCTTTTGCCTCAAGTTGTGGTCTATGAGTGTTCCTGGGAAGGGCACAATCCTGAGCTCTTGAGCAGTGAGACTCCAGGTCTTACAACATGAAACTAAAATGCTTTTGCAATCCATTCTTTAGGTGCTGGAGCAGCTTATAAAATGGGAAACCTCTTTACAAGCTATACAACAGACAGGTTCAATTCTAGACCATTCAAAGAAGTCATAAAATGTAAACATGAACAAAAAAAAAAACAATCCAGAAAGATAATCCTCAGTGAGGTGTCCCAGAAGCAGAAAGATATACACGGTATACACTCACTTTCAAGTGGATGCTAGACCTATAAGATAGGATAAACAAACTAAAATCTGTACACCTAAAGAAGATAAATGAGAAAGAGGACCTAGGTAAGATGATCAATCCTCACTTAGAAAGACCAATGGGATGGATATAGGCAAAAACAAGAAACAGGACAGAAGCCTGCTCCAGAGGACCAATGAAAGACTCTACCTAGCAGTGTATCAAAGCAGATGCTGAGACTCATATCCAAACCTTGGGCAGAGCACAGGGAATCATATGAAAGAAGGGAGAGTTAGTGTGACCTGGAGAGGACAGGAACTATACAAGGACCAAATATATCAGCACAGGGGTCTTTTATGAGACTGTTTCTCCAACCAAGGACCTTGGATGCATATAACCTACCACCCCTGCTCAAATGTACTCCATGTGAGCTCTGTATCCAAGTGGGTACCATACTAAGTGGAACAGGGACTATTTTAGACATGAATTCAGTGGCTCACTCTTTGAACTCCCCCCTCCCAAGAGAGAATCAGACTGCTAGGCCACAGAGGAGGATATTTCAGCTAGTCCTGATGATACCTGATAAGCTAGGGTCAGTTGGAATAGGAGGAGGCCCTCCCCTATCAGTGGACTTAGAAAGGGGTAGGAAAGAGATGAGGGAAGGAGGGTAGGATAGGGAGGGAATGAGGGACTGGGATACAGCTGGGATACAAAGTTAATAAACTGTATCTAATATTAAAAAATAAAAATAAAAAGTGGGACATATAACAAATTTCCTAAAGATGAAACACAAAATGCTGACAGTTTTTTGTTTCTTTGAAAACAGAATTTTTTTCTGAACAATTTTCCTGTCCCAGGCTCTCTTTATAGAACAACCTGTGCTTGAACGCACAGAGATCCACCTACCTTTAACTTCCTGAGTGCTAGGAATGCAGGCGCTCACCAACAGCCCTAGCTGCTGACAGTTTATTTAGTTTTAGCATTTTATTTTTGTTGTTGTTTCATGCACTACATCTGAACTGCAGTTTCCTCTTCCTCCACTCCTCCCAGACACAATCTATCCACCACTACTCTGCCCAACTCTGCCCAGCTCACCTCTCCTTCATCCACTGCTTTTTTTCCATTTATTTTATTTTCAATGAAAAAAAATGTGATGGCATAGCAAGTTATAATAAAACTAGGAACAATCCCTCACATCAGAGTTGGTCAAAGCAATACATGAGGAGAGAAAGTGTAGCTAAAGCAGGAAAAAGAGTCAGAGACACCCCCATTCTCACTGTTGGAAGTCCCTCAGCGAAATCAGGATAATAATCATAAGGTGTATGCCAACAACCTAGCTCACAAGACTCATAGAATGTTTATGTTTTTGTCCTTCAGTCTCTGATCCCCTATGAACTCAGTTGACTCAGTGGGCCATGTGCTTGTTGTGTCCTTAATATCTCTGGTTCCTACAATACATATTCCCTCATTTGTGGGGTTCCCCTGGATACATCATTGTGTTTGGATAAGGGTCTCTGCATCTGTTCCCATGAGATGCCTCGTGATGTCTCTCTGATGACAACTGGGCTAGGCACTCATCAATGATTATAGCATAGTATCTTTCATTGTCACTTTTTGTCTGTCATGTTTACAGATATCGTGTGTCTCTAGGTTATCTTGACTCTGGTTCATGGTCATCCAGGCAGTGTCAGGCATGGACTTCCCCTCATGGTGTGGGCCTCAATGTGTTTTCTGGAGTGTATTTCACATTATTGGGTTGGGGTTTTCCTTCTAGTATCTTCTGTAGGGCTGGATGGCTGCATATATACTGGGTATAGTAGTCTGGGTTGGCATCGGTGGTCTCTTCGTGTCTGCATGATATCCATCCAAGCCCTTCTGGCTTTCATAGTCTCTGCTGAGAATTCTAGTGTGATTCGGATAGGTCATTATTTGAATGCTATTTTGGTATTAGCAGTGTCATGCATAGAACAGTTAATTTTCATGGTGTCATCCCCATATAAAATAGAATCTCTGTAACCTGAGAAAATAAAAAATGAACACACTATAATGTGTGTTGAGTGAATTAAGACGAAGAAGGGACTAATTTGAGGTAAAAATAAACTATATATAAATGCTGAAAAATATTAAAATACTTGTAATTCAATTATGATATTTTAGAATATAACTGCATCAAAAAATTTAATTCCTATGCCATCAATATACCCAAAAATATAGGTAGCATTTTGCCTTTGCATGATGATGAATATTTTTCTATAACTCCTCATGTGAAAAGTACTGTTCTTTAAGTGATTTCTGAATGAATTACATAACATTATTAAAAGCAGGAAATTTGGTAGTTCTATGTGAAAGATAATTATATGTATAGTTTATGTTTCCCTCTAACTCTCTCTTTATAGGAAAGGATTTATGAAAATGATTTACAATCTGTGAGTCAATTAATTCAACAGTGGATGCCTAAAAATGGAAAATCGAGGAATCTATCAGTGGCTTAGTCCATGAGGCTGGTTGGCTCAACTCACTTTCATATACACAGAACTCCTCAAGAAGAAGGTTCTATAGTCAATGATGAAATAGACTTGCTACCAAAGCGAAAAAGAACAGGCAAAGAGTAAAACATTCCTTCTTCCATGTCCTTGTATAGGTTTCCAGTAGAAGATGAGGCAAAGATGAGTGGTTGGTTTTGCAGTATGAAGATATGGATTAAAGTTATATTTTTCAGCTTTATAGATCCAGAAGAGAAGTAGAGAAGACTATTTCAAACAAGCAAGAGTCCTTTACAATTGTGTCCTTAATTTGGGTGTTTTGCTTAATTCCATATGCAGTCAAGTTAAAAACCAAGAGTCATGATCACACCTCTTTTCAGCTTGAAAGATAATCATATCTCCTCTTTACATTAACTTCCAAATGAAAAGAATAACAGGTCATAGTAATGCCTAAAAATAATTTAATGACGCAGAGTACAACAGCAGACAAATTACATATTTATCTTGATAATAACTGAAGCTAACATTATATAACTGTCCTTCAAAACCGTCCAGGGTAGAAACAACAAAGTCCAGGTTAGAAACAACTCTCCACCGCCGCTGGGCCACTCCACAACACCTCCCTCATAGGGCAACCCACATTAAGCACAAGGATTCACCTCCCACCTGCTAGGTGTATATAGGGTCCCTAGGTCCAGACCAAGCATGCTCTTTATTTGATGGCTCAGTCTCTGCAAGCCCCCTGGGCTGATGCTCAAGGAGGAACGTGGCTAGAACAGATCTTGCACTCTGCGTGTGCCGTCTGCCTTAAGTTCCTTTGAGCTCCAGTCACCCGGTGTATGATTTCAACAATCTAAATATGGTTAGGACCCTGCAAGTCTAAGCATTTGGGCAAAGAGTAGACTTATCCTGCAGAAAGACTCCTGGAATTATTTCTGAATTTCTCCTTCAGTGGCAGACTACAGAAGGTGTCAACTTCACTCTTGGACCCTCTGGTTCCACCTATTTAATCCACCATACACTTTGTGCGTGTAGAAGGCAATCTCCCACAGCCTTTCTTGAATGTCTGATGGAGGCATACAGCTGGTTTACAACCTATGACCCTACCTCAGATGAGTGTAAGCCAATGGTGACTATAATCTTTATAGACCAGTCAGCCAGAGATATTTGTAGAAAGCTCCAGAAAATAAAGGGTTTACAGAACAAGTCGTTGAAGGATTTAGTGCAGGTGGCAGAAAAGGTTTTAGACAGCTGGGATATGGAAGAAGAGAAAGAGGAAAGAAAGCAGAAAGAGCAGGAAGTGAGAGAAAGAGAAAGGAAAAGAGGCAAGACAGAAAGTTGACTAAGATCCTGGCCACTGTAGTGCAGTCATAATGATAGGGAGAGAGTTCCTGGAAATCAGAGGGGCCCTCTGTCTAAGGAATAGTATGCCTATTGCAAGGAGAAAGGACACTGGATCAAGAATTGTCCCAAAAGAAAATTGAAGCCCTACACCGGGACCTGGCACACTTCTGGGCCACCAATCCCCAGGTAACTCTTTTCTGATATGTGGATCATATACTATTAGCTGCAGATTATAAAGAAACCTTACTTGAAGCCACAGATCAGCTGTTGCAAGAGCTGGGTGACCTTGGCTATAGACTGTCGGCGAAAAATGCTCATCTCTGCAGGAAACAGGTCAGTTAAGAGGTGGCTATCGGAGGCTAGAAAAGAGACTGTATTTTATATTCCCCCTTCATGGACTACTGAACAACTGAGGGAAATTTTAAGTAAAGAAGTATTTGCCAAGATGGCAGCCCCTCTGTACCCCCTTACAAAGGGCATTGATTCTTGCATCTGGGGAAAGGATGAACAAGCTGCATTTGATAATATCAAACAAGCCTTAATGTCTGCCCCAGCTTTGGTACTCAGATTGTGACCAAAACCTTCCATCTCTATGTGGCCGAGAATCAGGGAATGGCCAACAGATGCTAACACAGTAAATTGGACCCTGGAAGAGACTAGTAGCCTATCTATCCAAAAAGCTTGATTCAGCAGCGGCAGGATGGCCAACCTGCCTGTGAATAATAGCAGCAGTGGCGGCACTAGTAAACGATGCAGACAAACTGACTGTGGGACAGGACCTCACCATCTATGCTCGTCTTGCCCCTGAGAGTGTCATAAGGCAGCCAACTGATCGCTGGCTCACGAACACCTGTATGACATAATACCAGGCTTTGCTATTGAATAAAGGTAGAGTCACCCTTGCCCTGGCTATGGAGCTAAACCCTGCCACCTTATTGTAGGATCCAGAAATCCAGACCATGGAGCATGATTTGCAGGTTCTAGCAAAGGAACAGGGATGGCGAAAGGACTTGAAAGAGCAACCAATTCCTGATGCGGAGGTGACATACTATATGGATGGGAGCAGTTTTTTGTAGAACGGAAAGAGAAAGGCAGAGGCAGTGGTGGTAAATGGACATAAGGTATTCTGGGCCCAGGCGTTGCCGGAGGGCACATCTGTTCAGGGAGCTGAATTGATTGTTTTAATCCAAGCATTAACTCTGGAAAAGGGTAAAAAGACAAACATCTACACTGATAGTTGGTTCACCTTACCAACAGCCCATGTACATGGGGCCATCTATCAGCAGAGAGGCCTGCTAACATCAGCCGGTAAAGAGATAAAAAATAAAAAATGAGATTCTGGCTTTGGTCAATGCCCTGTTGCTGCCCGACAAGGTAAGCATTATTCATTTCCCGGGACAGCAGAAGGGGACTTCCAGGGCAGCAAAGGGGGATAACATGGCCAATCGGGAGGCTAAAGCAGCTGCTAGAGGAAACTCTGTCCTGGTGGTACTAACTGCTGAACTGCCCAGAGAAGAATGACTAAACTACTCAGAAAGTGACTTAAAGTTAATATGGCAAAAAAAGAAAAAAAAAAAGGGGATATTTGACACCAACGTGGGGGCATGGATTAACTCCAAAGGTAAGATCATTCTACCCCAGGAAGATGCTGAGAGATTAATAACTCAGATGTATAAATGGATTCACTTGAAGGCAAAGAAATTGGCTGAAGTTGTCCGCCAATCCCAGTCCCTAATACTAAACCTCACCCCCTTGAGTGAGTGAGTGACTAGGGCGTGTGAACCTTGCCAGAGTGTAAACATAGGTAAGAATTTCCAGAGCCCAGGGAAGTGGCTGAGAGGAACTGTGGCAGCCTTTTTGGAGTATATGGCAAATTTTGAGTTAATGACCTCTGAGCAGTGGAACGCTGTCTATTGGCTTTGGCTATTTTCCAAAGTCCAGTTTCTTATAAACTGACCTTGGTGGTCCTACAGCAGACTGCTCTGACCCTGAGAAACTGTGTGCAACCATAGTAACCAGACAGCAGGCTCTGTGTAACCTTGAGTGAGCTCTCCTATGTTCTGACCAAGTAAAGCTCCTACATGAGAAACTGCTTGTACTTTTCTGCCTACTTAAGTGTTAACCTGACGTCCATTAAATCAACACCTGGATAAGCATTTAGACTTGGTGTCCTTCTCTGTGTCACCCTGTCTCTCTCTTTCTCCCAGCCGTCTCTCAGGTGGTATTCAGCTGTCACTGCTGGCCAGTGACAAGGAACTAGACCTGGAATGCATTGGGAAGTGGATTTCACTGAAAGTAAACCATCCAGGTACAGCAATAAATATCTCCTGGTTTTTGTAGACACTTTCTCAGGATGGGTGGAAGCTTTTCCCACAAAGAAAGAAACCTCCCTGGTCATGGCCAAAAAGATTCTGGAAGACATTTTTCCTCGGTTTGGTATTCCAAAGGTAATTGGGTCAGACAATGGGTCAACCTTCATTGCTCAGTTAAGCCAGGAGGTGGCCAGGTTTCTGGGGCTTGACTGTAAGTTACATTGTGCTTATAGACCCCAAAGTTCAGGACATTTAGAGAGAATGAATAGAACTCTCAAAGAGATTCTCACCAAATTGAACATGGAGACTGGCGGTGACAAGGCGGTGCTCCTTCCCTTGGCCCTCTTTAGGGTCAGAAATACTCTCTCCATATAGGTTTAACACCCTTCGAACTACTATATGGGTTTCTGTTCCCTGACTCTTCTTGGGTACCCCCTTGATAAAACTAGTGGTAAATCTGACTTGTACAGGCTGAAAGAATTGCAGCTTATTCAGAAAGAAATTTGGAGCAAGGTTGGCAGTGCATATGTGCCTGGGTCCTTTTAGGTGCCCCATCAGTTCCACGTTGAAGATCTGGTATATGTGCAGTGACATGGCAGCCAGAATCTGGAACTTCAGTTGAAGGGTCCTTATTACATCTTCCTCACCACGCCAACTGCCGTCAAAATAGAGGGCATCATAGCTTGAATCCACGTGTCACATGTTAAGCCGGCTTTTCATCAACCTGCAACACCTGGAAACTCCAAGCCTCCAGCTACCGGCTGAAACTGAAACTCATCAGGGACAATAAACTCTCAGACAAGAACTCCCCTTTTTCTGGGAAAGTATAAGTGCAGTTCAGGTCCTGATGCTCCAGAAAGAGTATCAACCTCTCCATGAGGTTGATCCACAATTTTAGGGTTAAAATTGAGGCAAAAAAGGAGGGGGTGAGAGACCACCTGGGAATGAGAAAAACAACAGTGATTATTTGAATTGAAGTCAGGTGTAGATAACTCTTGAAGGAAAGGGTCAACTGTTCTGAGAACAACTATCTACAACCACCTGTAAACTATCTACAACCAGCTGTATACTACCTGAAACCAGGTGTAAACTATCTTCATGCTATTCTTGCTGAACAATCAATGTATAGAGCAAAAGTGGTTTCAATTTCAGGTATAAAACCCTGTCCTTTGCATATTGAGGGCTGTCTCCTGTCTTTGTAGGGGGACCCTATAGAAATTGGAATAAAACTCTTGCTTTTGCCTCAAGTTGTGGTCTATGAGTGTTCCTGGGAAGTGCACAATCCTGAGCTCCTGAGCAGTGAGACTCCAGGTCTAACAACATGAAACTAAAACGCTTTTGCCATCCATTCTTTAGGTGGTGATGCAGCTTATAAAATGGGAAACCACTGTTCCAGCTATGCAACAGACAGGTTTATATCTAGACCATTCAAAGAAGTCATAAAATGTAAACATGAAGAAACAAACAAACAAACAATCTAGAAAAGATCATCCTGAGTGAGGTATCTCAGAAGCAGAAAGACATACACGGTATATACTCGATTTTAAGTGGAGGCTAGACCTATAATATAGGATAAACATACTAAAATCTATAAAAAGATAAACAAGAAAGAGGACCTGGGATAAGATGATCAATCCTCACGTAGAAAGACAAATGGGATGGACATAGGAGAAAACAAGAAACAGGACCCTAGCCTACCACAGAGGACCTGGGAAAGACTCTACCTAGTAGTATATCAAAGCAGGTGCTGAGACTCATAACCAAACCTTGGGCAGAGCACAGGGAATCATATAAAAAAAGGGGGAGTTAGTGTGACCTGGAGAGGGCAGGAACTCCACAAGGACCAAATATATCAGGGCACAGGGGTCTTTTATGAGACTGTATCTCCAACCAAGGACAATGTACGCATAGAACCTAGCACCCCTGCTCAAATATAGTCCATGTTAGCTCTGTCTCCAAGTGGGCACCATACTAAGTGGAACAGGGACTATTACAGACATGAACTCAATGGCTGGCTCTTTGACTTCCCCCCTCACAAGGCAGGATCAGATTTGCTAGGCCACAGAGGAGGACATTGCAGCAAACCTGATGATGCCTGATAATCTAGGGCAGTTGGAACAGGCAGAAGCCCTCGCCTATCAGTAGACTTGGAAAGGTGTAGGTAGTAGATGAGGGAAGGAGGGTAGGAAAGGGAGGGAATGAGAGGACTGGTCTACAGCTTGGATACAAAGTTAATAAACTGTATCTAATATTAAAAAAATAAAAAGTAAAAAAGTGGAACATAAAACAAAGTTCCTAAAGATGAAACACAAAATGCTGACAGTTTTTTGTTTCTTTGAAAACAGAATTTTTTTTTCTGAACAATTTTCCTGTCCCAGGCTCTCTTTATAGAACAACCTGTGCTTGAACGCACAGAGATCCACCTACCTTTAACTTCCTGAGTGCTAGGAATGCAGGCGCTCACCAACAGCCCTAGCTGCTGACAGTTTATTTAGTTTTAGCATTTTATTTTTGTTGTTGTTTCATGCACTACATCTGAACTGCAGTTTCCTCTTCCTCCACTCCTCCCAGACACAATCTATCCACCACTACTCTACCCAACTCTGCCCAGCTCACCTCTCCTTCATCCACTGCTTTTTTTTCCATTTATTTTATTTTCAATGAAAAAAAAAATGTGATGGCATAGCAAGTTATAATAAAACTAGGAATAATCCCTCACATCAGAGTTGGTCAAAGCAATACATGAGGAGAGAAAGTGTAGCTAAAGCAGGAAAAAGAGTCAGAGACACCCCCATTCTCACTGTTGGAAGTCCCTCAGCGAAATCAGGATAATAATCATAAGGTGTATGCCAACAACCTAGCTCACAAGACTCATAGAATGTTTATGTTTTTGTCCTTCAGTCTCTGATCCCCTATGAACTCAGTTGACTCAGTGGGCCATGTGCTTGTTGTGTCCTTAATATCTCTGGTTCCTACAATACATATTCCCTCATTTGTGGGGTTCCCCTGGATACATCATTGTGTTTGGATAAGGGTCTCTGCATCTGTTCCCATGAGATGCCTCGTGATGTCTCTCTGATGACAACTGGGCTAGGCACTCATCAATGATTATAGCATAGTATCTTTCATTGTCACTTTTTGTCTGTCATGTTTACAGATATCGTGTGTCTCTAGGTTATCTTGACTCTGGTTCATGGTCATCCAGGCAGTGTCAGGCATGGACTTCCCCTCATGGTGTGGGCCTCAATGTGTTTTCTGGAGTGTATTTCACATTATTGGGTTGGGGTTTTCCTTCTAGTATCTTCTGTAGGGCTGGATGGCTGCATATATACTGGGTATAGTAGTCTGGGTTGGCATCGGTGGTCTCTTCGTGTCTGCATGATATCCATCCAAGCCCTTCGGGCTTTCATAGTCTCTGCTGAGAATTCTAGTGTGATTCAGATAGGTCTACTCATTATTTGAATGCTATTTTGGTATTAGCAGTGTCATGCATAGAACAGTTAATTTTCATGGTGTCATCCACATATAAAATAGAATCTCTGTAACCTGAGAAAATAAAAAATGAACACACTATAATGTGTGTTGAGTGAATTAAGACGAAGAAGGGACTAATTTGAGGTAAAAATAAACTATATATAAATGCTGCAAAAAATTAAAATACTTGTAATTCAATTATGATATTTTAGAATATAACTGCATCAAAAAATTTAATTCCTATGCCATCAATATACCCAAAAATATAGGTAGCATTTTGCCTTTGCATGATGATGAATATTTTTCTATAACTCCTCATATGAAAAGTACTGTTGTTTAAGTGATTTCTGAATGAATTACATAACATTATTAAAAGCAGAAAATTTGGTAGTTCTATGTGAAAGATAATTATATGCGTAGTTTATGGTCCCTCTAACTCTCTCTTTATAGGAAAGGATTGATGAAAATGATTTACAATCTGTGAGTCAATTAATTCAACAGTAGATGCCTAAAAATGGAAAATCGAGGAATCTATCAGTGGCTTAGTCCATGAGGCTGGTTGGCTCAACTCACCTTCATATACACAGAACTCCTCAAGAAGAAGGTTCGATAGTCAATGAAGAAATAGACTTGCTACCAAAGCGAAAAAGAACAGGCAAAGAGTAAAACATTCCTTCTTCCATGTCCGTGTATAGGTTTCCAGTGGAAGATGAGGCAAAGATGAGTGGTTGGTTTTGCAGTATGAAGATATGGATTAAAGTTATATTTTTCAGCTTTATAGATCCAGAAGAGAAGTAGAGAAGACTATTTCAAACAAGCAAAAGTACTTTACAATTGTGTCCTTAATTTGGGTGTTTTGCTTAATTCCTTATGCAGTCAAGTTAAAAACCAAGAGTCATGATCACACCTCTTTTCAGCTTGAAAGATAATCATATCTCCTCTTTACATTAACTTCCAAATGAAAAGAATAACAGGTCATAGTAATGCCTAAAAATAATTTAATGACGCAGAGTACAACAGCAGACAAATTACATATTTATCTTGATAATAACTGAAGCTAACATTATATAACTGTCCTTCAAAACCGTCCAGGTTAGAAACAACAAAGTCCAGGTTAGAAACAACTCTCCACCGCCGCTGGGCCACTCCACAACACCTCCCTCATAGGGCAACCCACATTAAGCACAAGGATTCACCTCCCACCTGCTCGGTGTATATAGGGTCCCTAGGTCCAGACCAAGCATGCTCCTTATTTGATGGCTCAGTCTCTGCAAGCCCCCTGGGGGCTGGGGCAGCTGTTTCTGTTGGTCTTCTTGTGAGGTTCCTCGCACCTCCAGGGCCTTCCATCTTTTCCCCAACACTTACTCAGGATCGCTAGAGCTCTGCACCTTTCTTAGGTGCAAGTCTGAGCATCTGTCCAAGCTTATTTCTGGCTGGAGTCTCTGAGACAATGGTCAGGTTAGGGTCCAGGCAACCGGGTTTTACAGTCCCAATTCTGGGCGTTCTCAATGTGGTCAAATATCGTCCAACAGAGCCTGATATTCTTCTTCTGTGAGAGGAGCCTGGAGTGCTGGTTCGATCTGCTCCCATGGTACATCTGGGTCCAGAGCGGCTGGTCCCTGTTCCTCTTCCACTGTTCTCGCCAGTTGCTCCAGGAAGAGCTGGACAGGGCAGGAGTTGCTGGATTCTGGGTAGGCCTCTGTGAAGAAGGTGAGTTCGGATCTTGACATCAACGCTTCTGCACACTGGCCTCCTGCAGAACCCGATGTCAACAAGCTGTCGCGGGAAGCCTCCTGCTCAATGCAACACGATGCTCCAGGAGCCCTTTCCGGGCCAGGAGAGGCAGGCAGGTCCTCACCTTTAGCTGTGCTGCCTCCAGCGCGGCCTTTCTGCCTGGCCTTTCTGTTCTGGAACCATATGTGGACGGTGTCCTCAGGCAAACCTGTGCTCAGGGCCAGTTGCACCCTCGTGGCATAGTCTGGGGATGGAGAGATCTCAAAAGCTTGCACTAGCATGCTGATCTGCGCTGGACTAAGCCGCGTTCGAGGCCTTCTCCGTTCTGAGGGCGGGCCTCTTGCTTGTTATACCCTGGCGACAAGCTTTTCAGGAGGCTGTTGGGAGGCTTCATGGCTGGAGCCTGCGGTGGTCTGCTTTGAGGTCTTCCTCGACATGCCAGTTCTGTTTCTGCGGTTTTGAAACCACACGCGGATGGAGGACTCTGGAACTCCGAATTCCCTGGCCAGTTCCTGCCTGGTCCTGAAGCTCGGGTAAGGTGTCTTGGCGAAAACTGAGAGCAAGACCTCCTTCTGCTTGGCCTGCCAAACAGTCTTTTGACGCCGGGATGTCTTTGCCGTGCTGCAGCCACCCACATCTGCCTGATCTTCCATCCTGCTGAAGACACTTTGACAGGAGTTCTTCCTCTCCAGTGTGTACTCAGAACAACACCCAGGAAAGTGCAGACTATGGCAAATGCGTAAATTAGTCCGCTGCTCACCCTTAAATACCGACCTGAAGCCCCACCCACTCCCTCGAGGCCTCCAATTACAGGCCAAACCATGGAACGCTCTTCTGCTTCCAAACTGTGAAACCCTTCCTTCCTCTTGCGAATTTTCCCATATCCCACCCTAAAGCAGCCTTTCCAGAAACAGTTGGCCTTGTGTTCTACCCAAATTCCACTGCTTAGCTCACAGTACGCACCTGTGTTGGCCCACAAGGAGTTTGAGGGGAGAGTCTAAGGCACGGCTTCTGATGATCAGGCAAGGAGAAGAGGCATAAGCCAGGAGCAGTCTTTGCCTACTTTCACAAGGTCATTCATTCAGCTCTGGCTGATGCTCAAGGAGGAACGTGGCTAGAACAGATCTTGCACTCTGCGTGTGCCGTCTGCCTTAAGTTCCTTTGAGCTCCAGTCACCCGGTGTATGATTTCAACAATCTAAATATGGTTAGGACCCTGCAAGTCTAAGCATTTGGGCAAAGAGTAGACTTATCCTGCAGAAAGACTCCTGGAATTATTTCTGAATTTCTCCTTCAGTGGCAGACTACAGAAGGTGTCAACTTCACTCTTGGACCCTCTGGTTCCACCTATTTAATCCACCATACACTTTGTGCGTGTAGAAGGCAATCTCCCACAGCCTTTCTTGAATGTCTGATGGAGGCATACAGCTGGTTTACAACCTATGACCCTACCTCAGATGAGTGTAAGCCAATGGTGACTATAATCTTTATAGACCAGTCAGCCAGAGATATTTGTAGAAAGCTCCAGAAAATAAAGGGTTTACAGGACAAGTCGTTGAAGGATTTAGTGCAGGTGGCAGAAAAGGTTTTAGACAGCTGGGATATGGAAGAAGAGAAAGAGGAAAGAAAGCAGAAAGAGCAGGAAGTGAGAGAAAGAGAAAGGAAAAGAGGCAAGACAGAAAGTTGACTAAGATCCTGGCCACTGTAGTGCAGTCATAATGATAGGGAGAGAGTTCCTGAAAATCAGAGGGGCCCTCTGTCTAAGGAATAGTATGCCTATTGCAAGGAGAAAGGACACTGGATCAAGAATTGTCCCAAAAGAAAATTGAAGCCCTACACCGGGACCTGGCACACTTCTGGGCCACCAATCCCCAGGTAACTCTTTTCTGATATGTGGATCATATACTATTAGCTGCAGATTATAAAGAAACCTTACTTGAAGCCACAGATCAGCTTTTGCAAGAGCTGGGTGACCTTGGCTATAGACTGTCGGCGAAAAATGCTCATCTCTGCAGGAAACAGGTCAGTTAAGAGGTGGCTATCGGAGGCTAGAAAAGAGACTGTATTTTATATTCCCCCTTCATGGACTACTGAACAACTGAGGGAAATTTTAAGTAAAGAAGTATTTGCCAAGATGGCAGCCCCTCTGTATCCCCTTACAAAGGGCATTGATTCTTGCATCTGGGGAAAGGATGAACAAGCTGCATTTGATAATATCAAACAAGCCTTAATGTCTGCCCCAGCTTTGGTACTCAGATTGTGACCAAAACCTTCCATCTCTATGTGGCCGAGAATCAGGGAATGGCCAACAGATGCTAACACAGTAAATTGGACCCTGGAAGAGAATAGTAGCCTATCTATCCAAAAAGCTTGATTCAGCAGCGGCAGGATGGCCAACCTGCCTGTGAATAATAGCAGCAGTGGCGGCACTAGTAAACGATGCAGACAAACTGACTGTGGGACAGGACCTCAGCATCTATGCTCGTCTTGCCCCTGAGAGTGTCATAAGGCAGCCAACTGATCGCTGGCTCACGAACACCTGTATGACATAATACCAGGCTTTGCTATTGAATAAAGGTAGAGTCACCCTTGCCCTGGCTATGGAGCTAAACCCTGCCACCTTATTGTAGGATCCAGAAATCCAGACCATGGAGCATGATTTGCAGGTTCTAGCAAAGGAACAGGGATGGCGAAAGGACTTGAAAGAGCAACCAATTCCTGATGCGGAGGTGACATACTATATGGATGGGAGCAGTTTTTTGTAGAACGGAAAGAGAAAGGCAGAGGCAGTGGTGGTAAATGGACATAAGGTATTCTGGGCCCAGGCGTTGCCGGAGGGCACATCTGTTCAGGGAGCTGAATTGATTGTTTTAATCCAAGCATTAACTCTGGAAAAGGGTAAAAAGACAAACATCTACACTGATAGTTGGTTCACCTTACCAACAGCCCATGTACATGGGGCCATCTATCAGCAGAGAGGCCTGCTAACATCAGCCGGTAAAGAGATAAAAAATAAAAAATGAGATTCTGGCTTTGGTCAATGCCCTGTTGCTGCCCGACAAAGTAAGCATTATTCATTTCCCGGGACAGCAGAAGGGGACTTCCAGGGCAGCAAAGGGGGATAACATGGCCAATCGGGAGGCTAATGCAGCTGCTAGAGGAAACTCTGTCCTGGTGGTACTAACTGCTGAACTGCCCAGAGAAGAATGACTAAACTACTCAGAAAGTGACTTAAAGTTAATATGGCAAAAAAAGAAAAAAAAAAAAGGGGATATTTGACACCAACGTGGGGGCATGGATTAACTCCAAAGGTAAGATCATTCTACCCCAGGAAGATGCTGAGAGATTAATAACTCAGATGTATAAATGGATTCACTTGAAGGCAAAGAAATTGGCTGAAGTTGTCCGCCAATCCCAGTCCCTAATACTAAACCTCACCCCCTTGAGTGAGTGAGTGACTAGGGCGTGTGAACCTTGCCAGAGTGTAAACATAGGTAAGAATTTCCAGAGCCCAGGGAAGTGGCTGAGAGGAACTGTGGCAGCCTTTTTGGAGTATATGGCAAATTTTGAGTTAATGACCTCTGAGCAGTGGAACGCTGTCTATTGGCTTTGGCTATTTTCCAAAGTCCAGTTTCTTATAAACTGACCTTGGTGGTCCTACAGCAGACTGCTCTGACCCTGAGAAACTGTGTGCAACCATAGTAACCAGACAGCAGGCTCTGTGTAACCTTGAGTGAGCTCTCCTATGTTCTGACCAAGTAAAGCTCCTACATGAGAAACTGCTTGTACTTTTCTGCCTACTTAAGTGTTAACCTGACGTCCATTAAATCAACACCTGGATAAGCATTTAGACTTGGTGTCCTTCTCTGTGTCACCCTGTCTCTCTCTTTCTCCCAGCCCTCTCTCAGGTGGTATTCAGCTGTCACTGCTGGCCAGTGACAAGGAACTAGACCTGGAATGCATTGGGAAGTGGATTTCACTGAAAGTAAACCATCCAGGTACAGCAATAAATATCTCCTGGTTTTTGTAGACACTTTCTCAGGATGGGTGGAAGCTTTTCCCACAAAGAAAGAAACCTCCCTGGTCATGGCCAAAAAGATTCTGGAAGACATTTTTCCTCGGTTTGGTATTCCAAAGGTAATTGGGTCAGACAATGGGTCAACCTTCATTGCTCAGTTAAGCCAGGAGGTGGCCAGGTTTCTGGGGCTTGACTGTAAGTTACATTGTGCTTATAGACCCCAAAGTTCAGGACATTTAGAGAGAATGAATAGAACTCTCAAAGAGATTCTCACCAAATTGAACATGGAGACTGGCGGTGACAAGGCGGTGCTCCTTCCCTTGGCCCTCTTTAGGGTCAGAAATACTCTCTCCATATAGGTTTAACACCCTTCGAACTACTATATGGGTTTCTGTTCCCTGACTCTTCTTGGGTACCCCCTTGATAAAACTAGTGGTAAATCTGACTTGTACAGGCTGAAAGAATTGCAGCTTATTCAGAAAGAAATTTGGAGCAAGGTTGGCAGTGCATATGTGCCTGGGTCCTTTTAGGTGCCCCATCAGTTCCACGTTGAAGATCTGGTATATGTGCAGTGACATGGCAGCCAGAATCTGGAACTTCAGTTGAAGGGTCCTTATTACATCTTCCTCACCACGCCAACTGCCGTCAAAATAGAGGGCATCATAGCTTGAATCCACGTGTCACATGTTAAGCCGGCTTTTCATCAACCTGCAACACCTGGAAACTCCAAGCCTCCAGCTACCGGCTGAAACTGAAACTCATGAGGGACAATAAACTCTCAGACAAGAACTCCCCTTTTTCTGGGAAAGTATAAGTGCAGTTCAGGTCCTGATGCTCCAGAAAGAGTATCAACCTCTCCATGAGGTTGATCCACAATTTTAGGGTTAAAATTGAGGCAAAAAAGGGGGGGGTGAGAGACCACCTGGGAATGAGAAAAACAACAGTGATTATTTGAATTGAAGTCAGGTGTAGATAACTCTTGAAGGAAAGGGTCAACTGTTCTGAGAACAACTATCTACAACCACCTGTAAACTATCTACAACCAGCTGTATACTACCTGAAACCAGGTGTAAACTATCTTCATGCTATTCTTGCTGAACAATCAATGTATAGAGCAAAAGTGGTTTCAATTTCAGGTATAAAACCCTGTCCTTTGCATATTGAGGGCTGTCTCCTGTCTTTGTAGGGGGACCCTATAGAAATTGGAATAAAACTCTTGCTTTTGCCTCAAGTTGTGGTCTATGAGTGTTCCTGGGAAGTGCACAATCCTAAGCTCCTGAGCAGTGAGACTCCAGGGCTAACAACATGAAACTAAAACGCTTTTGCCATCCATTCTTTAGGTGGTGATGCAGCTTATAAAATGGGAAACCACTGTTCCAGCTATGCAACAGACAGGTTTATATCTAGACCATTCAAAGAAGTCATAAAATGTAAACATGAAGAAACAAACAAACAAACAATCTAGAAAAGATCATCCTGAGTGAGGTATCTCAGAAGCAGAAAGACATACACGGTATATACTCGATTTTAAGTGGAGGCTAGACCTATAATATAGGATAAACATACTAAAATCTATAAAAAGATAAACAAGAAAGAGGACCTGGGATAAGATGATCAATCCTCACGTAGAAAGACAAATGGGATGGACATAGGAGAAAACAAGAAACAGGACCCTAGCCTACCACAGAGGACCTGGGAAAGACTCTACCTAGTAGTATATCAAAGCAGGTGCTGAGACTCATAACCAAACCTTGGGCAGAGCACAGGGAATCATATAAAAAAAGGGGGAGTTAGTGTGACCTGGAGAGGGCAGGAACTCCACAAGGACCAAATATATCATTGCACAGGGGTCTTTTATGAGACTGTATCTCCAACCAAGGACAATGTACGCATAGAACCTAGCACCCCTGCTCAAATATAGTCCATGTTAGCTCTGTCTCCAAGTGGGCACCATACTAAGTGGAACAGGGACTATTACAGACATGAACTCAATGGCTGGCTCTTTGACTTCCCCCCTCAAAAGGCAGGATCAGATTTGCTAGGCCACAGAGGAGGACATTGCAGCAAACCTGATGATGCCTGATAATCTAGGGCAGTTGGAACAGGCAGAAGCCCTCGCCTATCAGTAGACTTGGAAAGGTGTAGGTAGTAGATGAGGGAAGGAGGGTAGGAAAGGGAGGGAATGAGAGGACTGGTCTACAGCTTGGATACAAAGTTAATAAACTGTATCTAATATTAAAAAAATAAAAAGTAAAAAAGTGGAACATAAAACAAAGTTCCTAAAGATGAAACACAAAATGCTGACAGTTTTTTGTTTCTTTGAAAACAGAATTTTTTTTCTGAACAATTTTCCTGTCCCAGGCTCTCTTTATAGAACAACCTGTGCTTGAACGCACAGAGATCCACCTACCTTTAACTTCCTGAGTGCTAGGAATGCAGGCGCTCACCAACAGCCCTAGCTGCTGACAGTTTATTTAGTTTTAGCATTTTATTTTTGTTGTTGTTTCATGCACTACATCTGAACTTCAGTTTCCTCTTCCTCCACTCCTCCCAGACACAATCTATCCACCACTACTCTACCCAACTCTGCCCAGCTCACCTCTCCTTCATCCACTGCTTTTTTTTCCATTTATTTTATTTTCAATGAAAAAAAAATGTGATGGCATAGCAAGTTATAATAAAACTAGGAATAATCCCTCACATCAGAGTTGGTCAAAGCAATACATGAGGAGAGAAAGTGTAGCTAAAGCAGGAAAAAGAGTCAGAGACACCCCCATTCTCACTGTTGGAAGTCCCTCAGCGAAATCAGGATAATAATCATAAGGTGTATGCCAACAACCTAGCTCACAAGACTCATAGAATGTTTATGTTTTTGTCCTTCAGTCTCTGATCCCCTATGAACTCAGTTGACTCAGTGGGCCATGTGCTTGTTGTGTCCTTAATATCTCTGGTTCCTACAATACATATTCCCTCATTTGTGGGGTTCCCCTGGATACATCATTGTGTTTGGATAAGGGTCTCTGCATCTGTTCCCATGAGATGCCTCGTGATGTCTCTAATGACAACTAGGCTAGGCACTCATCAATGATTATAGCATAGTATCTTTCATTGTCATTTTTTGTCTGTCATGTTTACAGATATCGTGTGTCTCTAGGTTATCTTGACTCTGGTTCATGGTCATCCAGGCAGTGTCAGGCATGGACTTCCCCTCATGGTGTGGGCCTCAATGTGTTTTCTGGAGTGTATTTCACGTTATTGGGTTGGGGTTTTCTTTCTAGTATCTTCTGTAGGGCTGGATGGCTGCATATATACTGGGTATAGTAGTCTGGGTTGGCATCGGTGGTCTCTTCGTGTCTGCATGATATCCATCCAAGCCCTTCGGGCTTTCATAGTCTCTGCTGAGAATTCTAGTGTGATTCAGATAGGTCTACTCATTATTTGAATGCTATTTTGGTATTAGCAGTGTCATGCATAGAACAGTTAATTTTCATGGTGTCATCCCCATATAAAATAGAATCTCTGTAACCTGAGAAAATAAAAAATGAACACACTATAATGTGTGTTGAGTGAATTAAGACGAAGAAGGGACTAATTTGAGGTAAAAATAAACTATATATAAATGCTGCAAAAAATTAAAATACTTGTAATTCAATTATGATATTTTAGAATATAACTGCATCAAAAAATTTAATTCCTATGCCATCAATATACCCAAAAATATAGGTAGCATTTTGCCTTTGCATGATGATGAATATTTTTCTATAACTCCTCATATGAAAAGTAATGTTGTTTAAGTGATTTCTGAATGAATTACATAACATTATTAAAAGCAGAAAATTTGGTAGTTCTATGTGAAAGATAATTATATGCGTAGTTTATGGTCCCTCTAACTCTCTCTTTATAGGAAAGGATTGATGAAAATGATTTACAATCTGTGAGTCAATTAATTCAACAGTAGATGCCTAAAAATGGAAAATCGAGGAATCTATCAGTGGCTTAGTCCATGAGGCTGGTTGGCTCAACTCACCTTCATATACACAGAACTCCTCAAGAAGAAGGTTCGATAGTCAATGAAGAAATAGACTTGCTACCAAAGCGAAAAAGAACAGGCAAAGAGTAAAACATTCCTTCTTCCATGTCCGTGTATAGGTTTCCAGTGGAAGATGAGGCAAAGATGAGTGTTTGGTTTTGCAGTATAAAGATATGGATTAAAGTTATATTTTTCAGCTTTATAGATCCAGAAGAGAAGTAGAGAAGACTATTTCAAACAAGCAAAAGTACTTTACAATTGTGTCCTTAATTTGGGTGTTTTGCTTAATTCCTTATGCAGTCAAGTTAAAAACCAAGAGTCATGATCACACCTCTTTTCAGCTTGAAAGATAATCATATCTCCTCTTTACATTAACTTCCAAATGAAAAGAATAACAGGTCATAATAATGCCTAAAAATAATTTAATGACGCAGAGTACAACAGCAGACAAATTACATATTTATCTTGATAATAACTGAAGCTAACATTATATAACTGTCCTTCAAAACCGTCCAGGTTAGAAACAACAAAGTCCAGGTTAGAAACAACTCTCCACCGCCGCTGGGCCACTCCACAACACCTCCCTCATAGGGCAACCCACATTAAGCACAAGGATTCACCTCCCACCTGCTAGGTGTATATAGGGTCCCTAGGTCCAGACCAAGCATGCTCCTTATTTGATGGCTCAGTCTCTGCAAGCCCCCTGGGGGCTGGGGCAGCTGTTTCTGTTGGTCTTCTTGTGAGGTTCCTCGCACCTCCAGGGCCTTCCATCTTTTCCCCAACACTTACTCAGGATCGCTAGAGCTCTGCACCTTTCTTAGGTGCAAGTCTGAGCATCTGTCCAAGCTTATTTCTGGCTGGAGTCTCTGAGACAATGGTCAGGTTAGGGTCCAGGCAACCGGGTTTTACAGTCCCAATTCTGGGCGTTCTCAATGTGGTCAAATATCGTCCAACAGAGCCTGATATTCTTCTTCTGTGAGAGGAGCCTCGAGTGTTGGTTCGATCTGCTCCCATGGTACATCTGGGTCCAGAGCGGCTGGTCCCTGTTCCTCTTCCACTGTTCTCGCCAGTTGCTCCAGGAAGAGCTGGACAGGGCAGGAGTTGCTGGATTCTGGGTAGGCCTCTGTGAAGAAGGTGAGTTCGGATCTTGACATCAACGCTTCTGCACACTGGCCTCCTGCAGAACCCGATGTCAACAAGCTGTCGCGGGAAGCCTCCTGCTCAATGCAACACGATGCTCCAGGAGCCCTTTCCGGGCCAGGAGAGGCAGGCAGGTCCTCACCTTTAGCTGTGCTGCCTCCAGCGCGGCCTTTCTGCCTGGCCTTTCTGTTCTGGAACCATATGTGGACGGTGTCCTCAGGCAAACCTGTGCTCAGGGCCAGTTGCACCCTCGTGGCATAGTCTGGGGATGGAGAGATCTCAAAAGCTTGCACTAGCATGCTGATCTGCGCTGGACTAAGCCGCGTTCGAGGCCTTCTCCGTTCTGAGGGCGGGCCTCTTGCTTGTTGTACCCTGGCGACAAGCTTTTCAGGAGGCTGTTGGGAGGCTTCATGGCTGGAGCCTGCGGTGGTCTGCTTTGAGGTCTTCCTCGACATGCCAGTTCTGTTTCTGCGGTTTTGAAACCACACGCGGATGGAGGACTCTGGAACTCCGAATTCCCTGGCCAGTTCCTGCCTGGTCCTGAAGCTCGGGTAAGGTGTCTTGGCGAAAACTGAGAGCAAGACCTCCTTCTGCTTGGCCTGCCAAACAGTCTTTTGACGCCGGGATGTCTTTGCCGTGCTGCAGCCACCCACATCTGCCTGATCTTCCATCCTGCTGAAGACACTTTGACAGGAGTTCTTCCTCTCCAGTGTGTACTCAGAACAACACCCAGGAAAGTGCAGACTATGGCAAATGCGTAAATTAGTCCGCTGCTCACCCTTAAATACCGACCTGAAGCCCCACCCACTCCCTCGAGGCCTCCAATTACAGGCCAAACCGTGGAACGCTCTTCTGCTTCCAAACTGTGAAACCCTTCCTTCCTCTTGCGAATTTTCCCATATCCCACCCTAAAGCAGCCTTTCCAGAAACAGTTGGCCTTGTGTTCTACCCAAATTCCACTGCTTAGCTCACCGTACGCACCTGTGTTGGCCCACAAGGAGTTTGAGGGGAGAGTCTAAGGCACGGCTTCTGATGATCAGGCAAGGAGAAGAGGCATAAGCCAGGAGCAGTCTTTGCGTACTTTAACAAGGTCATTCATTCAGCTCTGGCTGATGCTCAAGGAGGAAAGTGGCTAGAACAGATCTTGCACTCTGCGTGTGCCGTCTGCCTTAAGTTCCTTTGAGCTCCAGTCACCCGGTGTATGATTTCAACAATCTAAATATGGTTAGGACCCTGCAAGTCTAAGCATTTGGGCAAAGAGTAGACTTATCCTGCAGAAAGACTCCTGGAATTATTTCTGAATTTCTCCTTCAGTGGCAGACTACAGAAGGTGTCAACTTCACTCTTGGACCCTCTGGTTCCACCTATTTAATCCACCATACACTTTGTGCGTGTAGAAGGCAATCTCCCACAGCCTTTCTTGAATGTCTGATGGAGGCATACAGCTGGTTTACAACCTATGACCCTACCTCAGATGAGTGTAAGCCAATGGTGACTATAATCTTTATAGACCAGTCAGCCAGAGATATTTGTAGAAAGCTCCAGAAAATAAAGGGTTTACAGGACAAGTCGTTGAAGGATTTAGTGCAGGTGGCAGAAAAGGTTTTAGACAGCTGGGATATGGAAGAAGAGAAAAAGGAAAGAAAGCAGAAAGAGCAGGAAGTGAGAGAAAGAGAAAGGAAAAGAGGCAAGACAGAAAGTTGACTAAGATCCTGGCCACTGTAGTGCATTCATAATGATAGGGAGAGAGTTCCTGGAAATCAGAGGGGCCCTCTGTCTAAGGAATAGTATGCCTATTGCAAGGAGAAAGGACACTGGATCAAGAATTGTCCCAAAAGAAAATTGAAGCCCTACACCGGGACCTGGCACACTTCTGGGCCACCAATCCCCAGGTAACTCTTTTCTGATATGTGGATCATATACTATTAGCTGCAGATTATAAAGAAACCTTACTTGAAGCCACAGATCAGCTGTTGCAAGAGCTGGGTGACCTTGGCTATAGACTGTCGGCGAAAAATGCTCATCTCTGCAGGAAACAGGTCAGTTAAGAGGTGGCTATCGGAGGCTAGAAAAGAGACTGTATTTTATATTCCCCCTTCATGGACTACTGAACAACTGAGGGAAATTTTAAGTAAAGAAGTATTTGCCAAGATGGCAGCCCCTCTGTATCCCCTTACAAAGGGCATTGATTCTTGCATCTGGGGAAAGGATGAACAAGCTGCATTTGATAATATCAAACAAGCCTTAATGTCTGCCCCAGCTTTGGTACTCAGATTGTGACCAAAACCTTCCATCTCTATGTGGCCGAGAATCAGGGAATGGCCAACAGATGCTAACACAGTAAATTGGACCCTGGAAGAGACTAGTAGCCTATCTATCCAAAAAGCTTGATTCAGCAGCGGCAGGATGGCCAACCTGCCTGTGAATAATAGCAGCAGTGGCGGCACTAGTAAACGATGCAGACAAACTGATTGTGGGACAGGACCTCACCATCTATGCTCGTCTTGCCCCTGAGAGTGTCATAAGGCAGCCAACTGATCGCTGGCTCACGAACACCTGTATGACATAATACCAGGCTTTGCTATTGAATAAAGGTAGAGTCACCCTTGCCCTGGCTATGGAGCTAAACCCTGCCACCTTATTGTAGGATCCAGAAATCCAGACCATGGAGCATGATTTGCAGGTTCTAGCAAAGGAACAGGGATGGCGAAAGGACTTGAAAGAGCAACCAATTCCTGATGCGGAGGTGACATACTATATGGATGGGAGCAGTTTTTTGTAGAACGGAAAGAGAAAGGCAGAGGCAGTGGTGGTAAATGGACATAAGGTATTCTGGGCCCAGGCGTTGCTGGAGGGCACATCTGTTCAGGGAGCTGAATTGATTGTTTTAATTCAAGCATTAACTCTGGAAAAGGGTAAAAAGACAAACATCTACACTGATAGTTGGTTCACCTTACCAACAGCCCATGTACATGGGGCCATCTATCAGCAGAGAGGCCTGCTAACATCAGCCGGTAAAGAGATAAAAAATAAAAAATGAGATTCTGGCTTTGGTCAATGCCCTGTTGCTGCCCGACAAGGTAAGCATTATTCATTTCCCGGGACAGCAGAAGGGGACTTCCAGGGCAGCAAAGGGGGATAACATGGCCAATCGGGAGGCTAAAGCAGCTGCTAGAGGAAACTCTGTCCTGGTGGTACTAACTGCTGAACTGCCCAGAGAAGAATGACTAAACTACTCAGAAAGTGACTTAAAGTTAATATGGCAAAAAAAGAAAAAAAAAAGGGGGATATTTGACACCAACGTGGGGGCATGGATTAACTCCAAAGGTAAGATCATTCTACCCCAGGAAGATGCTGAGAGATTAATAACTCAGATGTATAAATGGATTCACTTGAAGGCAAAGAAATTGGCTGAAGTTGTCCGCCAATCCCAGTCCCTAATACTAAACCTCACCCCCTTGAGTGAGTGAGTGACTAGGGCGTGTGAACCTTGCCAGAGTGTAAACATAGGTAAGAATTTCCAGAGCCCAGGGAAGTGGCTGAGAGGAACTGTGGCAGCCTTTTTGGAGTATATGGCAAATTTTGAGTTAATGGCCTCTGAGCAGTGGAACGCTGTCTATTGGCTTTGGCTATTTTCCAAAGTCCAGTTTCTTATAAACTGACCTTGGTGGTCCTACAGCAGACTGCTCTGACCCTGAGAAACTGTGTGCAACCATAGTAACCAGACAGCAGGCTCTGTGTAACCTTGAGTGAGCTCTCCTATGTTCTGACCAAGTAAAGCTCCTACATGAGAAACTGCTTGTACTTTTCTGCCTACTTAAGTGTTAACCTGACGTCCATTAAATCAACACCTGGATAAGCATGTAGACTTGGTGTCCTTCTCTGTGTCACCCTGTCTCTCTCTTTCTCCCAGCCCTCTCTCAGGTGGTATTCAGCTGTCACTGCTGGCCAGTGACAAGGAACTAGACCTGGAATGCTTTGGGAAGTGGATTTCACTGAAAGTAAACCATCCAGGTACAGCAATAAATATCTCCTGGCTTTTGTAGACACTTTCTCAGGATGGGTGGAAGCTTTTCCCACAAAGAAAGAAACCTCCCTGGTCATGGCCAAAAAGATTCTGGAAGACATTTTTCCTCGGTTTGGTATTCCAAAGGTAATTGGGTCAGACAATGGGTCAACCTTCATTGCTCAGTTAAGCCAGGAGGTGGCCAGGTTTCTGGGGCTTGACTGTAAGTTACATTGTGCTTATAGACCCCAAAGTTCAGGACATTTAGAGAGAACGAATAGAACTCTCAAAGAGATTCTCACCAAATTGAACATGGAGACTGGCGGTGACAAGGCGGTGCTCCTTCCCTTGGCCCTCTTTAGGGTCAGAAATACTCTCTCCATATAGGTTTAACACCCTTCGAACTACTATATGGGTTTCTGTTCCCTGACTCGTCTTGGGTACCCCCTTGATAAAACTAGTGGTAAATCTGACTTGTACAGGCTGAAAGAATTGCAGCTTATTCAGAAAGAAATTTGGAGCAAGGTTGGCAGTGCATATGTGCCTGGGTCCTTTTAGGTGCCCCATCAGTTCCACGTTGAAGATCTGGTATATGTGCAGTGACATGGCAGCCAGAATCTGGAACCTCAGTTGAAGGGTCCTTATTACATCTTCCTCACCACGCCAACTGCCGTCAAAATAGAGGGCATCATAGCTTGAATCCACGTGTCACATGTTAAGCCGGCTTTTCATCAACCTGCAACACCTGGAAACTCCAAGCCTCCAGCTACCGGCTGAAACTGAAACTCATCAGGGACAATAAACTCTCAGACAAGAACTCCCCTTTTTCTGGGAAAATATAAGTGCAGTTCAGGTCCTGATGCTCCAGAAAGAGTATCAACCTCTCCATGAGGTTGATCCACAATTTTAGGGTTAAAATTGAGGCAAAAAAGGAGGGGTGAGAGACCACCTGGGAATGAGAAAAACAACAGTGATTATTTGAATTGAAGTCAGGTGTAGATAACTCTTGAAGGAAAGGGTCAACTGTTCTGAGAACAACTATCTACAACCACCTGTAAACTATCTACAACCAGCTGTATACTACCTAAAACCAGGTGTAAACTATCTTCATGCTATTCTTGCTGAACAATCAATGTATAGAGCAAAAGTGGCTTCAATTTCAGGTATAAAACCTTGTCCTTTGCATATTTAGGGCTGTCTCCTGTCTTTGTAGGGGGACCCTATAGAAATTGGAATAAAACTCTTGCTTTTGCCTCAAGTTGTGGTCCATGAGTGTTCCTGGGAAGTGCACAATCCTGAGCTCCTGAGCAGTGAGACTCCAGGTCTAACAACATGAAACTAAAATGCTTTTGCCATCCATTCTTTAGGTGGTGAAGCAGCTTATAAAATGGGAAACCACTGTTCCAGCTATGCAACAGACAGGTTTATATCTAGACCATTCAAAGAAGTCATAAAATGTAAACATGAAGAAACAAACAAACAAACAATCTAGAAAAGATCATCCTGAGTGAGGTATCTCAGAAGCAGAAAGACATACACGGTATATACTCGATTTTAAGTGGAGGCTAGACCTATAATATAGGATAAACATACTAAAATCTATAAGAAGATAAACAAAAAGATAAGCAAGAAAGAGGACCTGGGTTAAGATGATCAATCCTCACGTAGAAAGACAAATGGGATGGACATAGGAGAAAACAAGAAACAGGACCCTAGCCTACCACAGAGGACCTGGGAAAGACTCTACCTAGTAGTATATCGAAGCAGGTGCTGAGACTCATAACCAAACCTTGGGCAGAGCACAGGGAATCATATAAAAAAAGGGGGAGTTAGTGTGACCTGGAGAGGGCAGGAACTCCACAAGGACCAAATATATCAGGGCACAGGGCTCTTTTATGAGACTGTATCTCCAACCAAGGACAATGTACGCATAGAACCTAGCACCCCTGCTCAAATATAGTCCATGTTAGCTCTGTCTCCAAGTGGGTACCATACTAAGTGGAACAGGGACTATTACAGACATGAACTCAATGGCTGGCTCTTTGACTTCCCCCCTCACAAGGCAGGATCAGATTTGCTAGGCCACAGAGGAGGACATTGCAGCAAACCTGATGATGCCTGATAATCTAGGGTCAGTTGGAACAGGCAGAAGCCCTCGCCTATCAGTAGACTTGGAAAGGTGTAGGTAGTAGATGAGGGAAGGAGGGTAGGAAAGGGAGGGAATGAGGGGACTGGTCTACAGCTTGGATACAAAGTTAATAAACTGTATCTAATATTAAAAAAATAAAAAGTAAAAAAGTGGAACATAAAACAAAGTTCCTAAAGATGAAACACAAAATGCTGACAGTTTTTTGTTTCTTTGAAAACAGAATTTTTTTTCTGAACAATTTTCCTGTCCCAGGCTCTCTTTATAGAACAACCTGTGCTTGAACGCACAGAGATCCACCTACCTTTAACTTCCTGAGTGCTAGGAATGCAGGCGCTCAACAACAGCCCTAGCTGCTGACAGTTTATTTAGTTTTAGCATTTTATTTTTGTTGTTGTTTCATGCACTACATCTGAACTGCAGTTTCCTCTTCCTCCACTCCTCCCAGACACAATCTCTCCACCACTACTCTGCCCAACTCTGCCCAGCTCACCTCTCCTTCATCCACTGCTTTTTTTCCATTTATTTTATTTTCAATGAAAAAAAAATGTGATGGCATAGCAAGTTATAATAAAACTAGGAACAATCCCTCACATCAGAGTTGGTCAAAGCAATACATGAGGAGAGAAAGTGTAGCTAAAGCAGGAAAAAGAGTCAGAGACACCCCCATTCTCACTGTTGGAAGTCCCTCAGCGAAATCAGGATAATAATCATAAGGTGTATGCCAACAACGTAGCTCACAAGACTCATAGAATGTTTATGTTTTTGTCCTTCAGTCTCTGATCCCCTATGAACTCAGTTGACTCAGTGGGCCATGTGCTTGTTGTGTCCTTAATATCTCTGGTTCCTACAATACATATTCCCTCATTTGTGGGGTTTCCCTGGATACATCATTGTGTTTGGATAAGGGTCTCTGCATCTGTTCCCATGAGATGCCTCGTGATGTCTCTCTGATGACAACTGGGCTAGGCACTCATCAATGATTATAGCATAGTTTCTTTCATTGTCACTTTTTGTCTGTCATGTTTACAGATATCGTGTGTCTCTAGGTTATCTTGACTCTGGTTCATGGTCATCCAGGCAGTGTCAGGCATGGACTTCCCCTCATGGTGTGGGCCTCAATGTGTTTTCTGGAGTGTATTTCACATTATTGGGTTGGGGTTTTCCTTCTAGTATCTTCTGTAGGGCTGGATGGCTGCATATATACTGGGTATAGTAGTCTGGGTTGGCATCGGTGGTCTCTTCGTGTCTGCATGATATCCATCCAAGCCCTTCTGGCTTTCATAGTCTCTGCTGAGAATTCTAGTGTGATTCGGATAGGTCTACTCATTATTTGAATGCTATTTTGCTATTAGCAGTGTCATGCATAGAACAGTTAATTTTCATGGTGTCATCCCCATATAAAATAGAATCTCTGTAACCTGAGAAAATAAAAAATGAACACACTATAATGTGTGTTGAGTGAATTAAGACGAAGAAGGGACTAATTTGAGGTAAAAATAAACTATATATAAATGCTGCAAAAAATTAAAATACTTGTAATTCAATTATGATATTTTAGAATATA